>NC_143052.1:81326363-81629393 GCF_052426305.1 Pelodiscus sinensis
TTGTGTCCCAACAAAAACTCTCCAATAGACTTAAGGGTTTTATTAAACTGTTCAAATAGGCCATTGGTCTGAGGATGCTTGACTGAGGTATGGAATGACTGTACCTCTAAGATGGGGGGGAACAAATCTGTTGACGCATTTGCAACATAAATTTTGTCCCCTGATGAATGATAATGTCTGATGGGATGCCTACCCTGGAAAAGATCTGCAGTAGCTCCTAAATGTGGGTAGAAGCAAATATGTGACACAAGAAAATGGTCTTTTGGGAAATGTGTGGCCCTGAGCACATTTATGTGCTCTACAATGTCAATATGCACTGTTTCAGCCAGGTTGTTAAGAGAGGGAGGCGAATTAAGGGAGCCCAGCCTCATCTCTTATAGGCTACCTTCTGGCAGTCCAGACAGGAGAGACAAAAGTCTGCTACTTCCCAAACTATAGCCAGCAAAAATAACTAGGCCAGCAGTCTTTCAAGGGTCTTTGTGTTACCCACATGTCCAGGCATTAGGACAGCGTGTGCTCATCTCAACAATTCTCGCTGAGCTAGTTTGGGAATCTGCCTCTTGTGTGAGGTTGATTCTCCACCCAGTATAAAATTTTTGTTGCTTAACTCAAAATGGGGAAATTGTTGGGTGGAGTGTCCCAAAGTAGTTTCCTTAATGATCTTGGCTACCTGGCTGAAACACAGTCAGAGGGTCTGAGCCTCGTGCTGATCAGTGATGAGATCGAAGCTGTCATCTATAGGATCAAGGTGGGTGAGGTAATATCTTTTATTGGGCTGACTGCTGTTGGTGCGAGAGACAAGCTTTTGTCACACCAAGTTCATCTTCACGTCCGGGAAAGGTACTCCCAGCATTTTGCTGGGACACTGGGAATACCTTCAAAAGCCTGTCTCTCTCAGCAGCAGAAGCTGGTCCAATAAAAGATATTACCTCACCTACCTTTTTTCTCTAACAGGGTTACTAACAGGGGAGAACAACCAGTCCAACTGCCCTGGGACCTGGCAATTTAAAAGGGCCTGAGGCTCCCAGTTGTTACCTCAGGAAGAGTCACATGGCCTCCCACATAAGCAGGATTGAGTCTTTACCCTGTTATAAAAAGTGATACTTGAGATAATTGCACTCTATCATGGGACACTCTCACAGCACATATTCTGATTGCCCACAATGATAACATATGATTAAGCCCTCTTGAATGGTCAACAATGACCCCTTTGGGCCTGGTGCCTCAGAGATCCCAGCCCTTGAGATCTCCAGGAGGCTAGGGATTCTGTATCAGAACTGGGCCCTGTGCTGTGGGGCACCAAAACCTGGCCTAATTGCAACAACCTTGGAGTTACGGGGGAGGGGCCTCCCAATGCTCAAGGCCTCTGCCTCCAGAAACCCCTCCACCATTTCTGTGGCCTCTGAGAAAGTTGCTGAGCAGAACTGAGGGACTCAGGCTTGTACTGCTATAAGGAAAAAATTAAATACTGTTCCAGATCAATGCTTTCCCTAAGGTTGCCCATAATCTTGATTTCCAGGGTCAGCCAATGAGTGGCCAAATCATGGAGCTTTGGTACTATGACCTGTGAGCAGCCTCCTTTTCAGAACAGTTCCTTGTGAAACTTCTGATAGATCTTTGGGGAAAATCTAAGTCAATCCAATATGGCAGCCTTCACAGTGAAATAGGACTAGGCTTCCTCCGATTAGGGCCCAGTAAGCAGCATGGACCTTTCCAGTCAGTTAAGGAGCAAGCTGGAAGGCCCAGGAATTCCTCTCCCAGTCAGTGGCAGCTATGACCTACTCATACTTTGTCAGGAACTTTCACCATTATTGGAATTAGTTTGTTTAGGGTGGATCTCAAGAAGCCCTCAGCAGGGAACACACCTTTGGGATTGCTCAGCAGACCTTGCACAAAAGACTAGCAACTCAGCCTGGAATGGTTGATTCCATCTCTAATCAAGTATCAAAAGTAAATGAGTTGTCTGCACCCCTAAGTATCCCCTCATGGCTGGGCTGCCTGTGCACTGTCCTGTTCTTTATTCTTCTTTTACACAGACTCTACACGTTTGCTCATTTAATCACCCTCTTATGGGGGGCTTAGGTTTATACAGACAAAATAAAACCAAAAATAAAACTTGAAAGCCCCAAAAGCTGTCCAAGTGCCTGGTTCTTACCACAGGGGAGCAAAAGAGTTCCTTCACAGAGTCCTTTGACCAGTTCTTAGGGGGTGAGCAACTCTGGAGTTCAGCTGGTTACTGTCCTGTTCAGAGACGATTCCCTTGCAGACTTCCCCATAGATGTACTTCAGCTCTTAACTCAGGAGCCAACAACCTGAAATTCCCTCCCTGTGCCAGATTGGCTCATTGAGCAAGCCTGCTCCAGACATCACCTCTGCAGCTAGCAGCTCCCTCATTCTCTCAGGTTCCTTTAGAAGGTTTCAGCCTACATCTTTTTTTTTTTAATTCAGTGGGACTAGTTATATACAACACTTAATTTTAAGCACATGCTCTATTAGGTTGGGGCTTCTGTCACTACCATATAAGGAGTGCAAGAAGTTAGAAGGGTAGCTAATGAACTCCATACCTCTGAAAGGGTATGGCCAGTAGGGTTGTGTGCCTCTCCATGGACAGCCCTCCCATCTCCTGAACCACTGATAACACCAGCAGAAGGTGCAAGTAGGTACCCGTAGTTCTGCTGCAAGGCAACGATAATCATCGGAAGAATTTCCAATGAAATGTACAAAAATATGTCTACGCAGTAGGAGGTTAGGAATTTTTATGAACTTGATCACTCAAGCCATAAAAGTTGATGAGTGATATTAATCTAAAATAAAAGCAGCTTCATAGCGTGGGTAGAAGGAAGTAGATTGAGGAGTTGCTTGAAAACACAGATTTTTAATCTCCAGTCTTTTCTTCGTGATTTACATTGCAGAAAGTGCCTAGAGCTAGTCAGCGGAACTATGAAGGGGTTACTACTCTCCCTGCTGTGACACAAAAGAACATTTTGGGCCTGTTCTCGGTGAATGAAGGATTGTTTTGTGTGAAAGTTAGTCCATCACCATATGTCTGAAAAACAGGCAAAACCCAGTTCAATTCTAGCTACAACTGGTGTGATATGTTGAAAGAGCAGGATGAAGGGCAGAGCTATTGGAATCAAGTTTCATTAGCTTTGACATGTAAACATACCTTCACCTGAAGGTTGTTGTCACAGTGAATGCAAACAGAGGTGATGGCCAACTAAGCAAAAGCAATCTAATGTATTCTTTTCCTTTAATCCCCAAACTATTAAGTACTATTACATTAGATCAAGGCTGACATCATTTCTGAGCTGTCAGGGAGCTGTTTTTCTGTGGCACCTGAAGCATGCCAAGCATATAAAATGAATAAAACTACATACTTAATATTCTCTTTCATGTTTAGTTACTAAATCATGATTTCTCTTTTGCAGCTATTGATGATTTCTCCTTGCAGCTCCTTTGAGTCTTTTTTACTAGATTTAAGTTTGTATTAGATACTCAGCTGGATAAATAAGGGTGGCTCCTTTAGATTTCAATAGAGCTGTGCCAGCTGAGGACCAGCTCTATCTCATCGAGGAGTCAGGTGGCATGCTAGGTCACAGAACATAGTTCAATCTAATGAGATGTTAGGAGTCAAAATTAAGTTTTTAAAAAGTGCATGAAATTGTCCATTGTAAAATAAATAGGGGGCAAGCAATATCTGTTAAGACCCATTTAAAAATCGTGGGATGAACTTTAGTTAGTTTCTTTGACTTTGCTTGTGTAACACCAAGAAGGCAGAATCAAACCTGGGACTTCTGGAAGATAGCGTATGAACTGCTGCAGCTTGAGCTGAAGCTAAGGCTGTGGAGCTGTGATGTCCAACCAGAGCTATTGCTATAGCAAACTAGCCACGCTCAACCAGCCACATTGCCACATGTGTGTATATTGCCACATGGCTGTAGAGCAAACTCATCCTCTCTAACTCTAAGGCTATGTCTGCACACCAGCGTTATTTCAGAATAAGGGTATGTCTACACTACCCCGTAGTTCGAACTAGCGGGGTAATGTATGCATACCGCACTTGCTAATGAAGCCCGGGATTTGAATTTCCCGGGCTTCATTAGCATAAGCGGGGAGCCGCCATTTTTAAATCCCCGCTGCTTCGAACCCCGTGTAGCGCGGCTACACGGGGCTCGAACTAGGTAGTTCGGACTAGGGTGCCTATTCCGAACTACCGTTACTCCTCGTGAAACGAGGAGTAACGGTAGTTCGGAATAGGCACCCTAGTCCGAACTACCTAGTTCGAGCCCCGTGTAGCCGCGCTACACGGGGTTCGAAGCAGCGGGGATTTAAAAATGGCGGCTCCCCGCTTATGCTAATGAAGCCCGGGAAATTCAAATCCCGGGCTTCATTAGCAAGTGCGGTATGCATACATTACCCTCCTAGTTCGAACTAGGAGGGTAGTGTAGACATACCCAAACTGACTGTGATGGGGTGTATCAACCCTGCACTGGCCAGGGAGGGGTTAACCAGGTCTACTAGGCTGAGAAGGCCCCTCCCCCGCAGCCCTGCTGGGCATGCTCCAACTCCAGGGGCAGTATAAAGGCTGCAGGAGCAGCTCATTCAGGGCTGGCCAGGGAAGGGAGTTCCTATCTGAGCAGGGGAGCAGTTACTTGGTCAAGGCCAGCCAGAGGTGGGTCTGAACCCGCAGCTGCCACCACAGCCGCCACACCAACCGGAGCCGCCACAGCTGCTGCCGCGCCATCCCAAACTGCCACGCCAGCCTGAGCTGCTGCTGCTGCTGCTGCAGCTGCCATGCCTGCAGTTGTCACCGCTGTGCCAACCAGAGCTGCCACGCCAGCCACAACCACCACAGCCACTGATACCACAGCCTTTGCTGATCCAGGTGGGGATGCCATTGGCCAGTAGGCTGGGATAGGAAGTAGCCCAGGGCAGGGAGCAAGAGGCTGCCAGGTGAGCTTGGCATGCTTAGAGGGCAACTCCCCGCCGAGCCAGTGGTGGGAGCCTCCCACTGGTGATAGGGCCCTGGACTGGGGCCTGATGGAGAGCGAGCCCAGTCCCCCCTACCCAGGCACCCCTGAGAGGGGAGCAATTCTTGCAAGCTATAGACTCAGCCACTGGGCCATATTTACCCCAGACAGGGAGCATCAGAGATTTGGCCTCTGGGGAAACTGACCAATCCGCCCCACAGGGAAATCCCCATAACACTGATATTGTTCTGAAATAACATAGTCTGCATCTACACACAAGCAGTTATTTTGACATAATGTCGAAATAAGGTTGAGCTGGAGGACTGCGTACTCTGACTCCTGTAATCTTCCTTGTACAAGGAGTAAGAGAAGTCGGGGAAAGAGTGCTCTATCTCAGAATAATTGCTGTGTAGACAGAGACAAAAGTGGAATAAGCTATTAGTATAGCTCAAGTTACATAGCTTATTTCGAGTTTTGCCCTGCTGTGTAGATGTGCCCTAAGTGGTCTAAGAGCTACTACATGGGATAGTGAACCAAACCCTGAAGGTGTGTGGGTTACACTTGTGCCTGTTAGTGCTCTTACAGCTCAAGTGTTTTTTCTTCCTCACTGCAGGCTTTAAAGCAAGGCCCATACAGAACTCTCTGCAGGCTGGTACTGCTGCTGCAGCAGATTACAACCACTTTCCTTACCATCTCCATTAGTGTGGCCTTCTGATTGTATCACCTCTTCTTTTTAATCCCACGATCTTTATTTCAGAGCTTCTAATAAGCCAACATACAGTCAAAGAAAACTTCTGTGGGAGCATAGTCTGTGGTCCTGTATAAAAGCTTAAATTCCCCACTGCTACTTGACTAGTGAAAAGCTTAGATTCGCCACTCTGTTCCAGATTATGTAAAAGTATTTAAATCCTGAGTGACAGTATGGAAAATTGTCCTGTCATTCACTCCTTTGACAGAACTCCTGCCACCTTTTTAATCTAAACAGAGGTAAACAAAAGAGTAATTTACAAATAATCAGCATTACAAATATATACTGTTTTAGATGTCTCTCCCTTTCTCTTTCTCCTATTTCTTAGCACCTATTTGCAGGGTGTCATCACTGAAGACGTTAGGGGGCAGGGCACACTTGTTCTGCGAGTTGTTCATTTGCCAACCCTACTCTGCTCAATATGCTTCTAGGCAGGAGATTAAACTAAAACGGCGCTATCACATTTGCAGTCAATCAAATATTTAGCTATCCCCATTTATCTTACTGAAGTTATACAGTTGTCGGGTACTGCCACCCTCTGCAGCATTTCAGAATCAGCTGTTTATCAAAAGAAACAAGAGCCTGGGAATTGGTAAAATGAAGTTATTTGTTTTAATAATGGTTAGTATTCTACAGTATCCATTCGCAAAAAAACTGGACTCAGCCCTATCCAGTTCCTTTTAGAACTAACAGAGAATCTCACTGATTTCAATGGGTTGTCAATCAGGCATGCGTATGGTTAAATTATACAGGTACTTAACTGATTCAGACCTGTCCATGCACTACACTATTTTTGGGGAAAAACATAGAGGACCTGATTCTACTTCCACTGAAATAGAAGTCAATAGTTTAAGTTCAGTGCGAGGTGGCTGAGGCCCATGACATGTTCGACATGAGTGGTTTTCCACTTGTGGTCTGCGAGCCTTGGGACTCCACAGACTATGTGTAATGGGCCCATGAAATGGTGGTGTTATTATAGTGCAGTGGTTTTTTATGCCCCCCACTCCCGCCCCCGGAGGTCCACAAACTATATCCAGAATTTTCAAAGGGGTTCACACCACAATTCAAAATTTTTTAGTGGTCTGCAAATGAAAAAGGGTTGACAACCACTGTTCTACATCAACCACAACTGATGTAAAGTACTCTCTCTGTGTTTGTTTGAAACATAAAAATGCAAAACACATAAACAAATCTAAATTGCCATATGGCAGTACTGACATCCTTGTATTCATTTCCTCTCTCTCTGGCCATCTTCTGTCTCTTCTGTTTGTTACATCTTGTCTAAAATTACACTGTAAGCTTATTGGGGCAGGGACAATGGGGCAGATCTCTATGCCCTTGTCTAGCTGTTTTTCTCTGTTCATGTAGAGTGGAACAGTCAGAAAGCTGCCTTAATGAGGCAGCTGGAGGTTCCCCTGGACTAGAGGACTGTCCCGATTGTGTGAAGCCACCATAGCTAGCTCTACCTCACTTGCTCCCAGCCCTCCAGCTTGCTTTAGAAGCAGTTAGGAAATATGGCCAAAGCACTTTGCTCTGTGGTGATCCTCAGTCAGGGGAATTGTCTCTAGGGGACTGTTCCTCATAGTGTACCTTTGTGTCAGTCAGAGCGGCCAAAGGCCCAATTCAGCCCTTAGCCTGCCTCAGAACTATGAGAGAAGAAAGGCAACTTGGAGCCAATTCTCCCCTCAGGCCTGTACCAAGTGCAACTGGAAATCTAACTCAGTCCTTTCTGCTTCTCTGTAAAGCACGGGTTGGGTGCTAAATCCATCAGCGCTGATAATAAATCACAAATATCTTTTTAGCATGGTGTCATGTGGCTGCCTCACTCACTCTCTCACTCACACACCTCCTCATGGCCCCTAAGCAGAGTTTTAGGAGAAGAGCTAGAGACTCCATGCCATTCATCAAGAACTTTGCTATTGATTTTACATGTAGACAGAAAGCAGCATAGAAGATAAATGACAATTCAATTTTTCTTTCCATTCTAACTTTTTTTCCCCACAGGCTCTCCCCTCATTTAAATTGGTTCAGTTACCAATGCCCCTATCAAAATGCCAGGCTTCTGCATTGAATACTCACAAGCAGAAAGGCACCAGCAAACAAGAACTCTGATGCAATATAAATTAATCATCCCACTAAATCTTTTATTTAATAAAATTATGGAGTTAATTCTTAACGGCCGAGAGGATTTTCATAATTCAAGCAGCTATATTTACCATTTGCCTAATTAAATTTTGAATAATCCGTCTGTTCCTCTCTGAGATTCTGAACAGGTTGGTGGGTGACTGCGATAAGGATATTTTTTTAAAATGTGGATTTACTAGGGCCTGATCCAGTGAGGTTCTCAGAATCTTCTGCCAACACAGAGCACCTTCACTGCTCGCTGCCATTAATGAGAGTTGAGGGCACTCTGCAGCATTGTACCCTACAATCCCTATTACAAGCTTCCTACAGCCTATCAGAATATAGCAAGTTCCTCAGTGGAGGTTTCAATGATAAATACTTGTACATTTGGCAAATATATATATATATATAGTAATTAAAACCCTTTTTTCGCCCCAGAATTACCTTTTTGTGCCTTACATGTTCATTCCTACTTTTAGAAATATTGATTTAAGACGTTAAAGAGCTTTACATGGGAAAGAAGTCAGGAATGTTCAATGGGTTCCCACCACATATCATTAATCATCCCCCATGGAATCTACTAACATTTCAGGCTCTAACGAGGCAAGTACAAGGCCAGAGAAAAAGCTAAAATCTGATTTGGCCAAGGGACTGTTGTATGTTTAATCTGCTTGTTTGTATTCAAAAGGCCCAGATTTCGTCTATCAGTAAAAGGGAACCAGTAATGTTATTGTTTTTAACTAGTGCTGCGGATTGGTATGCTCTCAACATACATATGAGTCATTCTTCCTAGGCAGCCTGGAGTTGGAGAATCCTGAGTGCTCTTCTCCCCCTCCCCTCTGACGTCAGGGAAGTCGAGGGCACCTTACACCTCATGGGATCAGACTCTGAATGCTCATTAATCCAGCTGATATCTTAAAAGGAGTGAGCTTGTCAGTTTAAGGTCAGTCCCTAGTGGTCTGTGGTAACATTATCAGAGGAGCCATTTGTCTCCTGAGTGAACAAACATTGAAACCTATCAGCCTTTCCTTTTCCAGAGTTCTTTCCAGTGTTGGTAGGCCGGAAAAAGAAAAAGATTCTCACGTCTAAGGGTTCTGCGAAAGTTATTCATTGTCAGCATGTTGTGTGATATAGTGATAGGGCTGAGTGCCTGGTATGCAGCATTAACAGAAGAGGCATAGCTCTAACCTGTTGAGCCTCGGGAAAAGAAAAACAACATATTTAAGGTTTCTGAATCAAACTATTAAACCATCAAAGTCCCTGGGTAACTCCGAACCTGCTGACACTCGACCTTACTAGCATGACAGGGCATACTGTATTACCCAGGACATGATATTATACAATTTTGCTTTTTAAATTTAATATCTTAATTCTGTCCTTCTGAACTATTTCTGACTCTGACATATGCCAAGTTCAGAAAGAGTTCAGACTCATCACTTGCATGGGAGGATTGACACCGCAGGGTTCCATTTCATGGCGCTTGTGCGCGGACGCTGGAGAAGTAAGAAGAGATACTTAGAATTTGTGCCAGTCTGACACTTACACTCAGTTCTGCTTAAACCTGTAAGCTTTCCATATCCTAACAGAGAATTCTAACTCAATCTGCAACCAAGGGCAGCAAAAAAAAAAAAAAAAAAAGCATATTAAAAAGATGCTGTCAAAGATGATAGGCCCAAAAGGTCAGCTGCCTTTTTCCCTTTTCAGAACAGTTGTTTGAAAAATCCACATAACACTTATAATGGGGTGGTGTTTTATTTCCTGAAGTAAACAGTTCTCTTCTATAAGAGTATCAATGCCAGGAACTACAATAGTTCAGTGTGCACTCATGGAAAAAAAGAGAAAAATTCTAGGAAGGGAACAACTTTCCATTTCAGGCTTCCAAAATGTTATTAAAAACAACTGTGAGAAAAAAAAAACAGGATTTTAAAAATTGTGGAAAAGTATCTTAACAGGTTTCTTTTCAAGTTTAAATTTCAGATCTACTGCTTTGCACAAAGCAACATGCCACTTTCCTATAAAGTTAAATTAGTTTAGCTCTTGATTTACATGTACTTGATAATAATGTATCAAATGAGGTATGTCATCTAGTATATTAAAATACAGGGCATCCAAATAGAAGATGAGAATACTATTAGCAACTACTATGTTATGTGGATGTTTTAATAACATAAACTAAGTAGTGCAGAGGTTGTATTTCATTCAATATTTGCAAGAGTTTAACAGTGCAAAGAACTTTGCTTGGCCAAAATGGGGCTGACTGATTCATTAGCCATTTATTGCACTGAACTGGGAAAACAGAGATCCAAGTTCTAAACCTAACTCTACTAGGGTGTGTCTACACTACATTCTTACCTCAAAATAAAGCACTATCCCAAAACATCCTTTAACCCTTGTGGAATGAGATTTACAGGGATGTCAGAATATTGAGCCCATTATATTTCAAAATAGCAGGCACTCTCAAAAGATGTGGAATAGCTATTTCGGGATATTTCTAATATCCCAAAATAGCACTGCAGTGTGGACATAGGCCTACAGGCCTGCTGTGTGACCTTGAGCAAGTCACTTCACTTCTCTTTACCTAAGTTTTCCCCTGTATAAAAAATGAGGGTGATAATTGCCTTCTGATGCAAAGCACTTTGGACAAAATCCAGGCTCCACTGAAGTCAATGACAAAGTTGCCAATGACTTCTTTGGAGTCAAGATTTTCACCCTTTGAGACCTATGGATTAAAAATTTAACTATTTTTACTTAAAGACAAGTCAATTATTCCTTCTTTAAAGGGGTGAACTTGTTTGTTTTTAAGTGAATTTATTCCTTGCTTAAAACAACAGATTAGAAAGAAAAGAACTACCATACCAGAAAAGATTATATAAATCTACTAACTAGCTATTGCCCACGGCCTCTTATCAATGTGTCAAGTGATGGTGAATAATCCCTATCGACGATGTGGGCAACTTTACAAAGACTATTGTACCACAGAGGAAAAAATTCTTGGCCCTAGCAAGTACATTTCTTTATGTGAGGCATGAGAATTAATAGCCTTTGTAATTTTATTTTATCTAGTTTATCTGCTGTTCATTTCTTATTTTTGTACTTACCTCCTCACAGGGTTGTTGTGAGGGCTTAATTGTAAAGTATGTAGAGATATTTACATAAAGGGAGCATGTAAGTGAAAATCATTTATTAAAAAGTTTAATTTTTCTTTTAATCTTATTTGCTTAAAAATATCTTTGGCCAGCAAGTGGTACCGATTAATAATACAGTGGATTAAAATATGGTTTTCATTGTTTGCAAATGTGTTCTCTCTCAATTTACTCAGGCACCCCTTTTGCTTAAAGGAAGCACAGAGAAGTGTATGATTGATCTCTCTACAAATCATTATTATGTACAGCATTACAGGATGCAACCTTTGATTATTCAGATATCAGGTTATAGAGCAAAGTGTACAGGGACATTTGAGAGAGCCTGTTCTTGGGAAATTTCCAGTTTGCTTTCATAAACTGGAATTAGGCCTTCACAGGCTAGATATGCATCTGAAATTTCAGACACTTATCAAACTGTACCTCATAGGCTTATTTTTCAGGCTTGCACTTCACTTGAAAAAGGGTGATGCTACAAGTAAAGACTGAGGTGCTTGCACAATTCTTCTATATTTTGTTCTAACCAGGATTACCACCATTGGTCTCTCATTTCCACTCAGAAAAAAACAAGCCAAAAAACTTTGGTGAATGCCTTCTGATCTTCCCTTTTAGGATCAAATTATCCCCCACCCTGGGTGTTGGGAACATGAGGCCAATAAATCTGAGTGTGTGGAAGGGGTTGCAAAATTGTGATGATGAAAGGTGAGGATAAAATTTCCAAAATATGGCTACTGTTCCCCTAAAATCTAGGGAAACCCCTCCACAGGTGCTCTACAGGAGTTCAGATGTGTGGTGGGAGAATGTGTAGGCCTTGTGGAGACACTTATTTGTTGTACCGTTGTGTCCCCAAGTAGCCCTAAAACACCTGGTCTATACTAGAACAGGCAGGTCAGCTTAACATGCACAACTCCAGCTACCCAAAACGCGTACCTGGCGTCGGCTTACCTTAAACCAAGCCATGCTGGCATCCACACAGTAAGAGGCCAATGGGAGCACATGCGCCCATCGGCTTCCCTTACTCCTTGCAGAAGGAGGAGTACCAGATGCTGACAAGAGCTGCCCTCAGCGTTCCATTTAGGGTGTCTATACTAGACCTGTTAAATCGAATGCCAGAAGATCTATCTCCAGAGCGTCAATCTTCTTGTAAGTGTAGACATGCTCCGAGATAATAGATGCAAGTTACTGTTCACTGAATCATCAAGTACTCAATCACTTATATGTTTAAGCATGTGAATAGTTCCCTCCACGTCCATGGGCCTATTATGTGCCTAAATTTACACGCTTAGGGCATGGTTAGGGCCCCTGCAGTATTAATGGCTAATTAAGGGAGGTTCCACACTGCGAAAGAGAGAAAACACTATAGAGTAAAGGGACTCCGGGGCCAAGACACCTGGGCTGTTGTGAACTTAGGACAATATGCAAGTACTTCCCAGGAGAACTAGTATTTGGGAATGAACACACAGGGCAGTCCACGTAAGGCAAACTCTGCTAGCTGAAGGGAAATATCTGATGGAGGCTCTGACTTTCCTGGAACTTTTGTCCCATAAATGGATCATGCTTGTCCCAAGTGATTGCAAAGGATTTTAAAAAACTAGTTATTTAAATACATTCCTATATTGTTAAAAATAGAAGTACATCCAGCTGCCTGAGTATGTTCAACTTCCTGTGGGAAATCCCAGATTTTTGCCCCTTCTTCCTTTTTCTGAGTTGTCCGCTTGAATCTGGCCGTACCATTTTATGATTAGCATGAATTCACCCTGCCTTTTGGCTACATCCCCTTGGCATATACAGTAACTGAGAATCAGTGACCTTTTACACTACATCCACTGATCCTCTCAAAGAATCTATTACATGGGTCAATGGAACAGCGCAAGTCTGAGTCCATTCAAGACAGCATGTCTGATGCAGTATAAACACTGCATAAACTCCTTTATTTAGCCAGCTTTGTGTTAGTCAAAAAAGGCCAAGGTGAAATTGGAGTCTGGATAATACTGGTCAGTATTTGGAATCAGTCCCACTTGAGCTTGATTTCCTGTGTGTTTGGGAGGAAAAACCCTTCCTTTTATTGTCTGGGCACCAAGTTTATTGAATGTTGATGTACATGTGACACATGAGTCTCACATGGCAGTATTTCGTTAAGTGTCTTGAGTGAAATTATCACTGGCTTAAGGAGACTCTTAAGTGCACTTGGTTGGCAGCCGCTATAAATTCACTTTATAAATCTTAAGACCAAAGGCTGTAGTCTTTGCGTCTCTGTTTAGATGGCAGTCTTTATGTATGTGATGTCTTTGAAGCTCAGTTATAACGGCTGCCTGAAAGAGCTGCTATCCAGCAGAAATTCACTTTCCAATCATATATATCTTCTTAGGACATACCTATGTGGGATTTACGGCCAAGATTTTCAGAACTGGCTGCCTCCAGTGAAGTGTCTATATACATATTTTAGGAATCTAAATAAACAGCCTGATTTTTAAAGTCTTAAAAGAGCACAAAGGAGCCACTGAGTGCTTAGCACCTTTTCAAACCAAGCCTTTAATGTGGCTATAGTTACATTTACATTAATCTGTTACAGGAAAAAAATGTCACCCTTTGGAGCAGGCAGTTATATTCATTGTTGATTAAATTACTGGGAAGTAACTTCCTTACACATAGCAAATATAATAAAAGACCATTTCTTTATAAGTTATGTGAACTAGCCCTTCTTATTTTAATGGAAATTTGTCAGATTTAGAAATGTGATCTTTCTTACCCTAGCTCAGGAACATCCTACCATTTTGCAGCAAATCCCCGGGGAAGCCCAGGAGATACCACAAGGTTCCATTTAGAGAAGCAGAAGGGCAAAATCTCCAAGCCATGAGGATTCCAGGGCCTGAAGGGAAAGGCAGCAGCCATAGTGTGCCACCCTCTGGCACTAGGCTCACGATGGGTATGTCTACATGGCAACACTTTCGAAATAACTAGCTCTATTCCAAAATAACTTGGTCCCCGTCTACACTAAGTTATTTTGAAAATAGTGTCAAAATACTGTCAAGCTGGAGGACTTCTTACTCCAACTCCTGTAACCCTCATTGTATGAGTAATGGAAGTCAGAGGAAGAGAGCTCTATTTCGAAATCAGTGCTGTGTAGAGGCTCCCTATTTCAAAATAAGCTATTTCAAAATAAGGTACACAACTGACATGGCTCAATTTGCATAGTTTATTTCTAGTTAAGCCCACTGTGTAGACGCACCCAATGGCTCTCCCGTCACCCACGCACCATCTTCCCTGCAGATGCAGAATGAGAGTGAGTGTCAATTTGAGTAGCAATAAACTAGCACTTGGATATACATTGGACTCAGATAAAATCAAATTAGTACAGCCGCTGGTCTCCCATTCCTGCCCAAGTCTACCTCCCCTCCCCCTCGCACATGTTATTAAACCACATCTTTGTATGCACAGAGTGCAGGGGCTTCTGAAGGATTATGGAGAGAGGGTCATTCAAATCATGGAGCTGCTGCTCCTTCTACATACCCCTCTTTGTGACCACCTCGCCAAAACAGTCCACTGCTTTCTTTTCTGCAGCGCCCAGGTTAGTAGATTTGAACATACTTGCCTCTGCTTGTAAAGGCTGGATGAGTCCTTCCCAATTTTCCTTTAAAAAAACCCTCTTTAATATACTTTAAAGTATCTCCTCACCCCCCCCCCCCCCCCCCCCCCCCCCAGTGCTCTGGCAGGTCTCTGTTCTCTTACACCTTTTCCAGGATGCAGCAAGTACTGCTTCTGGCATGTGTCTCCAATGCCACTTACATTTTTCAAAGACATAATGCACATAATAAGGACCATCAAGTGGGCTGTGGACTTCCTCTCCCAGTATATCACTGCTTCTAGATGGCCCCATTTTCCCCAAGTCTTTTTCCCTATCAATGTGTTTGTCTTTCAGAGGCTAGGAACGGGTGTTCTTCTGGAACTGCCAATTGGAGACAGGCTGATGAAAGCCTTGATGAAAAGAAAACAAAGTTAGCAAACACGGGGGATAAACAGGATAGACATTTGAAATCTTTGACTGCTTTCATTGGCCTCTTACTCAGCATTAATCTTCCACCTCTATTTACTGTCAGTAAATGGAAGCGTAAGCTCTGTGACTTCCTGCTGGAAGTGCTGCCTCAACTCTGCTTTGTCACACACCCACAGTGTGAGCTAGCACGTACTGATTGTGCTGAATAAAGATTAAAGGGCTTGTAGAAGGGACAAGGAGGAGACAGAATGATACCAGCACCGTTCTTTGGATTAGCTAATTTGCCATGGGCATTGAACATGCAGGCCATGGCAGATGTTATGCTGAAGCGAATGTAATTAGTCGGACTGAGAATTATATTAGCCAAACAAAAAGCTGCCCAGGAGCTTGATTCAGATAAACATCCAGAAATGTGGCCATTTAGCAGATATTCTTTAGTCTGAAAATCAAGCTGGAAATATTTTGAGAACAACCACTTATGTGAGTTTTCTACTTGCCCTGGATTGTAGCCCAACCAGAAACACCACGAGAACAACTTCTGTTGCAGAATTCAGGTATTTCTGCTGCAAGTCCACACCTTGAAATCAGGGAAAACAGTTATATGAGCAAGGGTTGGAAACACTTTTCAAACTCTCCAAAACAGATTTGTGCTCAGTCTAAGTTTTGAAAGAAGGTGCAGGCCGGTTATTTTTTCATAATAAATTATCTTTTCCATTCCTATCCATGAGATGCTGTTTGAAGATATGGATAAATTCAGCATAGGATTCATAAGGACCAGAAGGCAAATATGTTACTGGTTTAGATAAAAAATGTTTTACTCCTAGATCTACAGACAGGGCTAATGACAGACTTTGTTGGCCCCATGGGGAGGGAGCTCGGCTCTGGGCCCCTCAGTTGGGACAAGGCCTTTGGCAGAAGTGATGGGCTAAAGGCAGCCAGCCTTCAGCACCGCATGGACCGTGCCACGTCCCCCCAGTCAACCTTTAACACAGCCCAGACCACACTGCATAGGGCTCCAGACACCACTACTGCTGCAGTTGCAACAGTGGTAGCCTGGAGCCCAGGGTCCTTTTAAATCACCAGATCCAAGGGCAGCTCCCCTCTTTGATCCCGTCAGTGGGCCTGTCTAGAGAAATATTTTCCTTCATCCAGAATTGCATCTTAAACTCTAAGACTTGTAACTCCAGATGGTACACTGGATGCAGAATGCTGGAAGATGATATGGAATATGGGTAACCCACAAGTGCAATGAAACAGCAGATTTATATCTTTTAAACAAAATATGACTAGTATTTAGTCAACAAGCAACCAGGTATAAAGTTTTATGCCTTTAAATCATGAACACTCAATGGGGTGGTACAGAACAGAGGTTCATTATACCAGCAGAAATGTTTGTAGGCATTTCCCCTGAGGCAAGCCTAATCCACACACCTACTGGGTATGGGTCACTGTCCCAGGTAGTGACACTTAGGCCACTGAGGCTTCATCTACACTGTCTGTAATTTTTGGGAAAGGAAATGCAAATGAAGCGCTCATTTGCAAATCTCGTGCTCTCATTTGCATATTCCCTTCCAATCCTTTTTGCAAAAGAGGTTTTTGTGGAAAAAAACCGCAGTGTAGACGGGGGCCATTTGTCGCGAAAAACCTTCTTGTGCAAGTCTCCTTATTCCTTAAAAAATGATGTTTACAGGATCTTGCGCAAAATGGGGTTTTTCCTGACAAATGGCCTCATCCACACTGCTGGGTTTTTTGCAAAAACCTCTTCCGCAAAAAGGATTGGAAGAGAATATGCAAATGAGAGCATGAAATTTGCAAATGAGCACTTCATTTGCATTTCCTCTTCCAAAAATAACAGACAGTGTAGACGTAGCCTTAGAGAGAGAAAGAATGAGTGTGTTCTACAGCTCTAGCTGAGAGTCAGTTGGCTTTATAATTCAAGCAGTAGAGGCTCATGAGATCCCTGGTTTGGTTCTGCCTGTTGGTCCTACAGAAGCCTTTCCCAGGAGCCGCATCCAGTCCCTGGGCCTTAAATTCCTCACCCCTGTATTAAGCAATTCCCTGTTAAAAATCTGGGAAGTGCCATCACCTAATTCTCTTAATCAGTCTCCATAACAAAGAATATGTGGGAGATTCCTCAACTAGAGCCTTTATTTTTAGGTAACAAATCTGAGGAACCTGACTGAGGTGTCATTAAAGGAGGTTTTATAACAAATTGATAAATTAAACAGTATAATTCACCAGGACCACATGGTATTCATCCAAGAGTTCAAAAGGAACTCAAATATAAAACTGTAGTACTAATAACTATGGGTATGTCTACACTACCCTCCTAGTTCGAACTAGGAGGGTAATGCAGGCATACCGCACTTGCAAATGAAGCCCAGGATTTGAATTTCCCGGGCTTCATTTGCATAAGCCAGGCGCCGCCATTTTTAAATCCCGGCTGGTTCGAACCCCGTGCCGCGCAGCTATACGTGGCACGAACTAGGTAGTTCGAACTAGGCTTCCTAGTTCGAACTACCGTTACTCCTCGTGGAATGAGGAAGCCTAGTTCGAACTACCTAGTTCGTGCCGCGTGTAGCCGCGTGGCACGGGGTTCGAACCAGCCGGGATTTAAAAATGGCGGCGCCCGGCTTATGCAAATGAAGCCCGGGAAATTCAAATCCCGGGCTTCATTTGCAAGTGCGGTATGCCTACATTACCCTGCTAGTTCGAACTAGCGGGGTAGTGTAGACATACCCTATGATATAACGTTTCAGAGGGGTAGATGTGTTAGTCTCAGAAAAAACAACGTGGAGTACCGTGACACCTTAAAGACTAACAAAATTATTTGGGCATAAGCTATTCTAAACTGGACAAAGGGGGTTTCAGCCCATTAAAGCTTATGCCTAAATAAATGTATTAATCTTTAAAGTGCCAGAGGACTCCTTGTTTTTTTATTTGTGGTATGTGACCTATTCTTTAAATTGGCTTCTGTACCAGATGATTGGAGGATAACTAATGTGACACCATTTTTTAAAAAGACTCCAGAAGCAATGCCAGCAATTACAGCCTGCTAAGCCCAATTTCAGTACCAGGCAAATTGGTTGAAATTATAGTAAAGAACAGAACTACCAGGCAGACAGATAGATTATCTTAATTTGTTGGGGAAGAGTCACCGTGGTATTTGTAAAGAAAATCTTGCCTCACCAATCTGCTAAAATTCTTTGAGGGGATCCAGAAGCATGCAGACAAGGGTGATCCATTAAATATACTCTAGTTAGATTTTCAGAAAGGTTCCTTACCAAAGGTTCCTAGGGAAAGTGAGCTGTCATGGGATAAGAAGGAAGGCTCTCTAATGGATTGGTAACTGGTTAAAAGATAGGAATCAAAGGATAGGAATAAATAGTCAGTTTTCAGAATGGAGAGAAATAAATAGTGGCATCCTACTGAAGTCCATACTATATTGGAACAAGTATTGTTTGACTGATTCATAAACAATCTGGAAAGAGAGATAAATAGTCAGGTGGCAAAATTTGCTGGTGAAACGAAACTATCGAAGACAGTTCAGTCCTGAGCAGACTGCAGAGAGCTACAAAAGGATCTCACAAAATTGAGTGACTGGGCAACAATATGGTAGTTAAAATTCAATGTTGGTAAATGCAAAGGAACATACATTGGAAAACATAATCCCAGCTATATATATAAAACAATGGGGTCTAAGTTAATTGTTACTACTCAAGAAAGAGATCTGGGAGTCGCTGTGGATAGTTCTCTGAAAACATCCACTCAATGTTCAGTGTCAGTCAAAAAAACTCACCGTTGGGAATCAGTAGGAAAGGAATAGATTACAAGAAAGAAAATATCATATTGCCTCTGTATACATCCATGATATGCCCATATCTTGAGTACTCTGTGCAGGTCTGGTTTTCTTATCTCAAAAAAAAGATAAATTGGAATTGAAAAAGGTACAGAATAGGGCAACACAAATGATGAGGTGTATGGAATGGCTTCCATATGAGGAAAGATTAATAAAAACTGAGACTTTTCAACTTGGAAAAGAGAAGACTAAGGAGGTCTGTGATAAAAGTCTGTAAAATCATAATAGGCGGGGAGAAAGTAAATAAGGAAGTGTTATTTACTCCACATAACACAAGAACTAGGAGTCACCAAATGAAATTAATAGGCAGCATGTTTAAAACAAACAAAAGGAAGTATTTTTTCTCTCAAAGCAAACTCAACTTGTGGAACCCCTTGCCAGAAGGTATTGTGAAGGCCAACACTATAAGGGCTCATCTACACTGGCCCCTTTTCCGGAAGGGGCATGTAAATTTCACCTATCGTAGTAGGGAAATCTGCGGGGGATTTAAATATCCCCCGCGGCATTTAAATAAAAATGTCCGCCGCTTTTTTCCGGCTTTTAAAAAAGCCGGAAAAGAGCGTCTACACTGGCCCCGATCCTCCGGAAAAAGCGCCCTTTTCCGGAGGCTCTTATTCCTACTTCAAAGTAGGAATAAGAGCCTCCGGAAAAGGGCGCTTTTTCCGGAGGATCGGGGCCAGTCTAGACGCTCTTTTCCGGCTTTTTTAAAAGCCGGAAAAAAGCGGCGGACATTTTTATTTAAATGCCGCGGGGGATATTTAAATCCCCCGCGGATTTCCCTACTACGATAGGTGAAATTTACATGCCCCTTCCGGAAAAGGGGCCAGTGTAGACGTAGCCTAACAGAGTTCAAAAAAGAACTAGATAAATTCATGGAGGATAGGTCCATCAATGGCTAGTAGTCAGGATAGGCAGAGATGGTGTACCTAGCCTCTTGTTTTTCAGAACTAGGAATGGGTGACAGAAGAGGAATCATTTCCTCTGAAACACCTGGTACTGGCCACTGTCAGAAAACAGGATACTGGGCTATACAGTCTGACCCAGTATGGCCATCCTTATGATCTTAAAGTATTAATGGGATAGGTAAAATGTTTTCCACCTAGCTCTAGTTGCCAGACTGTAGTAGTTAATGTGTCCAGCTGTCCACTAGAAATCAGATGGGTATCATGGATTCAATTCACATAGTTCACTAAACAGCTGTGAGATTGTCCTTTGTTGCCTCTGCTCACTCCATAAATATTCACGTTATATTTATTAACCTAGCTTAAACCAGTGAATCCAGTCTTTAATTTTCCAGAGTAGTACACAAAGGACTGCCCATCCCACTAAAGAGCTCTATTGAACACAAGACCCCTTATTTTTGCTATGTCGAACAGTGGCTCTCAACCTTTCCAGACTGCCGTATTCCTTGTAGGGGTCTGATTTGTCTTGTATATCTCCAAATTACACCTCACTTAAAAACTACTTGCTTACAAAATCAGACATAAAAAGTGTCACAGCTCATTATTACTGATAAAAGATTATTTTCTCATTTTACCATGTAATTATAAAAAATGGAATCTAAATATTGTACTTTACATTTCAGTGTATATTATGTGGAGAAGTATAAACAAATCATTGACTTTCTGAAATTGTAGTTTGTACTGACTTCACAAGTGTTTTTCATATAGCCTGTAAAAAAATTAGGCAACTATCTGAATGGGTTGAACTACTCCCTGGAAGACCTGTGCGTACCCCCTGGCATGCACATATCCCTGTGTTGACAAGCACAGAAAGAAAAGATACAGCAATCTAATGCACAATCTCAGCCATCCCTTCCCCAAATACATGAGGAAATAGAAGGGACTTGCAACACAGCAAGAAATTCACAAATTTTGGGGGGGGGCAGTAAATTCCAAAGAAAGGATCCCTCAGGGAGACTGCTTACATGAGGTTCAGTAGCTTGCTCTTACTTTCTGGTTTAGCCAATTCCGGTTTAGTCACTAGGGGTGTATCTACACTGTACCCATAGCTCAAAATAAGCTAGGCAATTTGACCTATGCAAATTGCATAGCTTATTTAGAGTCAATGTCGAAATAGCTTATTTCAAAATATGGTGCAGTCTACACAGCACTTATTTCTAAATAAATTGCTATTCCAAAACATCCCTTACTCCTTGTG
Organism: Pelodiscus sinensis; assembly: GCF_052426305.1. Classification (NCBI taxonomy): domain Eukaryota; kingdom Metazoa; phylum Chordata; order Testudines; family Trionychidae; genus Pelodiscus; species Pelodiscus sinensis. The sequence continues at coordinate 81,347,359 of NC_143052.1, forward strand.
GAATGAGGTTTACAGGGACGTCGGACTAGCGAGCCTATTATATTTTGAAATAATGGGCACGGTCAAAAGACCTCCAGTATCCCGAAATAGCACTGCCGTATAGATGTAGACTAGCTCATATTAATTTTAGGATATGATTGTGCTCCCTAATTAGGGTCAACATCCACCCACTTATTCCAGTTATTTGTCCCTTCAAGTGACCATCTGCCCCTTATTTTAAGATGTATTGTATTGTCTTCAGATAATAAGTACCATTTAAAACATTTCCATTTTACACCTGAATGCAGTAGAAACCTACTCTAGAGAGGAAAATACAGGATATGCTAAAGCAGGGGTTCCCAACCTGTTTCGGTCCCCGTGCCTCCTTGGCTTTTAGTAAACCTTCCCATACCACCTATTCAATATGAAAGGAAATAAATTCTAGACTCTAGAATCCACAACTTTTTTCACTAACACTACTACTTTTGGAATATCAATTAGGATAATCTAGTTATTTACCAAATATTTTCTGTACTCCCTTAACAAGCTTCTCGTACCCCCTGGGAGTACGCGTACCCCAGGTTGGGAACCCCTGTGCTAAAGGAAATGGAGTTTCCCTAGAATGTCCCTTTAATAAGGAGTTGTCCCTTATTTTTCACATGGTTTTCCCTTATTTCCAGCCAACAACAGCAGTCACCCTATTGTTAATTGGAGTGGTGTGGAGTCACACTGCACAAATGGGAGCTCAGAGAGATGGCGCTTCAGAAGTGCCCCTCCTCAGACTCCTCCAGCATACAGACTGAACTATCATTTATGGTGATGAAGCCGTTTACCTTAGTGCTCCTGACCAGTGCTGTGGGCTGCCGCAGAGAAGAGAGAGAGGGCTGTGTTCTGCTTCTGACTCCCTCTCTCTCCTACCCCTCCCCCCCGCCCTTCTGGTGATTCAGAATCCAGGACCATACCTGTTGACTCCATGGGTGGGTCAGGGCTAGAGCACCCATGGAAAATAATTAGTGGGTGTTTAGCACCCACAAGCAGTCAAGCTTTCCCTTCCCCCCAGCACATTCCACCCATCAACAGCACCACTGACCAACTTGTCTCCCTCTGTTCCAGCACCTCCTTCACACTGTGGCATGCAAGAGATGCTGGGAATGAGGGGAAGAGCAGGAATGGGGCATGCTTGGGAGAGGGCATGGGAACAGGGGGCCAGAGTGGGGCTTTGGAGAAAGGGGTGGGGTGTGGTTGGGCCTGGAGCAAAGTGGAGAGACAAGCAGCCCCCGGGTAGAGAGGAAGTCGGTGCCTATGCCCAAGAGTACAAGAAGGGAACAATCCTAACATTCACTGAGTGCAGGCATTGATATCACCCTCATCCCTTGCACTAGTGGTATGAAAAGGAAGGCTTCTTCTGCTCCACCCCTACACGTATCTCTATGCAAGGGCTGGGTATTTTAGGGCGGGCCATGGGAAGTAAGGTTAATTTCAAAGATACTGAAATACAAAACCAAGCATGAAATAATTCCTCAGCTTGATTGTTAAAAAGTATGTGAAATTTCAAGTGACAATGTCTGGGCCTATTCAGGCTTTGTATTTAAGTCCATATGCTGGCAGATTCAGATGCATTCTATGACACTAAAGTATTGGCACATAACAATGATTTTATCAAGTTTTTGTTAACGAAAACTATTGTGAGAAGGAAAATAGCTAAGGCCCTGGACTGGGAGTTAACAGATCAGGGCTCTTTTCCAGGGCCCAATCTCAGCCTGTTTTAGTAATCCTCAGCAAGCCTTAAGCTCTCTCTGCCTATGTTTCCCTGTCCCTAAAATAGGAATGATACTGACTTATCTCTGAAAGACACAGTGAAGCTTCATTCATTGGAGGTTATAAAGGGCTTTCAGAGCTTTGGCTGGGAAGCAGACATAACCAGTAGTGTAAACAACCCCATTTTGTAGATCACAGAAACATTTACAAAGAATAGTTGCTTAAAATCAACCTTTAATTGCTACATCTTCATACAGAATATTTATTAACTGCAAAATCCTATGGCCTGATGCGTGCTGGCAAACCAGGCCAGCAGTGTCCTTTGGCAGGCCACTTTGCTGTGGTATGTTTTAAAGTAGCATTTGGGTTACCCTAACTTGGGGTATGTCTACACTACCCCGCTAGTTCGAACTAGCGGGGTAATGTATGCATACCGCACTTGCTAATGAAGCCCGGGATTTGAATTTCCCGGGCTTCATTAGCATAAGCGGGGAGCCGCCATTTTTAAATCCTATTTTGAAACGAGGTGTACCGGTAGTTCGGAATAGGCACCCTAGTCCGAACTACCTAGTTCGAGCCCCGTGTAGCCGCGCTACACGGGGTTCGAAGCAGCGGGGATTTAAAAATGGCGGCTCCCCGCTTATGCTAATGAAGCCCGGGAAATTCAAATCCCGGGCTTCATTAGCAAGTGCGGTATGCATACATTACCCTCCTAGTTCGAACTAGGAGGGTAGTGTAGACATACCCTTGCAGACTCAGCCCTCAGCATCCCTTCTGATCCAGGGACAGAAATGCAGTGTAAAGCTGCCATTGTCTTTCACCTCCTTTCTCATGCACTGATCCCTTCTCTAGGGCTTCTGGGGAAACCCACACTTGTACCCCTTCCTGAATGTCAATTCAGTCACATCGTTTATTCACCAAAATCCCGTTTGTTTTGTCACAAAACTAAAGCGTGTTTCTTCTTTTCCCTGTGGAAATTTGGAAATCCAGTTCCAGCCAGAACATACACTGATTTTGTTTTACCAGTTGTTCTGTCAGTAGATAATTTTCCCAATGTTTTCTGGAGGGAGAGGGGAAAAAAATCCTAGATTGCATTTCATTCAGGGAAATATTCCTCTAGCTGAGAGCCACCTGTCAGTACATGAGAAGGAGGGGGATTAGAATCTTGATTTCTTGCCTGATGGAGAATCAACAGAAGCAGACGGCTGCTATTTTTTAAAAACACAAGACAGATCAGACTTACCAGATAATATAGATGTTGGATTGATTGGAATTTCAAGGAACACACTATGACTATGACCTACTCAGCCTTATTTTGACCTGGTGTTTTCTGAAGAGGGGTTTGGCTTGGCTCAGCTACACTGTGAAAAGCAATCAAAGCAAAATAAATTAGTAGAAAATCCAAATAAAAGCTTCAGCTAAAAGAGGCTGACAGCTGTGTAGTCAAGAGGGAGTACTATGTGCCAGGCAGCTCTCCCTAAAAGCAATAAAGGGCCAATTCACATACGAGTGAAACACAGAACAGCTAAAAGGGGCAGCTGGTGGATCTAAAGCAGGGCCTCTCAACTGGTGAGTGCAAGCAGGAAACAGGGGTGGTACCATGCTGAATGTACTGGGTGGAATGCTTGGTCCAGACTGACATTTCTATGATCTGTGGGGTGGCTGTAGATGTTTCAGACCCAGGCTATGAGAGAGTCAAGGCGAGTGAGGTAATATGTTTTATTGGACCAACTTCTGTTGGTAAGAAAGACAAGTTTTCAAGCTAAACAGAGCTGAGCTTGAAACCTGTTTTACCAACAGAAATTGGGCTAATAAAAGATATTACCTCACCCACCTGTATTTCTATGATAAACATAAAAAAGCAGCTGTGATTTAGATCTATGTATTTTTGCAAAGTGTTCCCCTAGTAACAATTATATTAAAGATAAGATGCTATTGAAATCAGTAGGTGCTTTGCCATTCACTTCACTGAGCCTAAGATTTTATCCAAGGGACCAAGACCAAGGCATGGTCTACCCTAGGGTGTTAGGTTGATATTAAGGATATTATCCCTCATGGTTACACACAGCTCCCTTCCCCGTTCTGCCTCTGCATCAGAGGCAGCAGGAATAGGGAGCGAAGCGGGAGCCAGTGCACGTGGAGAGCTGGCTTTTAAGCTGTCTCCCTGCACATGCTGGTCCTGTGGGGTTGTCTTCCTTCTCACATCCCCCGCTGCTGCGTCCCAGAGAAGCATCAGTACAGCGGCAGATGGGAGCCAGTATTTTTAAGCTGGCTTCCAGTGAACACCAGCTCTCGCCCATGTATAAATATATAGCTGCTGAAAATTTCAGCAGTTACACGTTTACAAAAATAAACACATTTTAACATCCCTAGTTGGTATAACTATGTCACTTAGGGGGTTGAAAAATCCCTATCCTTGAGTAATGCAATTAAATGGACCTAACCCCTGTGGTAGACAGTGCTCTATCTCAGGAGAATGCTCCCGTTGACCTAACAACCACCTCTTAGACCCACCCCCAGGGCAGAATTGCATCCTTCAGCATAGCTAGTATTATCACTGAGGCACTTCAGCAAGGTAGCTGCACTATTGGAAGCCCTGAGTTGCTTTATATATCTGTGAGAAGGACAACTTCTATGTCCTAAGGCTGCTACAGTGATTGATTAGTTAATGTTTGTCTGCTGCTTTGAAGATGTAAAGTACTACATGCTCTATATTACTGCTGCAAACAGGGTTGGCCGTTCACTGAGTGGGTCATGGAAGTATTGGAGACTGGTGGCACTATACATGAGATTTCTTTCTGTTTCACATGCAAGTGGTTTCTCTTATTGGAGCCACCATAATAATACAAAATTATGACAACAACTCCTTGGCTGATTTACAGACTTGTACCAAATCAATAGTGCCATTTGCCCTTTGGGTCCTTTATAGAGAGAACTCACTTTTACTGTGGGATAGTCAAGAAAATAAAGCAACCCAGCCCTGAAGCTCCGAAACTTTTGATTTTGTAGGACTGAATGTATCTGGAGGAATCAAAAGCAGGTTCTACTTTCAATGCCTGTTTGACCCTTATGCAACTGCGGCTTTTCAGCTGCCCTCTCTTTTTAATGTCTTGCCCTCAGTGGTTTGGCTAAAAGCAGAAAACGTAGTGGTGGATCAAAGCTCTCACACAGGGGGAAAAAGTTAATATAAACAATTTCAAAGCTCAGAAGAGGTTTGGGGTTTGTGTGAAGAGCAGACAAGGGTTCACATTTAGTTGCTGGTAAGTTCAAAACCATTTGGACTCCTTCTAGGTGTAACCAAAACAAAACCTAAAAAAGACACATTAAGTTCAGTTCCACTGAAAACAGAGGGCAAGGGGAAAATGAAAAAGGACAGCACTGAATGGTAGACAACAAATGATTCTAAGAGAAAATTCCAGTTGAAAGTTATTATAAGTGAAAAACTAAGCCAGCTGTGTTATTTAATGGCAGGGAGCAGATCCTGGGCAGGCACCATTACTGCCTTTCATAAGTTTTCTTACTGTGCCTACAAATTCCTGTCACATACAACACCGTGCAGAATGTCCGCTTGGCCTTACTTTCAATGTTGTGGCTCCACCTATATGTGTGAGCAGGCTTTCTCTCATTTGAATCACATCAAAGGTACTTTGCGCTCAAGACTGAAGACAACCTGAATGCGTGCATGAAACTGAATTTGACCAGTTATGTAAACATCAAAGAAATGTGTGAAAAGATGCAGCAGCAGAGGTCCCATTAAATAAAGTTCTTGAGTACAATGTTTCATTTATGCTACTATTAATCACCATGTCAATTATCAATAATATTTAGTTGTATATTTTCAGTCATGCAAATGGGCGTTCTTATACTGGCTCTCTGTTGGCCACTTGTTCTGAATTTTTATGTAGTTTGGTTCTTTGGTTTGAAAAGATTGCTGACCTCTGTGTTAGAAGAAGGTGTAAACTATCCTCTCAGTTTGTGTGACACACCACTGAATCTGGGGCAGCGTGTCTGAAGACATGATATGAAATTATAGCCAGAGCAGTGACAGTCACTACACTTATAGTTCAAAACACTTTCTGTTCTAACCCCTGACCTTCTGATGTCCATATTTTGAGCAACAACTGCCCTGAGGGCTAAAGATTTCCAGAGTTGATCTCCACTAAAAAAAGGCAAAATATTATTTTTGAACATTTGAGCTCAACAGGTTTTTTTGCCATTTGAACAAAAAGCGTCAGTAAAATCCCCCTGGTAAAGAATAGTATGAAGACTTTAACTGGAACAGATGCACAGCTGAAATGGCTGAGGTTTGGACGTTGGTGTGCGTATCTCACATTACTTTTTCATCCCCTGAACTGCAAGTTAGGAAGCCAAGATGCTGTTTGAAAAGGGAAATGTTTCAAATGAAGGCATGCAGAGAAAACGAGCAAAATAAATAACAAGGAGAAGAGTTTTTACAATGAAGTGGCCAAGTTTATCCAAGATGGCACCTGAGGCTTGGACCCTGAGCCCACATTTGGGCACTTATCAGTGGTCAGCACAGAGCACCTTGCACCTCCTCGCCTCCCTCCCCCCAGCCAATCTCTAGGTCTATAAGTACACATTACCATCATTGCCATGGAGCCCCAGTGATTAGTGGTTATTATGGCATTGAAATGGTAGAACACAATGAAAAATATCGGGACAAGTGACACATATCAAAGGCTGCAGAACCTTTTCAATGATATTTCTTATAGCATATTATGTACTTAAGGATTGTGTCTCCCCCTTGAGCATAACAAAGTCTTTAAATACATAAGCTGCTATTTCTAAAGTAATGCATATAATTCGCTGAAAGTATTCAGCAGCCTTTGCTGTACCAAATGCTTCCCTGAATATGTTTAAATTAAATCCCTCCAAAAGATCCATGCAATATTTAGGTTGCCTGGTTAAAAATCAAAAAATGTACAATCTTAACTACAGCAAGACTCCTATATAGAAAGGTGCAGTTTAGGTTGCACATTCATTTAATGATCTGGTTTTTTTTTAAATACAACATTGCATGAACATTTAATAAAATTTTCCATTCCAGAAGCTGCATGATGTTTACTTGTATATATGCAAAAGACAGTAGGGGCATTTGCTCACATATGCGAAAGTGTCTGCATGTTTGAATTTCTGTAAATTTCCTGGGCATGAGACAAATTTAGGAACCTTTACCTGACCTAACTGATTTCAACACTTTTTTTCTTTTTGTCCCAAGGACACATCACTTCAGGGAAAGCTTGCTGATTAATGTGCTCTCTCAGATTCAGAGAGATATGGAGATTGCATTTCCTTTCATCAGACAGCCTGCAGAGGTTAGAGCTGAAACTTGTTTCAGCCTGTAAATCACAGGACTATGCACCATCAGCCAGGTTCTGGTATGATTTGGTTCAATATAGAGCAATTCCTGTCAGACTGCTTGATATCAGCATCCAAAGGCCAGGTAGACACAAAGCCAACAGATTCAATTTTCTCATAATACATTTATGGGTTTTTAAAGTCCATGCAGTATTGCGCAATGTACAGATCAGTTCAAGAATTACCGAAGTCCAGAAATTGTGCAACACATCGAGTACATAATGACGATAACTTCTGGCTTTGTCACCCAAACAACGCACAGACTTGTTGCTAAATTGCCTAAATGTGAAAAATAATGAGTGTGTCGGTTGAGCAAGGTTGCTCCACTAGTTCAAAACTCATGGTTGGCAACAACATGCTGAATTGCTGAGTCTGCTCTTTTGTGAAGTTACAAAACATAGTGGACAGCTTGAGCAGAGTCAGTCAGTTTTTTTAATGAAAAACTGCAGGTTTAAGTACAACGCTCAGTGAAAAGATCAAGTTTATTACAAATCATTTAACATCTAAGAAATACTTTAGATTTTCCTATTCAGTCTTCTGAAGAGTAGATGTGAATAACATTATATCATATTATGAATGGTTAATTTTATCCCAGTACTTTACATATAAAATAGCTACAAGTTTGAACACATCATTTAGATTTTTTTTTTACTTGAAGGTACAATCAAACTAAATACATCAAAAGATGGAGTAGTTCCTCTGAATATTCAATGGAGAAAATGTCTAGTAATTACAGTCATCGAAAGAAATTTTAATTCACATGAATCAAATATAAAAGTGTGGCAACACAACTGACATTTTTACATGGCCCTTCATAGTATCTGTGTATCTCACAATCATTAATGGAAAAACACCGAGGGGTCCTGTGGTACCTTCAAGACTAGCAGATTTATTGGGGCACTTTCAAGACTAACACATTTATTTCATGGGTAAAACCCACTTCATCAGATGCAGACTAACACAGCTCCCCCTCTGAGACTTGAAATCATGAATGTGTTTTAGCTTTATAGCATTCCTCTAAAGTAGGGATGGATTTCTACCCGCCCAATTGCATTTGTTTGTCTGTAGGAACATATATGTTATCAAGGTAGACATTCTCAAAACAGTCTAGGAGATTTAGTCACATCTCTTCTCTTAATATTAGATAGATATTTATCTAAATCTCCTGGCCCAGGGGTTTTCAAACTCTGGGTTGTGGCCAAGCAAGGTTCCCTCTAAGCTGCACAGCAGCACGGCCCCACTGCTGCTTAATGAGCCCCATCCAGCCAGGGGCTCAGGGCTCTGTGCACGGAGCTGTCTGGCTGGGGGAGGGGCACTTCTCCCTCAACAACAGCAGCTTCTCCCTGCTGAGGACAGAGCAATGAGTCTCTCCCAGCCTGTAGGGCGGGGACATGTCCCTACGGGCTGGGAGAGACTCGCCGCTCTGTCCTCAGCAGGGAGCTGCTGCTGTCACTGAAGGAGACGTGCTCGTCCCCTAGCCAGGCAGCTCCATGCGCAAGTCCTGAGTCCCTGGCTAGGTGGGGCTGATTAAGCAACTAGGGTATGTCTACACTACCACCCTAGTTCGAACTAGGGTGGTAATGTAGGCAACCGGAGTTGCAAATGACGCCCGGGATTTGAATTTCCCGGGCTTCATTTGCATAAAGCCGGGCGCCGCCATTTTTAAATGTCCGCTAGTGCGGACTCCGTGCCGCGCGGCTACATGCGGCACGGACTAGGTAGTTCGGACTAGGAAGCCACTGCAGAGTAGTGTAGACATACCCTGACAGGGCTGTGCTGAAGTGCAGCTGAGAGGGAACCTTGGTCATGGCTTGTGAGGACAAGCCACTAGCTGGCCATGAGATGCTTTGCCGCCGCAGGTCCGGGCAATCGCAGCTCCCATTGGTCGCGGATCACCAATGGCCAACGTTCCCACAGCTCCCAATGGCTGGGAATGACGACTGCTTCAAAAAATCTCTAGACTGCTTTGAAAATCTCTAATATGCTAAATATTGTTCTTTTACTGGCCTGCACTCTGTCAAAGGACAAAAAGTTTTCCAAATGATTATAAAACTATTTCATGGATATTCCATAAGAAGCAGCAGCTAGATGCATCTGATAAATTATAAATGGCAAATTATTCATTCAGCTGTAATAAGATAACAGCACGTGTCAAAATGCTAAAATCTAGGCATCTTCAAGGACCATCTTTGTGATTTCTCTGCTTTTAAACCCACATGGAAACCTTGGTGGAAGTTTTTGCAACAAGCCACACAGTTTTTAATAGAGCATTATACAGAACCCTGCTGTAGTACGCTACTGGGATTATTTTTAAACGGAAGTTATATTATTTAGAGTAGTGCCTGTTGCACCCTTAAAAATGTGAAAGTCTGTTGGCTTTATCCCTATTAAATTCTAGAATACCCACATAGAGAGACTATCACTTATTTTGCTATCTCCTCTCCTGATATCCCCTCCTCATTAAAAAAGAACCCCAAAAAACAAATCCCAATTTTTTCAGTTCTTCACTTCTTCTCCTGTCAGTTCCAGATTCTTTATCACTCCTCAGCTGCTTTTATGGGGTTTCTAAATGAACACGTAGTTTGCTAAATGCATTGTGGCAAGAAAACACAAACAGAATGCAGTGGGACTTCCCCCTCTCTCTCCTGCCCATCACCACCATTTAATTGTTTCTAAAAATATTAACTTCTCTTGAAGCTGAAGAGACTCAACAGGAGCATTTAACAAATGTTTGTTTGTTTTTATGGGGGCTGTTGTGTGTGTTAGTGATAAGGCTGGGGGAAAGGGGTGTTGGTGGTGCTCCTGGGACTTATAATTACAATCATAAAGTACTATTGTCTGTTCAGCTTGGGTCATTTGTTTACTAAGCAGAACTGTCAAACAAGATTTGCTAGTTTTTCCTGCCACTTGAAAGGGGATAGCTGCAGGTTCACCAAGATGTAAACAATACCACCCAAAGATTATCAAAAGGGAACACAATAAATAGGAACTGACAGGGAAGAGCAAAGCTCTTGCAGAAATTCAATTATATGAGATGGAGTCAAATGCTGTTAATTTACACAAACCACCATTTCAGAGCAGAACAGAAAATGAAAAGAAAATTGTGATGTTAAAAACAAGTTGGTCTAACATTGCTGTTTGATTGGGATTGGGGGAGGTTAAGCTAAACATGAAAGATTTTCTTCAAACAGTCAAACATCTGGCTCTTACTATATTCTAACACAGCTCCAGAAATCTGATCTGGATTCATATAGCATGAGCATTCTTTGAAGTTATATATAAACAAAAAGCCTTTATCAATACAGCTATTCATACAACAGTAACCAAGTGTGGGGGGGTGGGGAGACCATCCAACCGCAGCTTGTCCCAACACAAAAAATGAACTCCGTCACAGCATCCTGCTCCCCCAGCACATAGTGCCCAGTTACTCAGGCTGTGTGTGAATTAAGTGAGAACAGAGTGGAATTCACCCTTCAACTTACAAGTTACAGGGCTGCTCCACAGCCCTTCCACAATCTAGATTATTTATTCATTGTGCACTGGCAACCATGTGTTAAAAACTTTACAGGCAGCTCTGAAAACAAGGTTAACTTTATTCCAAATAATTTACTCTGCAAGAACAGCAACCATACATGTTGAAACAGCAGCCATCAGCCCTCCACTCCTGGATGTAAGGATTTTCCATAACTGGATTTGTATATGAAGGGATCCTATACCCCTGCCTACTCACTCCCCAATGGCTCTCCCCATGCTAGTATAATTGCAGCTAGCACAAACACATCCATGATACAAATGGTTGGGGTGAAGTGGGTTCCCTGTCCAGCCACACTGCAGGCCTTACCTGGGGCAGTTTCCTTGGCACTTTGGGAGACTTCCACTGCAGAGTTACGTTGAGATTGGGTGTATCATAGGGGTGGAGGTGCTATTCCCTGGTCCTTTGTGCTGCAGCATGCTGTGCTACTCTGATTCTTTCTCGGTGAATTATGAGACAACTTGTCTGTCCTTCTGGGCACCTAGAGGGAATGGTGGGAAGGCAACGGAGGACTATCAACACTGGAGTGATTTAGCTTGTGTTCTCACTCCAAGCAGACTTTTTATCTGTCCAAGTGAAAGCAGAACCTTGAATATGTTGAGGTAGGGCGCATTCATATGTGTATGCATGTGTGGTGACCAGCCATCTACAATTGGGTGGGACAGTCTTATAATGCAGAGTTCAAGTCCCAGGTCCACATGGAATGACTGCAGGACTGCATTTGTCCCAGATTCCCTGTAGTGTTGTGCTACACCGCGCCTTCTTCAGGCTTAGGGGAGGCACAGGCCTCTTCCTTGTGCAGGGAGGGGCTGAGGTGGGCATTGCCCTCTCCCATGTAATGAGCCTTCTCCACCTTATTTTTCCTCTCTTCCCCCCACCAAAGTTCCTAACCCCCTGTCCAGGAAAGAAGCTGGAGCCTGGCAGCTGGCCTAGATGGTCACCCCAGAGGGTAGGGTCATGGGCCATGAGCTTCTTTCAGATACTCTGGTCCTCCACTCAGGGCAGATAGAGGCTCTTAGGCTCTCCAGAGAAGCCAAGGCTCTCTGGTAGCTCTTACTTTGGCTCAACTCTGGTTTCCGGCCTGGCCAGGAGGTGTGGCACTTTTTCCTTTTAGAAAGCTGATCTCATAAGCATTCGGGGCCAAATGAAATTAATAGGCATGTTTAAACAAACAGAAGGAAATATTTCTAAACACAAAATGTACTCAACCTATGGAACTCCTTGCCAGAGGATGTTTTGAAAGTTAAGACTATAATTGAGTCCCAAAAAGAACTAGATATATTCATGGAGAATAGGTCCATTAATGGGTTTTAGCTGGGATGGTGTCCCTAGCCTCTGTCAGAAGCTGGGAATTGGCAATGGGATGGATCACTTAATGATGACCTGTTCTTTTCATTCCCTCTGGAATACCTGATATTGGCCACTGCTGGATACTGAGCTTGATGGACCTTTAGTCTGACCCAGTATGGTCGTTCATTATATTCTTAATGCTCAATTAAAAACCCAAGTTAATTCTACAAAGCAGACAATCCCTATAAAAGGAGTTTTAAACAATGGAGTAGCCAGAAACATAGATACATTGCTTTCCTCATTGTACTGTGTCTAATCATAAAACCTGAACATGCCTATAACCATCCTTATACATGTCAAGTGACCTTGCTCTTACCTTAAGACTTCTTACAATTAGAGAATAAACCATAATTATTGTTTCAGAGAGCTAATTACATTGTTGAAGCCTCTCTCTAATGCTTTGTAAAATTACCCATAGCATTTCATTTAAGCCTCTGATAGGCTACACCCTGACAATTCCCTTTGTAAACAGGTCACTCAGATGTCTTTGTGACTCCTTAGTATGCCCGCAAAAAAAAACCTGACGTTTACACACCTCCAGTTACAAGTTTGGTGGAGTCATCAGCCAGCATTATACAAAAGAGTGCTTTGTCTGTAGCAGATATGGGTAAATACTGTCATGGCCTTTCCCTCCCCCAGTGCGAAGGTACAGGTGGCTGCAGCTTGAAAGAGAGAATGAAAAACTGGAACAGTGTGTTCACATGGTGTGTGGTTCCACAAGTCAGCTCTGGCAGAGGCCGTCAGAGCTCTGATGGCACTGAAATTCTGAGGCTTTTTAGTTGGAGTGGTCTTGACTAGGAACTCAGGCTCCCTTAAGTACCGATAGGGTCTGCTCGAAAGAGAGGCATTTTCCTGCTACTAATTGGGTGTGTCAATACATCTAGGGCCGACCAGCTGCCACAATTTAAATGAGGGAGAGTACAAGTGAGCTATTGAAATACCCAGCAAAATCTTTCTTTGTTAGAACAGATTTAAAAGAACAGCAAAAGGAGTCTCCATGAGCAAGCTCTGGCAGATTTCAAGATACAGAATCAACTTTGACATAAGCATGTACAAAGGCCAGAGTGTCACCACCACTTATGTTAGGTCCCAGACTGGCCCTGTCTTTGGTGAATGACAAAATCCCACCAGTGCCCTGAAGCCCAGGATGTGTTCCTGGTTGTAGACATATATGAATAAGTGCTGTGCCTAACCTGTTTCCTCATTTTACACTGACTCATACTAGAAAAGGGAGACGAGATTCCTACAGCAATGGTTCTCAATCTTTACCATATCAGAATCCCCGTACTATCTATCCAGGGGCTAGCTGGAATCCCATACCTCCATGTTTAGTAATACGGAAAGGGCAGAATAGTTATGATCTTTGGTGCTTGTCTGAATCCCTATACTGAGAACACATGTTTACAGGACTGAAAGAAACAGGAGAAAGATAGCAGCAGTATTTTATAATGGGCAAGTATTACACTCATTTTGTAGATGGGCAAAGTTAGACAAAGAGGGTAAGCACTTACTCGAGACCATACACTGAATCAGTGGCAGACCCAGGAAGACAGCCAATGTCTTCTTACTTCCAATTCCTTGTTTTATCAAGTAGGCCATATGAAAGGGAAAACCTCAAAGTGACACATTTTAGGCAACTTGCTACAGAAATCAACATGGAGAAAAAGTAAACAAAAATTGCTGTTTCTGTCAAACATTCACTCTTTATGTAGAGCAGGACCTAGCAGCAATCTCTCAAGTCCTGTTGGGTGGAATTGATGACAGATGTTGACTCTTTAATAAGAATGGCTATATGAGGCAAGACTTGTATCCCTTTGGACAAATCATGAAAGCATGCTAGTAATACAGAGACTACTGTTCCTTTTGGGGTATCCATGGATGACCATAACCATCAAATCCCGACATGACTACCCTGTTAGTCAGAGCTCTCCAAGAGAAGTTTTCAAACACCACGAAACAGAAGAGCCACTGATTTGTGTTCAAAGTGGTTCCTGTGCACCACAAGGTCTCTTTCAAACTGTAAATACTCCAAGACATGGATTATGTCTTGGTCCATGTTTGTACAGCACTTAGCACCAGAGGGCCCCCGATCCTGTTTGAAGCTTTTGCTAACTACTATAACCACTAACAGCTCCCCTTTCGTCATTGTGAAGCCATCTTTGTTACAAGAAACGTGTGTACTTTGAAGTGGTTTAAGTAAATAAGTGAGATTAGGAATAGGATGAAGCTCGCAAAACAGAACAGGCAACAAGAGCAGGGTTGTCAACTGGGGTCTGGTGATTTAAAGAGGCCTGGGGCTTCAGGCTAATGCTGCCTATACCATAGCAACATTGGCAGCACTGTCCAGGCAGCCCTGAGGCTCACTGCCCCTAGACCTGCCCCTTCCACCTGTGGCCCTGCCTCTTTCTAGGGACCTGGAGTAAAACTGTCTACTCCCCACCACCCTCCGTTGCTCAAGGCCCACGATATCCATCACCAACCCTGAGCCAGGGGGTTAGGGAGAATGGTTATTGCTCTTTCCTGTTACTTAGAGGACTGTGGCCTCAGTGTACTTCATGGCCAGTATAACAATCTTCGTGTAAATACAAGCAAGTATTCTATAAACCAACAAATATCTAGTTCTTCCATTTTGCCTTTGTTTAAAGGAGATCTGAGTGCTCTGAGGCAACTTGTGTTACCATGCAATGAAAGTGGGCTTAGGGTAAAATCCAGTTCAAATGCCTAATATTTTGTGGGGGTTTTTGTCTTCAAAACACATACTCGCTGTGTGAATTCACGTTGGCAAGTCATGAATGAGGTCAGTATGTTTACACTGGCTACAGATTTTTTCCTTTCATAGACACTTCAGGCTGGGTCATGGGACCACTCACGACTATGTGTTCTACTGTATATGAACTAGCACATGCGCTGATCAGAAGACAATAAATGCAGCCACACCAGTGATTTCAAGGAGAGTTTTATATAGATACCATTTTTCCACTCACTTGGGCACTGATAAGTATGTAATGTTTTTCGATTTATTGACCATAGTGCCATTACCATAGGCAGCACACAGGGTCCTACCTGTTCTTAGGTGAAGCATACTTTGGGACAATATTTTATTTACAAACTACATAAGAACATAAGAACGGCTGTACTGGGTCAGACCAAAGGTCCATCTAGCCCAGTATCCTGTCTACCAACAGTGGCCAGCACCAGGTGCCCCAGAGAGGGTGGACCGAAGACAACGATCAAGCGATTTGTCTCCTGCCATCCCTCTCCAGCCTCTGACAGACAGAGGCCAAGGACACCATTTTATCCCCTGGCTAATAGCCTTTTATGGACCTAACCTCCATGAAGTTATCTAGCTTCTCTTTAAACTCTATTATAGTCCTAGCCTTCACAGCCTCCTCTGGCAAGGAGTTCCACAGGTTGACTACACGCTGTGTGAAGAAGAACTTTCGCTTATTAGTTTTAAACCTGCTACCCATTAATTTCATTTGGTGTCCTCTAGTTCTTCTATTTAGGGAACTAATAAATAACTTTTCTTTATCGGCCCTCTCCACACCACTCATGATTTTATATACCTCTATTATATCCCCCCTCAGTCTCCTTTTTTCTAAACTGAAAAGTCCCAGTCGCTTTAACCTCTCCTCATATGGGACCCGTTCCAAATCCCTGATTATTTTAGTTGCCCTTTTCCGAACCATTTCCAAGGCCAAAATATCTTTTTTGAGGTGAGGAGACCACATCTGTACACAGTATTCAAGATGTGGGCGTACCATAGTTTTATACAGGGGCAGTAAGATATTCTGGGTCTTATTTTCTATCCCTTTCCTAATAATTCTTTGCATCCTATTTGCCTTTTTGACCGCCGCTGCACACTGCGTGGAAGTTTTCAGAGAATTGTCCACGATAACTCCAAGATCTCTTTCCTGATTTGTCGTAGCCATATTAGCCCCCATCATACTGTACGTATAGTTGGGGTTATTTTTCCCGATGTGCATTACTTTACACTTATCCACATTAAATTTCATTTGCCATTTTTTTTCCCCAATCACTCAGTTTGGTGAGATCTTTTTGGAGTCCCTCACAGTCTGCTTCTGTCTTGACTATCCTAAACGGTATCATCCGCAAACTTTAGTACCTCACTGCTTACCCCTTTCTCCAGATCATTTATGAATAAGTTGAAAAGGATTGGTCCCAGGACTGACCCTTGGGGTACACCACTAGTTACCCCTCTCCAATCTGAAAATGTACCATTTATTCCTACCCTTTGTTTCCTGTCTTTTAACCAGTTCTCAATCCAAGAAAGGACCTTCCTTCTTATCCCATGGCCGTGTAATTTACACAAGAGCCTTTGGTGAGGGACCTTGTCAAAGGCTTTCTGAAAATCTAAGTATATTATATCTACTGGATCCCCCTGGTCCGCATGTTTGTTAACCCCTTCAAAGAACTCTAACAGTATGTCTACACTACAGCGCTAATTCGAACTAACTTAGTTCGAATTAGTTAATTCGAACTAAGCTAATTCGAACTAACGCGCCCAGAACTAAAAACTAGTTCGAATTAGCGTTTTGCTAATTCGAACTAGTGCGTCCACACTGATTGGACGCAGGGGGGCATTTAAGGGCGGCTGAAACCGGTTCTGGCAGGGTATCAGGTCAGTAGTTGCTTTGTGTGGCTGCTGTCTGAGGCTATCTGAGGCTCGAGCTTAAAGGGACCCCCCCGGACAGCCGGTTCTCAGCTTTTCCTGCTTGCTTGCCAACCTCGCCGAGGGACAGCAAAGCGTTGGTCTCTGTGCCTGTCTGTGTCGGTGCTTCCCTTCGGGGGGGGCTGCCGCAGGTGGCATCATGGAGCCAGAGCTCGCCCTGCACCTTCTGGTGCACTTTCTGGACTTGCTGCTGCAAGCCTGCCACCAATGGCTCGAGGCTGCCTGGCACCTCCTGGTGCACGTCAGCCCCCTGCCTCTCCGCCTGGCTGCCCTGGGGGCCGTGGAGGAGCCGCGGCGGCGCCTCGGCACCGGCGTACCCCGCCGCGTCTGGCGTCTGGACACCAGCAGCGACTGGTGGGACCGCATCGTCCTGGAGCGCTGGGAGGACCAACAGTGGACCCAGAACTTCAGGATGAGGAGGGACACCTTCCTGGAGTTCTGCGAGTGGCTCGCCCCTGCCCTGCGCAGAAGGGACACTCGCATGAGGCCCGCCATCCCCCTCCAGAAGCGAATGGCCATCGCCCTCTGGAAGCTCTCCACGCCGGACAGCTACCGATCCATCGGGAAACAGTTTGGCATGGGGAGATCCACCGTCGGAGCGGTGCTCATGCAGGTACGGCACTCGTCGGCCACCGTGCCGGGCGGGGAGGGGGGCTGCGAGGAGGGGATGGGCCACCCCAGGGACAAAGGGGGGGAGGGAGGAGGCGAAAGCGCCCCGCACCGGAGGGGTCCGTCTGTCCCGGCCGTACTACACGCCGCCAGGGGGGTTGCTTCCGGGAGTGGGGCGCGGGGCACTGCCAGGGCACGAATGCTCCCAGCCACCCGGGCGCCCCACTGATTGGTGCTTTGCTGTGTCTCTCTCCGCAGGTGGTCAAGGCCATCAACCGGGTGCTGCTCCGCAGGGTGGTCCACCTCGCCGACCCGGACGCCGTCATCTGGGGGTTCGGCGCCCTCGGCTTCCCCAACTGCGGGGGGGCCATCGACGGAACGCACATCCCCATCCGTGCCCCGGAACACCAGGCGTCCCGGTACGTCAACCGCAAGGGGTACTTCTCCATCCTCCTGCAGGCCATGTGTGACCACCGGGGACAGTTCACGGACATTAATGTGGGCTGGTCCGGCAAAGCACACAACGCCCGGGTGTACCACAACTCCTCCGCTGCAGGCCGGGACCTTCTTCCCTGACCGCCACATCAGGGTCGGGGACGTGGACATGCCCGTGTGCCTGGTGGGGGATGCCGCTTACCCACTGCAGCCATGGCTGATGAAGCCCTTCACGGGGCACCTCAATCCCTCCCACCAGGCCTTCAATGCCAGGCTGACCAGGGTCCACATCGTGGTGGAGGGGGCCTTCAGGAGACTGAAAGCCCGCTTTCGATGCCTCCTCACCCATCTGGACCTGGCCGAGCACATCCCTCCCATGGTGGCAACTTGTCGTGTGCTCCACAATTTGTGTGAGCGAAACGGGGAGGCTTTCCTGCCAGCCTGGATGGCTGAGGCTGACCGCATGGATGGCCACTACGGTCAGCCCCGCACCGCCGCCATCCGGGAAGCCCAGCGGGGGGCCGTCCGGATCCGGGAAGCCCTGCAGGAGAGCTTCCAGGTGGAGGAGGAGGACTGACCTCTCCCTTGCATGCCCCACTGGGGCCTTCTTCCACCCTACCCCCCTTCCCCTTTCCCCTCCCTACCTACTGTAAAATAAAGACACCTGTTTTTCAAACAAAAACGTATGTTTATTTCACATAACTGGGGTGGGGAAAGCGAGGAATGAGGGTGGGAGAGGGGAGGGGGAAACCTGGGACGAGGGAGCTGGAAGGGGAGGGAAGGGAGGAAGGGAAAGCTCAGGGGAGGGAGTCCGGCTGCCTCTCCCATCTCGCCACACTGCGGGTCCGGGGGCGTCGGTGGGAAATGGTTGTGGAGGGGGGGGGGCAGGAGGGACGGGGGGTGTGGAGGAAGCAGGACCGGGAGCAGGAGGGAGAGCAGGGGGAGCAGGGGGAGCAGCAGGGGGAGCAGGAGCAGGAGGAATTGGGAAGCAGTCGAGCAGGCTCTGGAGGTGGCCTCGCAGGGCACGGCCCTGCTCCTCCAGGGCCTCCAGAGTCCTCCGGCGCAGCCTGAGGTCCTCCTGGACCCAGTGGTCCTGGGTGCGGAGCTGGTGATCCAGGAACCAGAGGTGCCGCCTTTGGTACTCCTCCTCATTCCTGGCTCTCCTGCTTGCCCGGGCATGGGCAGCTGCTGCAGGCGGGGTGGTGCGCCCTGCAGGCCCAGGTGCTGTGGCTGTGGTGAAACAAGAACAGCGGTCAATTACCCCAGGGGCCCAGGTGTGTGAAACCCAGCTCCCCTCTGCAAGGCCAGGGCCCCTGCAGGATCCCCCGCTGCTGCTCCGTGGTGGGCAAGGCTCAGGTGCACGGTCCCGGGGCTCCCTCTCGCCCCAGCTCCCTGTACACATAAGGGGAGCACAATGGTACTCACAGGTGGACGCCTTCCCGGCCTCGGACGACACAGGTGAGCGGCTCTGTGGAGTGCCTCGGGGGTCCCGGGTCCTGGGCAGGCTGGCGGCAGGCTCCTGGCTCTCAGAGCCCTCCTCCTCCTCCTCCGTCTCCTGGAGCGGTCCCTCTGCTCCGGGGTCTATCACGTCCCGGGGGGCAGGGACGGAATGAGCCCCCAGGAGGCGGTCCAGGGCGTGGAAGTGGGGGCAGGCTTCCGGGTCGGCCCCTGGCAGGCAGGCCCAGGAGTAGGACTGCCACAGGTCTTTAATCTTGCAGCGCACCTGCTCCCGGCTGCGCTGGTGGCCCCTGGCGGCCAGGCTGGCAGCCATGCGGCTGTAGACAGCTGCGTTCCTGTGGCTAGTGCGGAGATCGTGGACATTGGAGGCTTCCCCCCAAACCTCGATGAGGTCCACGATCTCCGCACTTGACCAAGCGGGTGCCCGCCTCTTGCGTCCCCGGGCAGGCTCCTGGGAGCCGCCAGGCTGGTCCTGGGGAGCAGTGGAGGGCTGGGTGTCCTCGGGTGGCTGGCTCATGGTGTGGCAGGTGCAGGGTGTGCTGGCACGGGTGCTGGCAGCCTTGCAACTGGCACAAACTGTGTAGCCAGCCCGTGGCCCTTTAAGGGCTCCGGGGCCAGGAGGGGGGCAATAGAGTTTGCCTGGTGTTGGCCAGAGTGGCCACCAGGGCAAGCTGGGAAGGGCTAGCCTCCCACTAGTTCGAATTAAGAGTCTACACAGTCCTTAATTCGAACTAGCTAGTTCGAACTAGGCTTAATCCTCGTAAAATGAGGTTTACCTAGTTTGAACTAAGCGCTCCGTTAGTTCGAATTAAGTTCAAACTAACGGAGCGCTAGTGTAGCGCCTATGAAAGTTAGTTCGAACTAACGTCTGTTAGTTCGAACTAACTTTGTAGTGTAGACATACCCTAACAGATTAGTAAGACAGGATTTCCCTTTACAGAAACCATGTTGACTTTTGTCCAACAAATTATGTTCTTCTACATGCTTCACAATTTTATTCTTTACTACTGTTTCGACTAATTTGCCCGGTACTGAAGTTAGACTTACCGGTCTGTAATTGCCAGGATCGCCTCTACAGCCCTTTTTAAATATTGTTGTCACGTTGGCTACCTTCCAGTCATTAGGTACGGAAGCCGATTTAAAGGATAGGTTACAAACCACAGATAATAGCTCAGCAATTTCCCATTTGAGTTCTTTTAGAACCCTTGGATGAATGCCATCCGGTCCCGGAGATTTGTTAACATTAAGTTTTTCTATTTGTTCCAAAACCTCCTCTAATGACACTTCAATCCGGGACAGTTCCTCAGATTCATCACCCACAAAGGACGGTGCAGATTCAGGAATCTCCCCAACGTCCTCAGCCGTGAAGTCTGAAGCAAAGAAATCATTTAGTTTCTCTGCAATGGCTTTATCGTCCTTGATTGCTCCTTTTATAGCTCGATCATCTAGGGGACCCACAGGTTTTTTAGCAGGCTTCCTGCTTCTAATGTACTTAAAAACATTTTGTTATTTCTTTTTGAGTTTTTGGCTAGCTGTTCCTCAAAATCTTTTTTTGCTTTTCTTATTACATTTTTACACTTGATTTGACAGTGTTTATGTTCTTTTCTATTTATCTCACTAGGATTGGACGTCCACTTCTTAAAAGATACCTTTTTGTCCCTCAGTGCTTCTTTTATATGGTGGTTAAGCCACGGTGACTCTTTTTTAGGTCTCTTGCTATGCTTTTTAATTTGGGGTATACATTTAAGTTGGGCCACTATTATGGTGCCTTTAAAAAGTTTCCATGCAGCTTTCAGGCATTTGGCTCTAGTCACTGTGCCCTTTAATTTCTGTTTAACTAACCTCCTCATTTTTGTGTAATTCCCCTTTTTGAAATTAAATGCCAGGGTGCTGGACTGCTGAGGTGTTCTTCCCACCACAGGAATGTTGAATGTTATTATATTATGGTCACTATTCCCAAGCAGTCCTGTAACAGTTATATCCTGGACCTGATCCTGCACTCTACTCAGGACTAAATCAAGAATTGCCTCTCCCCTTGTGGGTTCCTGCACCAGCTGCTCCAAGAAGCAGTCATTTAAGCCATTGAGAAATTTTATCTCCGCTTCTCTTCCTGAGGTGACATGTATCCAGTCAATATGTGGGTAATTAAAATCCCCCATTATTACAGAGTTCTTTGATTTGGTAGTCTTTCTAATCTCCCTTAGCATTTCAATGTCAGTATCGCTGTCCTGGTCAGGTGGTCGGTAATATAGCCCTACTGCTAATTTCTTATTATTGGAGCATGGAATTACTATCCATAGCGATTCTATTGAACATGTTGATTCACTTAATATTTTTATTTCGTTTGATTCTACATTATCTTTCACATACAGTGCCACTCCTCCACCCAGCCGGCCTGCTCTATCCTTTCTATATATTTTATATCCCGGTATGATTGTGTCCCACAGATTTTCCTCATTCCACCAGGTTTCAGTGATGCCTATTATGTCAATCTCCTCATTTAATACGAGGTACTCTAGTTCACCCATCTTATTAGTCAGACTCCTAGCATTTGCATACAAGCACTTTAAAAATTTGCCACTGCTTATTTGTCTGCCCTTCCCTGATGCATTGGATTCCTTTGTATGTGGTTGTTTGTCTGCTCTGGCCCATGGTTTGTCCTCTCCCCTCCTCTCTTTCTGACTACAGCTTAGAGCAGGGGTCTCCAAACTACGGCCCGGGGGCCGGATGCGGCCCGCGAGGCCCTCTCATCCGGCCTGTGGAGACCTTTTTGGATTCAAAGGCAGAAGAAGTGAGATTGTTTCAAAACCCATTTGAAGCAGATGTGGCCAGTTGCCCAGATGAACTGCAGCTGGAAGTCATTGAGTTGCAAGCAAATGACCTCCTTAGGGACAAGTTCAAAATAGGACTGGTGGGTTTTTACCAGTTTTTGCCCAAGGAAGACTTTCCTAATGTCAAAACTTTTGCATCAAGGTACCTTTCAATCTTTGGAACAACATACCTGTGTGAACAAACATTTTCAAGAATGAAATACGTGAAGAACAATTTGAGAACAAACTTGTCCGATGATAATCTCAGGTCACTGTTGATGTTAGGGACAACAAATCTAAAGCCAGAAATGTCTGCTATTTTGACATCCAGGAAACAATTTCACCATTCACACTAATACAGGTGTTCATGTGTAGTGTATGAATGTGTTATTAAATAATAACTGAATAAAATAATATTAAATAAATAATTAAAAACAACATCCATGTTTTGATTGTTTTTTATTTGGACCTCAAGTGTGTAGTCGGCCCCCGAACTGCTGTTTGATAGTTAATGCGGCCCTCGGGCTGAAAAGTTTGGAGACCCCTGGCTTAGAGAATCTCTATCAATGGATTCTCCTCTAAGAGAAGTCTCTCTCCAATTTACGTGCATCTCCGCACCAATCGGCTTTCCTCCATCTCTTAGTTTAAAAACTGCTCTACAGCCTTTTTAATGTTTAGTGCTCTAGGGCAAAAGAAAGGGTTAGTCAGTTCCCCAATTTGCTCAAGAGTTTGTCATGGTCTGCTTTCAGCCACTGGTGCCCCCTTGCAATTGCATAGGCTGCTAGGGCAAGTTCTGCCTCAGATTCCTTTTTGTTAGTGCAAGTAGTTTAGTTCAGCATTTGGTAACTTCTTGCTCCAGCACTCTGACTGGATTCTTAGCAGTCTCTCTCCTCTTAAGACAGGAAAAAGCCAGGTGGGTCAGAAGACCAGTAACATTAGCAAAGGATCAGCCTCAAACATTTGTTCTTCAGTCCGTATTCACCCTGCTGATAGAAACTGATAGGGGGAATCAAGGCCCACTCACTCCTCTGGACTCCAGTCCAGGTACCCGTGTGAAGCAGCTGGAATCAGTTCCTTCCATAGGCTGTTATGCAGTCATATGTTCTGTGAACCTCTTCTTCTGGAGGTCCAACTACCTGGGCAGCTCCCTGCCAGTCCATTGCTGGAGCAGCCTAGCCTCAGTAGTTCTTCAGCCTCTCCAACAGTCTCCCCTCCTTTCTGATCTTCCGTTAGAGCTACCAGTGGAGGCAGTTGGGGTACGTCTACGCTGCATCCCTAGTTCGAACTAGGGATGCAAATGGAGACAATCGAAGTAGTTAATGAAGCGGGGATTTAAATATCCCGCACTCCATTAACATGATCTCGCCGGCGCGCTAGTTCGAATCACAGCTGATTCGAACCGGGAAGTGCGCACCGGGACGCGTTAGTTCGGACTAAAGCCCTTAGTCCGAACTAATGTTACTCCTCATTCTTTGAGGAGTAACATTAGTTCGGACTAAGGGCTTTAGTCCGAACTAACGCGTCCCGGCGCGCACTTCCCGGTTCGAATCAGCTGTGATTCGAACTAGCGCGCCGGCGAGATCATGTTAATGGAGTGCGGGATATTTAAATCCCCGCTTCATTAACTACTTCGATTGTCTCCATTTGCATCCCTAGTTCGAACTAGGGATGCAGTGTAGACGTACCCTGGATCTTCTTGTTAACCCTTATAATGGTGCAGGCAGTCCTCGCACATCCCCTTATGGCCTAGTGTGATGCTGTGGGTGTGCCACACTTTAGTTCTCCTCCTTCCCCCCTCCACTCCCCCCCTCCCAGCACACACAGCCTTTGACAGTCTATGTTTGCTTTAACAGCCTGGAGCAAGAAGAATCCAACATACACCGATAAATGGCATGTCCCCTTTTAACAGGGTTTGAGGACAGGAGTAAATGCCATACACTCTTCACAAGGGCCGCATCTCAGGACCCTGAGTCAGCTCCCACACTTGAAGTTCACAAAACCTCTAGTAAGGCCCAACTGCGAGTGTCTGAGAGGCAACCACCACCCATTGGAGTCTGCAACGCTTCTGCTCCCTTCTCACCAGCTTAGTTTCCTGTTTATATAAACACCTTCAGAATGAAAGTTGTTTTTCATCTAATCAAACTCCCTCATTGCTTTTCTAAGTATGACTGACTACATCTTTTTTTCCTGTGGTCTTTAGCAAAGGACGTATCAGAGCTTATTTGAAGTCCTTTTGTACCCCAGCTATATTGCGAGCAGTGTCAACAACTGGATGGTCACCTTTATTCTCTTTTCCTTGTAGGCCGGTATATTTTTTTTGATGGGGGGAAGTGAGAATGGAGTTTTTTAAAGCCCCATTCTGGTTAGGGTTCCATGCAGGTGTCTACAGGTGGGGAGCAAGCTTTTGTCTCACTCATCTGCTTTATTTTTCTCTTGGACAGGTATATCTACCAATAAAATGTCAGATTTTTCCTTTCAGAGGACTGAAGTACTTCCTCCAGGGCTGCCCTTTTCACTTCCAGTAGATCCACCTTCTCATTCGTGGCTTCATTGTCTGCTGGAGAATTCTCTCACAAATATTTTCCTGGCCTCTTTCCAACAAGTGGCCCTCAGGTAGGCCAACTCCTGCTTCTGTTCTATGCCTTGAGCCAAGACACTTTCACAGAAGGAGACTCCAGCTTCTGCTTTTGAGGCCTGTAGAGTATTCATCTGTGCAAAGACATCAGCCAAGATTCTCTCACCTACCATCGCCTTCTCTTCTAAACCCTCCCAGCTTATTAGTGGATGAGTTTCCAAGGCAGTAATAGAGGGTAACACTGCTATTGCAGCTTCCATTGCCACTGCCTCCATATTTGGGTCTGTTGATACCCTTCAATGAGCAATCCGCTCCTCCCCTTGAATAGTCTTCTTGAATAACAAGTTCCCCGTTTCACTCTGCCACAGACACCATCTTTGGTAAGCTATTGCCATGCTCTCTACAATATTACCTGCACACATGCAAATGTGGTGTACTTCTGTCCTCTCCAGAGTTGACACTCCCTTCCACTGACTGAATTTGTTCCAGGGGGGTGAGTCTTTTCCTGCTTGAGTTTCATTGTTTCTAGGTTACTTTCTTTTAATCAAAGCCTCAGGCTTGCAAGTCTCAGTACATACTCTTGCAATCTTTTAATTGCCATGCTCCTGGCCTGGAGCTCATTCTGGAGCTGCTCTTTCTCAAGCTATATGGCTTGTTCAAGCTATTCCACTTCCCTCTCTAGGGTAGATTTCCCCTTTTATCATTCCTTTTCCACATCAGCTTCCTGGCAGCAAGCAGCCTGGAATCTCTTGAACTACAAATCCATTGGCTTTTCCCATTGGGCTATCCTTATCTCCAAGGTCACAGACAGTGCCTGTTCACCTTGAGAACAGGTACTCCCCATCATCAGACCATCCTTGTTGTGAAGCGCCAGCCACTTAACACATTGATCAGTTGTAAATCTCTCCCGCATTTGTTTCATCTCAGCCTTTGTCTGTCACACAGGTGCTAGAGCTTCTTTATTATAGGGCTTCTCAGATGCTAATCTGGATTTTCTTCTGAAGCATGCTCATTTTTCAGTGTGTTCATTCATTCTCCCCCAACCACATGGCTTCTCTTTCTCTGCAACCAGTTCATCCTGCTTATCTTCTAGTGGCTACATTTCTTTGCATTGCTTAGCTAGTTTCAATAAGAAAGGTAACTTGCAAGTTCAATATCATCAAAGCCGTTGTCACATCTGTGTCCTCATAGTAGTCTTAGTGCTGGTTCCCCCAATCAAGGATCCTTGCTGCCCCTCATAGCAGATAACTGGCTTCTGTGTAAGATTACGTAAACTCCCCACACTGTCTAGCTCTAATGTTGAGGACTGAATCAAGGTATCCCTGGTAAGGATCGGGGAGTGGGGGTGGACAGAGAAGTCTGAAACTCATGGCCAATCTCTGTCCCAAAACTTACTTGCTAGCATCCACTTCTAGGGGTTCCCAGGTTTGGTCAGGCCTACAGTCTCTTACTTCCCTCCAATGACAGTCCCTTGGTCCAAATTCTTTGTAGGATAGCATCTTCTAACATAGCTAGGCACACCATCTCTGCCCATCCTGGCTAATAGCCATTGAAGGACCTATCCTCCATGAACGTATCTAGCTCTTTTCTGAAGCCTGTTATTGTCTTGGCCTTCACAGCATCCTCTAGCAAGGAGTTCCACGGGTTGACTGTGCACTGTGTGAAAAAAGATTTCTTTTTTTGTTGTTGTTTTAAACCTGCTACCTATGAATTTCATTTGATGACCCCCGAGCTCTTCTCTTATGGAAAGGAGTAAATAACCTCAATCATACCCGCCCCGCCTTAGTCATCTCTTTTCCAAACTGAAAAGTCCCAGTCTTATTAACTCTTCTCATTTGGCAGCCATTCAATATGCCTCATCATTTTTGTTGTCCCTTTCTTAACCTATTCCAGAGCGAATATAACTTTTTGAGATGATGCAACCACGGTATTTATGATGTGAGTGCACTATGGATTTATATACAGGCAATAAGCTATTCTCTATTTTCTCTATCCCTTTCTTAATGATTCCCAACATTCTGTTTGACTGCCACTGCACACTGAGTGGATGTTTTCTGAGAACTATCCACAATGACTCTAAGATCGCTCTCTGGAGTGGTAACAGAAAATTTACACCCTATCATTTTATACGTATAGCTGGGATTATGTGTCCCACAATGCATTACTTTGCATTTATCAACATTGAATTTTGGCTGCCATTTGTTGATCAGTCACCTCGTTTTGTGAGATCCTTTTGAAGCTCCTTACAGTCTGCTTTGTACTCATCTGTCTTGAGCAGTTTTGTATCATCTGCAAATTTTGCCACCTCACTGTTTACCCCATTCTCCAGATCATTTACGAATATGTTGAATAGGACTGGTCCCAATATGGACCTCTGGGGGACACCACTAGTTATCACACTCCATTCTGAAAACTGATCATTTGTTCCTGCTCTTTGTTTCTTATCTTTTATCCAGTTATCAGTCCATGAGAGGATCTTCCCTTTTATCCCAGGACAGCTTACTTTGTTAAGAGACTTTGGTGAGGGACCTTGTCAAAGACAGGGTTTATTCACTGGATCCCTCCTGTCCACATGCTTATTGACTTTCTCAAAAAATTCTACAAAAGCAATGAGGAGTCCTGTGGCACCTTATAGACTAACTTCAGTTAGTCTATAAGGTGCCACAGGACTCCTCATCGCTTTTGCAGATTCAGACTAACACGGCTACCCCTCTAATACTGCAAAAAATTCTATTAGATCAATGAAGCATAATTTCCCTTTACAAAAACCATGTTGACTGTTCCCCAACATATTATGTTCATCTCCGTGTCTGACAGTTTTGTTCTTTACTCAAGTTTCAGCCAGTTTCCTTAGTACTTACCAGCCTGTACTGTAATTGCCATGATCACCTCTAGAGCCCTTTTTAAAAACTGGCTTCACATTAGCTATCTGCTAGTCATTTGGTAGAGAAGTTTATTTAAAGGATAGGTTACAAACCGAAGTTAGTTAATTCCATGATTTCAGATTTGACTTGTTTCAGAACTCTTAGATGAATGCCATCTGGTCTTCATGACTCATTACTGTTTAGTTTATCAGTTTGTCTTGAAACTTCCTCTAATGACACCTCAATCTGAGATAGTTCCTCCGATTTGTCATCTAAAAAGAATGGGTCAGGTTTGGGAATCTCCCTCATGTCCTGAGATGTGAAAGCCAATGCAAAGAATTCATTTAGTTTCTCTGCCATGACCTTATCATCCGTGAGTGCTCCTTTAGCATCTCAATCGTCCCGGGGCCCTATTGGCCATTGAGCAGGCCTCCTGTTTCTGATGTACTTTAAAAAATTACTGTGACTTCTGAGGACATTGCGGTTGCTTCATTCACTAATCTGGAAAATCAGACATCTTCAGAGCTATAGCCCAGGCACCTCTTGGCATTCTCATCCCTCCTTGATGGGAAAGTGATTCAGTCTCTATTTAGACTTCCTATGTACAAGTGGAGGCAGCCCTTGCTAATCTCTTATGGGCTGGGGCGGTGTCCTATCTTAATCATCCTACCCCCAATTGAAGTAGCAATAGGTTTATTTTAATAGTCTGGGGCAAGAAGTCAATATGGAGTAGCAAACAATATGCCCCTTTTAAAAGAGCTTCAGGACAGGAAAAAGTACAACATAAAGTTTGTAAGGTCCTCACTTCAGGGTCTTAGTTCAGCTCCCAAACCCAAACTTCACACGGTCTCTAGTTCATCAAGTCTCCTTGAGCAAACAACCACCACTGCAGTCTGCACGATCTGAACTTTCCTCTTGCTCAGCAACCTCTTCCAGCTGGAGTAGAGCCAGGTTTCCTTGATTACACCTCAAGCTGTCCCACTGTAGGCCTCAGCCTGGCCCTTAAAAGGGGTAGTACACTCTTTGAGAGCCTTTCAGTGGGTGGGACAGTCTGGGATCAGTACACCGCAAGACAAAGTCCATTCCCAGAAGAAGGGGGACAAAGTCTGCCACTTTCCCATGGCCAGCCAAGAGAAGCTGGTATTCAGAACTCTGTCCTGGATGAAGGGAATAGTGCTGGGAACATAGAATAACTATTGATCAGCAAGAGCCCAATTTCAGGATGAGAGTCAAAAAACATGTCAGAAAAAGGTAGCTAAGCTGGGATCTGAAAATTCTTATTTTTGTTGCACATTGTGGACAAGCGAAGAATTGCTTCCCAGAGTTTTCCAAACCCAGACACCCTCCTGTCCAACCTCATAGTAAATCATAAAAAGAAACAACATCCAAGAAGTAGTTTGAGGCAAGAGATTTACTCAACTCCATTAGAATCAGAGCAGCTTCTTGCCCGTCAGATGGCAAACAGGTCATAATTACATGTCCACCATCTGCCACTGGGACTCCAAATACCCTTCAGTTAAAAAAGGCTTGGGATTTGTAGTGTCCAATGCTCAGTCTGGTCTTATACCGGCTTTACTTCAGGCTTTGTACAGTGTTAGACCACAATGAATGTTACACAGACAACATCTTCATTGAAGTGGCTTCCAGGCCCAGCCGGGAATCATTTCTGTGTGCACCCCAAGTTCTGTGGAATCTGAAACGCCAACATATAAACAGTTGAGAGAGAGAAAGAGAGAGAGAGTTAATTATATGGTTATATATAGTTTATATTACAGGTATTAACAGTTCAGTGGTTGGTCACTAATCTGGCCTACAGTTATAGTTGTCAAATACAAACATAGCATTTCTTTTCAATTTATTATTAGGGATTTAAATTACTGCCTTGTTTTTTAAGAGAATAACTCCATCTTGTGCACAAAAATGAAATAAAAACAGGATCTGATAGAATTCTTAGCCCATTCTCCTGTTCTGAATTCTTGTGCTATCCTGGGCTTCTCTCCCTCCCTCAGCCTACTGTGTGGTACTCAGAACTACATAATTTGCAGATTTTTGGAATCTCAGAAACATCTATGCTTGTCTGATATTTAACCCCATAGTACAGATCATCCCCATGTTTTAAGTAGGCTTTGGAGGTGCTAATGTAGCTTTGCACAGCAAGGTTCTAGTTGTATGATCATTTCTTTCCAAGCCCTGGTAAAAATCACTTCTATTGACAAGCCCAAAGAGTGGGTTTACTTGCTAGCTACCTAAATTAGATTTTTGCCACTGGCCTTCTGTTGTAGAATAGTGCTTCTTCAAACTTCTCCTTTGTGACACTATGGCAGCACCTATCTTAGGAAAACCGTTTCTGCATTATTATTCTGAATTCCAGGGGTAAATGGTATTTGTAACATTCATTCTTACCAGGATTTTGAGTTGGGGTTGCAAGACAGCAGTTCACAAACACATTTCTACCAGTCCTGCCTGGTATTACTGTTAGAAATGAGGGGGAAATAAAAGAGCCAAACAAACAAAACTTCAGGTCAAAAACCTCTGATCCCTTGTTTTTAACAATGGTGCAACACAGCATATTGGGGTACTGAAGGTTAACTTTCTCATGAGTATTTTTAAAGAAAGCACAGCTTGGTTTAGTGTTGTATTTAGGGTGTGGCCAATTATACACTTACGTGGGACTGTATTTATTAAGAAACAATTCAATCTTCAAAGTCTCAAAATATATCAACACACCACCTATTCAGATCTGCCTCTCCTAGGGCTCTTCTTTGTCCCAGAGACTGCTTGTTATGAAGCAGCTACTCCAGCCCCTTCTAATTAGAGTCCTTTTGCTCTCTTCCTGCCAGGACCTCTGCAGTGTTCTTGCCCAGAGTCCTATATTCTCCAGGGGAGGGTCCAACATGTTCCCAGCGAAGTCTCTTCTCCAGCTTTTTGAGGTAAGTACTCAAGTTCCTCAATTCTTCTGGCCCTCAGCTTTCTACAGAACCTCAGATGCTGGTCTCCAGGCCAAAACTTTCTCTCAGGTAGGGTATGTCTACACTAGCCCCCTAGTTCGAACTCGGGAGGCTAATGTAGGCATTCGAACTTGCAAATGAACCCTGGGATTTAAATTTCCTGGGCTTTATTTGCATGTTCCCGTCTGGTCACCATTTTGTAAATGCCACTAGTACGGTCTAACTGCCCGCGGCTACACACGGCAGTTAAACGGTAATTCGAACTAAGTCCTTAGTTCGAATTACCTGTTACACCTCATTCTAGGAGGAGTAGAAGGACTTAGTTCAAATTACCGTTTAACTGCCGCATGTAACTGCGGGCAGTTAGTCCATACTAGTGGCATTTAAAAATGGCGACCGGACGGGAACATGCAAATAAAGCCCGGGAAATTTAAATCCTGGGCTTCATTTGCAAGTTCGAATGCCTACATTAGCCTCCCTAAGTTCGAACTAGGGAGGCTAGTGTAGACATACCCGTAAGGACTCTGCAGTGCCTCTCCCTCTCTCCAGCTTCCTACTGCTCATTTAGGGAATACCTGTCCTCCATTAGGCACTCTTAAGTCTGTTAACACTACAGAGGTGGGTTCAAGCAGTTCCTTTCAACAGGACCCACAACAAGGTGCCTGATATGAAAGATGGCTTCTATAAAACCACAACCTCACTATTTTACATAAAGAAAATTTAGTTGTTGTGCAGCTTGCACAGGAATTTATAAGCCATACCTAGACAGTA
The DNA here is from genome assembly GCF_052426305.1 of Pelodiscus sinensis. Classification (NCBI taxonomy): domain Eukaryota; kingdom Metazoa; phylum Chordata; order Testudines; family Trionychidae; genus Pelodiscus; species Pelodiscus sinensis. Next base: position 81,378,520 of record NC_143052.1, read on the forward strand.
ACCAACATCTTACTAGTTAAGATGAAGAACCTTGACTATATACCTGCCTCATTACCTATGTGTCTAATCCAGAGGTTCTCAGACTGTGGGTCAGGACCCAAAAGTGGGTTGTGATCTCCAGGGATGACTTACACTTCCTGTGGCTCAAGACCAGAGTTGAAGTCTGAGCCCCACCGTCCCGGGCTGAAGTCCAAACCCAAGTCCCACAACCTGGAGCCAAAGCTTGAGGGCTTCAGCCCTTGGTGGCAGGGCTTAGCTTAAAGGCTCCCTCCTGGGGCTGAAGTCCTTGAACTTGGGCTTTGGCCTCCTTGCCCAGGGCAGTGGGGCTTGGGTTTTGGCTTTGGCACTCCCACCAGGGCAGCAGAGATCAGGCTTTTGTTCAGGCTTCAGTCCTCCCTCTTGAGGTCATGTAGTTTTTGGGTTTGTTTGGGTTTTTTTGTTAGAAGGGGGTCATAGTGCAATGAAGTCTGAGAACCCCTGCTCTAACCCAAATGTCAAAGTACAGATTATTGACACTGCCTGGACCAGATTACCTCCCATAACGTTTACTGTGAATTACCAACGGGACTGATTTTTATTTCAATCAACAAACTAATTTCCAGATGCTTGCAATCCATGAATGTATAAGTCTTCTTGAAATATATTCAGTTTGCAAAAATCTACATTCATGGTTGATTTACAGTGCATAGTTAATGCCCGATTATTTTGTTGTGTCAGAATATAAATAATTCATGATCTTGCAGTATCAAAAGCCATGAACGGGTTGCTTCAAGATATTGACTCACACCCAGAAGCAGGAGAAGTAAATGAATGCATACAAATAGTTTAGGACTGAGGGTGGGAGAGATGGTACTTGACACCTCAGGTTTTCTCAAATCTAGCCACAGGATGTGGCATGAGAACAATGCTGTGTTAAGGAGGGAAGGGGAATATACAGTGTCTCGCCTGCAAAATGTTGCTGAAATCCGAAAGAGGAACCATTCTGTCAGCCCAGTAACCCAACAGTGTGGTGTCTTCATGCTGCCATGATTCAGGCATGGACTCTGGACTCACTCTGGAGGGGTGCAGCAAGAGGTGACAGGATCCAAAGGACAGGACAGGACGCTGAACTTATTGATCATATTGTACCCTCTAGTGGCTGACATCTATAACAGCTCTGGGCAAGGCCATTTGAACCTGTCAGCCTGTCTTACTGGCTGGACTATCTCACCACAACATATAGGTGAGAATTAAATACAATTTAAGAAAAACTGTGACTGCACAGAGGATAATCCTGAGAATGTTCTACATACCCTACAAAGAAAAGAAATGTCAAGGGCTTTAAGGTGGAGATTAGCATAGACAAGACACTAATGTGCTTTTCGTGAAATGGGAAATGGTGGCAAAGAGTTAAACTATAACAGGGTCAAATCCTACAATCCTGGCTCCCATAGCTGGAGATTTAGCTGAGTAATCATAGCAGGACCATAGAGCCAAAGATCTCAGGATTCCTAGACACTGAGCGATATTACAGTCTTTTGGTACTGAAAGTTATCAAACAATTGAAGAAGCCATGCTCTGCTACCATATTCTCAGACGCTGTCCTGTTAGCTGCCCCTGTAGTGTAGTAAACTGATGCTTCAGTTAGAATTCCCTGTATTATAATTTATCACCAAAAACATCCCTAACCCTAAATATTCCAACCTGTCCATAAAAACCCTATCCACAACTAAGTACTAATGTTTCAAGAGCAGAAAGATATTCCACATTCCACTGTTCACCTGCTGAGAGCAGATGGCAAGGTTCAGAGCCTCTAGGCTGCTGACATTATTTAAAATTGCCAGTGCTCTGACATTTTTCCTCCATTTAGTTCCACTCCAAAGCTGGTTATTCCTCAAACAACTGAAAAGGGAGAATATAGATATGTCATGAAACTTAGAGCCCAAGTGTGAAACTTGGTGATTATCTGAGGTAATTTTTATTAATTTTACCATAGATATACTTAGTACTCCACAGACAACTGATAAAAACCCAAAGCATTTATAAATAAGATACAATAATATATACATGGCATACAATTGATTATTTATTTTAAAGTATTTTTACCCCACCTCTCTGTTTAAATAAATATATATATATAAAAGTAAAATACAAGATCCCAAAGGGGAGTATAAGACACCTCAAGAGGAGGATACACACACACACACAAACACACACACACTTACGCACCAATAAAAGCATGGGTAAAAAGGGATTATATGAAATACAATAATATATGCGGCACCTGACATGGAGATAAGGAGGAGCGTGAGGAGGAGATTTACATAATATTGTGTTATTTGTTTTAAGCAACATAGGAGGTATTAAAAGAAGGGAAGAGAAATGATAGTAAGTTCATGGTGCTCAGGATCAAGAACTCTTTGTTACCAACAACAGATATGTGTAAAGTTGCATCCTATTTTAAAAAAGGCTGCAGAGAGGCATATTCTCATCTCACTGTTGCCAATGTAAATCCAGAGTTACTTTGGTAAAGTCAATGGGACTATTCTAGACTTACAATGACGTGACTGAGAGCAGAATATGGCCTACAATTTCAGTCTGCCATATGTTGTTAAGAAGGTTGCAGTGTATTTCAAAAATAATTCTGATTGGGTTATTTGAGGACAAGTGGTGATAGCCTAGCTAATAATGTTTCCAAGTATGCCTTCAAAGTCAAGTTTTCCATAAAAAGGCTTAAAGCAGGAGCTGACATTTACTTTCTTTTTATTGCAGTCAGACACAATACATGCAGCCAACATTTGGCCTTCTCAGAAGCAGAGCCATTGATCGGGGTTATTAAAAAGTTATTTTAAAATATCAAGTGAAAAATCAGTTTTGCATCATACTTACCTGTAGTACAGTGAGACTGTGGTCAAAGACCAATCAAAAAACTATTCACTTCAGTTGGGCTCTGAATCAGATCCACACTGAACACTATGGTGTCTTCAGCAAGGCTGGAAACAGCAATGCCATGATTATGTTGTAAAGAGCAAAAGTAACCCACTTTCATTTTCAGGCCCAAGAAGTAATACTGATTACTTGCCATGCATGCAATTTTGTTTTTAACTACTAAAATTTTAGGGGAGTGGGGGAAAATATAAGTGAGATGATATTAACAAATGGAATATTCAGGATAATAAGCAAGATTTGTCAACTGAGGTCTTGTCTCCCAAGGGAAAGCGTTCAAGGGGGAGGGGTAGTTCTGTGGTTTGAGCTTTGGCCTGCTAAGCCCAGGGTTGTGAGTTTAATCCTTGAGGTGGCCATTTAGGGGTCTAGTGCAAATCTATCTGTGATGGTACTTGGTCTTGCTGTAAAAGGGGGGACTGGACTTGATGACCTTTCAAGGTCCCTTCCAGTTTGATGAGATAGGTGTATCTCCATATGTTAATAAAAATCTAAAAAGTATTGAAATATTGATAATACCTGTCAAAATTATTTAAAAAAAATAATTCTGCCAGTTCAATCTATAAAAGATACTAATCAATGTGCTGTAGGAAATAATTCCATGCTAGCAATTAAATGAACTTGGTGATCTAATCAACCTTTTTTCTCTTTTACTTGTGTTATTTCAGAAATGTAATCTGTTACTTTCCCAACACTGTCCTTGAGAAATATTGAAATGCAGCCTACTCCTAGTTGTGACTGAAATAAAAGGAAGAAAACTCAAGACATTGCTTCAAAAGTGCTTGCTTTAAGAAAACACTTATAGCTGATATTATTATTTGTGTTTCATAATAGTGTCAGTCTGACCAGCATAGACATTTTGTATGTGGAGGATGTTTTAAATAAAGGAGAAAGACATAGTACAAAGTTTGGTATGGGTGGGTGTCTCAACTACTATCTTTCTCTTTCGGCAAAGGATTACATGTTGATTTAGGTGATGTATGTAGCACAGAGAATGATGGGTATGGTAACAGCTAGTAGAACCAAACACCGAAGCTTCCCCTTGGCAAGATCCTCCCAGATCACAGTGAGGTATGGGTATGCAGCTGCTGAGGACACACTGGGTTGCAATAGAGGATTCAGTAAGATACAGGCTTCCCCTTCCTACTATTTTTAAATGCGATTTCTAATGCAGTTTGATCATTAGAAAATGAGGCTTAATTTTATTCCAGGATTTATACATTTTAGAGGTACATCTTAAAATTACATGGCATGAGGGAGGGTGGGCCTTTCCCGGGAAGACACTCAGAGTATGTCTACAAAGCAAAACCCAAATCAACAAACCAAAATACAGCAGCGAGTCTCAGAGCCCAGGTCAGTTGGCTCAGACTTACAAGCAGGGCTCACACAGTGAGGCTAAAAAGAGAAGAGTAGACCTATGGGTCCAGGCTTCTGTCCAAACCTGAGCACCTACACTGCTATTTTCATCCCGGGAGAGGGTTCCCCTCAAGACAGAATCAGCTGTCCAAAGTCATCAGAACAGAGAGCCCCACTAAAGCCCATTACAATTCAGAATTTAGACCATCTCGCATTCTGAAAAATCCATCAGCTACAGGGTTAACTCTAATTCCATGTGGCAAATTGCCAGCGTAGGCTTGCACAGCTCATTTGTCATTTGCTTATTCGTGCCATGCTGCTTCCGAGCCTAGTACTGCAAAACTCTTAAATGCCATCGTATATATCAGCACCCCCAGAATCCTCAGCCTCCCATGAATCAGGCTGCGTCATTCGCCCTGTATTAGAATGGTTCTTTGTCAGCTCATCAAAGTGGTTTTCTATTTACTGAAAATTCAGCAGGTAAAGTGTATGCTGTCCTCACATAGTCCAAACAGAAATTCCTCTCTCCCAAACTGCATTGCTTAGCATCTCAGCACAGCTGAGTGTGGAAACAGAAGACAAGTGTTATTTCAAAGAAGCAAAGTTACCAGGCCAACAGCAGATATATTTGTTGGCGTAAAGAGTGTGGCTAATTTTGTATGCAGCAGAGAAGAACCTGTTTTACCAAAGATCAAGTCTCCACAAAAGAGTTGCATTCAGTCCTGGTAAAGAGACTCATCTATTGTCCCTGGCAAACAGTGCCAAAGACAGAGTTCCTTGAAGACAAACTGTGGGACTAGCTGAAAATGCACTTGCCAAGCTGAAATGAAAAAGACACCATGGTGGTAACTACTGAAAAAACAGGGGCCCAGTGGCACCAGACGGTCTTTCAGCCAATATAATCTACATTTGTTAATATAGCAGTGTGCATGTGTCAGATGCATGTGTCAGTTTCCATTTGTTTACAAAGAAATTAATGCAATCCAAAGTCAAATGAGGTTTGGTCTGGTTTTGTAAGTCCTAAACAAAATTGGAAAGGGTATAGTTAAGTGATAATACTAACTGAATGCAACTTTTTGCCATAATAATGGCCTACTGTTGACAGCTGAGAAAGGCTAAGAGAAAAAGTTAAAATAGCCATCACTCATTCTGCTAACATTAATCATTTGTCTGCTAAATACAAGAGTGGCAAAGTATGGCTATAGCCAGTTCATCGCATCCTAAAATATGGCTGATGGCCACCCTCCTCAAATTCAACAACATGTCCTGGGGTCATCCCATGCAATGCACATTTTTTAACTGGAGTGCCTTTCACAATAGGGCCTGCAGTTTCTGCAACACACATTGCTGTCGTGTGAGATGAGAGCAGCTGTATTCTGCTTCATTGTCTACAGGTTAGACTCAGATCTTCTCTCCGTGACAAGATAATAGGCAAAACATAGGTGTCCCTGCTCTAAATTAACAGCTTTGGTAATTGTCTATATCAACTGTTTGGATTTTCCTTAGGCGTCCAGGAAAGTAACCTTGACTTCCATTACAAAAGCTTCAGGTTTGGTTCAATGTCAGTGGTATATATTGCAGCATTTCCAATAAAGTTTAAAGTTTGGAAACGCTCTTCCTTCGATTCTTTTTTCATGAGAAGGAAATTATAAATAACAGGTTGGCCAAAATTTCAACTAAACAAAGCAGTTTTGTCCAAATGGAAATATTTCATGAAAGAGATTGTTGTTTATTGTTTGTTTGTTTTTTAAACAAAAGTTTCCATTTGAAAATTTGCTTCCAACATTTTTTGCTCAGAATTGAAGTTCCCATGAAAACTTAAACAACAGTATTTGAAATTTTCACAGAAGTAAAACTGGATGTTTCCACCGCTCTACCAAAAATGTTAGTTGTGATCTGCGGATTCCACCTCCCCTAGAGGCTGCAGCCAACCACAAAGAAAACCACTCTACTCCATGGGTATGTCTACCCTACAGAGTTTTGTTGGAAAAATGGCCATTTTTCCTACAAAACTTGAGTTACGTCCACACTGCAATTGCGTTCTTTCAAAAGTAAATCGGAAGAACAGAGGGGTTTTCCCAACAATGGTACTCCTCCTACAAGGAAGAATACCTTTTTCAAAAGAGCTCTTTCAGAAAAAGGCATGTGTGGACGGGGAGGAGGGTTTTCTTTCGAAAGAAAAGGCCTCCAGGAAATAACACAGGTGCCTTGGTGGACACTCCATCCATACTAATCACAACTCTATAGTTTCTGTCTCCTGCCAGCTCTTAAAGCTGCAGGCACCCAAGACAAGCCTTGTGGCAGGAGGTATGGCCACCCTAATGGATCCCCACTCCCAGAGACAGAAAGCTGACTTTTATGGCCAAATGGCAAGGGCTCTAGTTGAGAGGGGACACCACCCCACACCTTGGACCAAGTCAGGAGGAAGGTCAAGGAGCTGCACCAAGGATGCACCAGGGCCAGGGAGTGCATCTCTTGCTCCAGGGCAGGACCATACTCATGCCCATATTACGAGGAGCTGCACGGAATCCTGGGGAGGTGGTGAAGCCCTTTCCCCACCCCTAACAGTGGATTCAGGACTTGAGACACCCGTGGTTGCCCAGCCGGAGCTCCTTAATGAGGAGGAGGAGGAGGAGGAACAGCAGCTGCAGGAGGAGAAGGACACAGCCAGTACAGTCTCCCTCACCCTGGAGCCAGTACCCCAGTCCCTGGACATCTCCCAGGCATCCTCTGGTGCTGGGAGGGATCATCAGGTGAGTGCTGTCAGTTTTCCACACACACATACACACAGGATGGAGGAGGCAGATGCAGAGGGCATGGGGAATGATCGTCACTCAGCCTGCTCAGCCTGGGCAGCGTGCTGCACTCCATGCATGTGCGAGCACGCACAATGGCAGTGTGCACTATGTGGCCTCAGGAGCTAGCTCCAGAGCACCCATAGGCTCGTGCTCACAGGATATGTGGAGGCCGCACACATGTCTGACCCCTGGGGGGGACGTCCTCCCACCACCAGTCACCACTGGGCACAAGGGCACAGGCACAACCCCAAGCATTCCAAGGAGTGCTGCACACAGTACACAGCCATGCCTGCACACTCGAGGAACCACCCCCTCTCGCAGACAGCGCTGCCACGTGCAGGTGTTTGTGCAGCCCCCACGGAAGGCCAGGCTGCTCCAGGTCCTGTCCCGCTCATGGGATCCCACTGTGGCTGGACACTTCCTTTGCCTGCTTGTTCGTGGGATGGGGGGAAGGGGAAGGTGGCAGGAAGCATGGTCCCCTGGGCACCTCAGGGCTTCTGTGAGGCAGGTCCTGCTGTGCAGGCCACACATGGCCTGGCTCACACAACATCACCATCCTCTGGCCCGAGGACTGTTGGTCGCTGCTTACACAGGAGGGCACAGCCTCATGCACAGTGTCTGCATGGATGACTGAATGCCTCTCCCTCTTTTCCTCCACAGCCGGACCAGCCCTTGCTGAGGGGTGGTCCATGTCATCAGAGGCAGCCACCTGACACTGGGGGAGCCGCAAGCGCAGGAGGGTCCACAAGGACCTCATGAGGGAGCATGTGGCCATCCTGTGTGACATCCAATGAATCCTGGTCCAAAAGGTCCAGGATGACGCTGAGTGGCGCAACCGAATGTGGGACCAGCTTGTGCGGCAGGGCGAAAACGTTTGTGCCACCATCCAGGAAGTGATGGCACACCCAGCTCCTGTTCCCATTCTAGCCCTCCCCACTCCAGCTCCTTTCCTCACTCCGGCCCATGTCTCTTCTGAAAAAAAATTCTTCTGAAAGAAGCCTGCAGTCTACGTGTAGCCCATAGGAAGTTTGGTACTTTGGTTTCTGGTGTCTTCTCAGTGCCTGAATGAACACAGTCTTTCAATACTGGAGGACTATCACATATTTAAAATGGAGTGTTCCTTTGCAAATAGGACTGAACTAAACTCAGGAGACCTAGATTCTAGTCCCATTTCTGCTATCGGCCTCTGGTGTGGCCTGGAGCAAGTCACTTCACCTCTGTATGTTCATGTCCCTTCCTACCCTTTGCCCGTCTTATCTCTTTAGACCAAAAGCTTTTGTGGGCAAAGACAGTCTCTTACTATGTATTTTTACAGTGTATAGTGTAATTGGGTCTTAGCTGAAACCTGTTGGTATTTCTATAATACACGTAATAAATAAATATGTGACATTAGTCAAGAACCAGGCCCGGCCCTAAGGCAAGGTGAGCAAGGTAAATGCCTTGGGCCCCAAACTTTCGAGGCCCCACACTGCTGAATATTCACCATCCACCGGCCAGGCCTGGGGCCCCACTCTAAAGCTACGTCTAGACTGCCCTCTCCTGCTGAAAAAAGAGGAAGAACGGCTCTTGCGCAAGAGGGGTTTTTGCGCAAAAAGGAGCTGTGTAAACGGCTCCTTTTTGCGCAAAAGCCTCTTGTGCGAAAATGGAGCCTCGCTGATTATGCAAATGAGGTGTGGCGATATTCCATGCTTTGCCTCATTTGCATATTTTTTGTGTAAGAGGGGGCAGACTAGACATAGCCTCAGTATCCTGCCTTGGGCCCTGCAAACCCTTTGGCCAGGCCTGTCAAGAACCCAAAACTGCAAAAATTCTCCATATTAGAATAGATATTATATAATATATTTCATCTTTTATTTTCTCTGCTGGAATACAGTGCCATTCAGCTCATGGGTATCTGCTGACATGAGTCATCAGGTTTGGGTGTTTAATATGACTTTCTGTCTGTGTTTCAGTCACTGAGTACTCGGAATTTGATTGTCTAGTGCTTAGGTACAATGTAGCCTCACTAAGTCCAGATTGTCTTTAAAGATACAAAAATAAATTTAAGTCAATGGGACTATTCAGGGATATAAAGAGTTCACGATAAGTTCTTTACATCATTTACATACAGCTAGAAGGTTTTCACTAGAGCTGTAGTGAAGAAAGTAATTACAGTTCATGGAGGATTTTGATATTCTGCAATTAGGTTTTGCTCCTGTTTGAAACAAAGCCCCCACATTTTGAAATTCTCCATGAAACAAAATATCTTGGAGTCTGTTACTCTGCGATAGTTCATCTGGCCGATTTCCACAGACTCTGGAAGACCATGGTTGCTGCCTGAGGGGTATTCCCCTGTAAGTTTGGAATTTGCTCACCCACTCCTGATTCAAAACTGATTTCTCAGGGCACATTGCTGCACTCACTCTCCCATCCCATTTCCCCCAGTCTTTGAAAATGGGGGTGAATTATGAGCAGGTGATACATTTTTGGAGACAGAGAGGATTGTTTTAGCTTTTAATTTTCCTGGCTCCGTCATATTAGAGAGTATTGCTTCTGTTCAATCAGTTTTTCTTCTTGTTGTTAAGAGTGCATTTAAATTATATCAAATGCATCACAATTGTGCGTAGGGCACATGTCTTTCCCCATCTCTTCAATATTAGACTGTGCATATGTTGCAGTGTTCCAAGATTAAAAAGAAAGATATGAGTCTGGTTCACTTTTCTGAAGCCAGTTTTCTTGCCTTTTTAAAAAACATCTGATCTTACTGAAAATGTGTTGGAAGCAAGCCTCAGGAAACTTTTCCCCTGAAATAAAGAACTTAATATCAATATCCTCCTTTCAGTTGTGCTTTTAAATGCAGCTTGTGTGGTTTGGGTATTTCTGGTTTGGCCTGACAGACGCTTGTAAAACTCCCTTTTTTCAGAGAAGTGGTACCAATTAGCGCTTCTATTTTCAAAGGTTCATAAGGAAAACATTACTAGTCACTGTTTCCAGGAGTTTGTAAGTCAGCTGTATGTCTGTGTAGTGTATATATATACACACCTGAAATCCTTATATTTTTGTATTTACACACACACACATTCTTATGCTTCACTTTGGCTTGAAACTTGATGTAGAAGGTTACAGTAATTTTCCTACCAATGTGGATGCAAGAACAAATGGATTTAAACTAGCCATAAACAAGTTTAGGCCTGAAACTAGACAAGTGTTTCTAACTATCAGAAGAGTGAAAATTTGGAGGACTGAAGCCTCTCAAGAGGAGAAACAGGAGCAAAAAAACATGATAGAATCATCCTAGGGCTGGAAGAGACCTCAGGAGGTTATTGAGTCCAGCCCCCAGCTCAAAGCAGGACCAACCCCAACTAAATCATCCCAGCCAGGACTTTGTCAAGCTGAGACTTAAAAACCTCTAGGGACGGAGATTCCACCACCTCCCTAGGTAACCCATTCCAGTGCTTCACCACCCTCCCAGTGAAATAGTTTTTCCTAATATCCAACCCAGACCTCTCCCACTGTAACTTGAGACCATTGCTCCTTGTTCTGCCGTCTGTCACTACTGAGAACAGCCTCTCTCCATCCTCTTTGGAACCTCCCTTCAGGAAATTGAAGGCTTCTATCAAATCCCCCCTCACTCTTCTCTTCTGCAGACTAAATAAGACCAGATCCCTCAGCCTCTCCTCAAACAAACAAGACTGAGCTTGATGAATTTATGGAGGGGCTGGTATGATGAGACTAGATATAATGTCATGTGGCCCATTTGCAAGTGCCAGTAACAAATATTCCTAAAAGCCACAGACGGGCATTTGATGGGGAGGGCTCTGAGTTACTGCAGAGAATTCTTTACCAGGGGTCTGGCTGGTGGGTCTCACCAAGATGCTCAGCATCAATTAATCTCCATATTTGGCATCAGGAAGAAATTTTCCCCCAAGTCAGATTAGTAGAAACCCTGTAGGGGGTTTCACATTCCTCGGCAGCATGGAGCACAGGTCACTTGCTGGTTTAAACTAGAGTAAAGAGTGGATTCTTTCTAACTTGAAGTTTTTAACTCATTTTTGAGGACTTCCGTAACTCGACCAGGGGTTATGGGTTTACTTCAGGAATGGACAGGTGAATTTCTGTGGCCTGTGAAGTGCAGGAGGAGGTGAGATTAAATAATCATGATGGTCCCTTCTGGACATAAGTCTATGAGGGTATGTCTACACTACCCCGGCTAGTTCGAACTAGCGGGGTAATGTATGCATACCGCACTTGCTAATGAAGCCCGGGATTTGAATTTCCCGGGCTTCATTAGCATAAGCGGGGAGCCGCCATTTTTAAATCCCCGCTGCTTCGAACCCCGTGTAGCGCGGCTACACGGGGCTCGAACTAGGTAGTTCGGACTAGGGTGCCTATTCCGAACTACCGGTACACCTCGTTTCCTCTTCAGGAAATACAGAGACATTGTTAATATTGTAGCTTCACCAAATCAATCAGAGGCAGTACTGCCATTCAATCTATTCATAGTAGATCTTCCCCCCACACCCTCACAAGTCTAGGGTGCAAATGATCTCTAATTTAATTTGATTACTGAAAAAATAAACTCCTTCCTTCTTTCCTAGGCTGTCTACACTACGGGGCTTTATTGGAAAAAGGTATGTAAATTGCACTCCGCAATTTGCGTACCTTTTTCCGATAGATTTTTTGACAGAGGCTTTTCTGAAATTTGGCCCATCTACACTGGGCCAAATTTTGGGGAAAAACCCCGTCTTTCAGAAGAGCCCTTCTTCCTCGTGGGAGGAGGAAGACAGGACTTCCGAAAGAGTGCGTCTGCTCCACCGCAAAAATAAGCAGAAGAGCAGACGTGTTCCCTGGACATGGTGGAGTTTTTCCGGGATACCTCTGGTATCCCAGAAAAGCCCCATAGTCTAGACATAGCCCCAGAAATGTGCTACAAATTATTGACCCTGTCAGGGATGATATGGAAGTTGATTACTCAGAATCTTAGGCTTTTATAATTGTAGCATTCTATAATTATAGAAAGGATAATGGTCCTACTTGCACACAAATGCATGGCTAATGGTTTAGCAGTGAAGGAAAAGCAAAAGCAATGCGGCAGTAATATGACTACTTAATGAGGTTTCTGGAAAAGTGTTACATTATTTAAAGTTTGCTTGAATGCAGCAAAGGTTTGTTAAGATGCATCATTTTCCATGCTTGTTTAGTTCTGAAAATATGAGGGGGTTAGATTTAGCACTGGACGTGGGAAGGGCTAACTAGTAGCTTTAATCCACTGCCCTGATATGGGAGGGTAAGGAAGAGCTGTCGACCAGTAACATTTCCCAGCACTATTTTCACTGAGGGAGACACAATGCCTTCCTAAAGCAGAGAGGAACACATCTTAACAACATGTGGATGCTTCAGCAGAAACTTTAAAGGGGCAATATTAAATGCAGCACTAGATTTGCTACATTTTTGGAGACATGAATGGTTAAGAAATGTATCATGCTTTGTAATTAGCTGTATTGATACCTGTAAAAATCATTGGACTGCATTTTCAAGAATGCTGCAGAATCAGACCCGTGGCTTTTGCAATGAATTATAATGGTCCCCCTCCTCGTGCAATGAGAAGTAACAGTTAATCTGAGGAAAGGGATTTCTTTCGGAATACCGCGTCTACAGATGGCAAGTTAATTTGGACTAGTGGATTTTTAAAATGGCGACTGGACATGAATATGCTAATCAAGCACGGGATAGTTAAATCCCGTGCTTCATTAGCAACTTCAGTATGCTACATTTACATCCCTAGTTTGGACTAAGCTAACTGCATTGAGCTCCAGTGGTCTAAGAAGAAGAAGAGTAAGAGGTGACTAAATTACAGTCTATAGTATCTACATGGGAAACAAATATTTAGGCTAGGTCTATACTAGACCCAGAAGGTCGGCTTAAGGTACACAAGGTAATGTAGCTGGAGTCAACTTACCGTAAAATGAACTTGGTGCCATCAGCAGGAGGTTGACAGAAGCAAATGCTCCCATCAGGTTCCCTTATTCCTTGAGAATTGAGAGTACTAGTGCCAGTTGGGAGCAAGCTCAGTGTTCGATTATGCGGGTCTATGCTAGAGCAGCAAAATTGAACACCAGAAGATCGATCTCAGGTGCAGCAAGTGGAGACATGACATGACTAGGTTCTTCGATCTAGTAGAAAAAAGGTATAACAACATGATCCATACAAGTTGAACCAAGACAAATTCAGACTGAAAATAAGGTGTAAATGTTTGGCAGTAAGAGTATTTAACCACTAGAACAATTTACGAAAGGTTGTGGTTAATGTTCTCTCTAATCTTTTCCATCAACGTGTGGAATGAAAATTGTATGTGCTCTAAGACATGTGAGAATGTCCACCACCATTAGAAACAAAACCTAGCTATGGGTGCCCTGCTAATCAGCTGGGTGGAAGCTACACCAAAATCACAATAATTATATGCACATTACACACTTACAGCTACTTGAATGCTAATGAGAAATACAGTCCATCACTACAGAGGCGTTGCAACACTGTATCATGCCTTTCATTTCCAAAGGCTTATCGGAACTGACACTTGATAATCCTTGTCTGGAAAAAGTTTCCTGTTTATTTTTGACTGGCCTTATGATATTAGAGATGAGCCAGACAACTTATTTTTATTGAAATACATGAATTGCTAGCAAAACCTGTGGTGGAAAATGTTGAAATATAGAAGAATTTTTACTACCATAAGCTAATGGGAAAATGTTTGTTACTGTTTTCATTAGTTCAAGATACAGTTATAGTGCTTTATTTAGACTTCAATGTCTGGTTGGGTGAATTTGTTCATTTCAGAAATAGTCCTTCTATCTGCAAAGCAAATTAAAATTCTAAGCCCCCTGTAGATCAGATACACATGTTAGCAATAGGCTTAATGTCCCTGGGGGATTTTTAAAAATAGTCTTGAACATATGGTTCTATATGCTTTATTCACAATAATTTAATTTTAAAAATCACAGCAGAGACTAATTCTTTTTGACAACTGAAATATTACTCATGGTGCTATTCAGCTGCATGCAATAATACACATTTAGAGGCAAATTTGAAATCTAAGGAGTTGTTTTTTCTAAGAACGGTGTTAAAGATAGCCAGTGAATGATACGCCACAAGAGATTGTTTTAAGGAAATAGTTGATTTGCTTAGATCCTAAATAAGAGTTGATACAGATTCTCCTTGTTTTTAATGAGTTTTAGCTAAACAAACACTTTCCTGTTGTTTGAGGAAATACTTTCACAGAAATGTAAAATGGCTGTGCACTATTTTCTCTTGTCTATGCTAGAGTCTTTCCAAAGTTAATGTAGTACTAAAGATTTCCTTCTATGGCATTTCATGTTTTATGTATACTGCAATATCTTTTCATAGTGTAGTCTTAAATATTTCAATACTGACTATATATTTAGACGGAAAAGATCCCCTCCTCCCCAGTTATTATGTCTACTAGAATTCTAGATTTTATCTCTTTCCTTAATCTTGGATTTGACCTCCTTTCCAACCCCCTGCATAGGATGTAGCAAGAATTCTTATACATGATATATGTTCCCCCCACCATCGCCCATTTACAGCAATGTGATTATTGTTCTTTCTGAAGAACAGTAAGTAGAGTTTGAAACTTTGGAGCTGTTATTCACTGAATAGAGGAGAAAATAGCGACAGCCATAATCAAGCTGTTTCTATGATATTCATTGTATGGAGTGGCTCTGATCTCAGTTCGTGTAATTATTGAAGTTCATGGAGCTACAGACATTGACACTAACTGATACTCTGGTCTAGTAGGTGCACACAGGGCCTGATTCTGATCTCACATAACAGTTATGTTGATCTTGGGGGAATTACACTGTTGTAAAATCAGTGTGAGATCAGCGTCAACCCAAGTTCTGTTGTTCACTGTGAACAAAGATGACACATATCATACATAGCAACGCCTTGAAAAGGCAATTCCACCATGAAGATCTCCAGCTGAGAGTATCTAGGTCCCAACCTGTAGCTTCTTTTCCTGTATTCTGAACTGTAAATCCCCATCTTAAAGTCACACCTCTCCCTACCGTAAGGTCCACGAAAATGAGCTTAGTCTTGCCTATATGGACTATATCTGGGTCCAGTGGAAATAATGACATGCATACTTTAATGTTCTGGGTGTGACTCTTGTGGAGCCAGATTGTGCAGATATGAAAATATCTGCTTTCCCAAGAGAATTTCACATCAAGTATTTATATCTGAGTAATTCAATAATACACATTTCACTGCTGCATTTGACAGAATATGGTTTCAAATAGATCAGCATTCCTCTGGAATTGAGATCAACCATGTTCCTTTGTCTTTCTCTTGCTACCTATGTACATCCAGACCCTCTTCTTATCTTTTATGTCCCTTGCTAGGTGTAACTCATTTTGCACCTTAGTGTTCTGATTTTGTCCCTACTTGCTTGTCCTATTCTTTTTACTCTTCTTAGCAATTTGTCCTCATTAACCACATTTGTAAGACTCCTTTTTTGCTTTTCAGGTCATTAAAGAGCTCCTGATGGAGCCATATTGGCCTCTTTCTATTCTTTCTATCCTCTATTTCCTTTGCATCAGAGTAGCTGGCAGTTGTGTGTTTTATATTGTATCTTTGAGGAACTGCAAATCTCTTTTAGCACTCATTTTCTTCACATCGGACCTAAAACTTCAGAGAACTGGTAGCTAAAATCCACTTTTTGTAGTCCATTCCTTCCTGTTGGTCAGAATCAAGTCTAAAATGTCTGCCAGGTTACTTACTCCACTTTCAGAAATAAAAATGTATCCCCAGGACATTCCAAGAACTTGTTGGTCATTTTGGCTACGTCTACACTGCAGATCTTTTTCCACCCTTTTTTTCGGAAGAGGGTCTTCCGAAATTTGGCACATCTACATGGGGCCAGATTTCGGAAAAACCTCCTCTTTCAGAACATCCCTTATTCCTCTCGCCGAGAGGAATACAGGGATGCCAAAAGAACATGCCCGCTTTTTTGGAAACTATTCCAAAAAAGCAGATGCGTTCCCTGGATGCAGCAGAGCTTTTCCGGGATGCCTCCAGTATCCCGGAAAAACTCTGCAGTCTAGACATAGCCTTTGTGTTCTGTATTACTTCCCAACATCTTTTCTCATATTCCTTGCCTTATTTGTCTGATCAAATACATAAAGGCTGTGTCTAGACTGCATCCCTTTTCCGTAAAATGGATGCAAATTAGACACATCGCAATTGCAAATGAAGCAGGGATTTAAATCCCCCCACTTCATTTGAATAACATGGCTGCCGCTTTTTTCCGGCTCCGAGCTTTGCCGGAAAAAAGCACCAGTCTAGACGGGGATCTTTCGGAAAATAAAGCCTTTTCCGAAAGATCCCTTATTCCTTTTTCCTATTCCTATCAGTGGTAAATAAGCCAATGGAGGGATGATAGGAGTTACTATAGAGAACGCTTTCCTGGGTGTCTGGCTGGTGAGTCTTGCCCACATGCTCAGGATTCAGCTGATCGCCATATTTGGGGTCGGAAAGGAATTTTCCTCCAGGTTAGATTGGCAGAGTCCCTGGAGGTTTTTCGCCTTCCTCTGTAGCATGGGGCATGGATCACTTGCTGGAGGATTCTTTGCATCTCGGGGTCTTTAAACCATCATTTGAGGACTTCAATATCTGAGATATAGGTGAGAGGATTATTCTAGGAGGGGGTGGGTGAGATTCTGTGGCCTGCATTGTTCAGGGGGTCAGACCAGATTATCATAATGGTCCCTTCTGACCTTAAAGTCTATGAGTCTATGAGTCTGTGATCTAGATAATGCTTAGTCCTGCCATGAGCACAGGGAACTGGACTAGATAACCTATTAAGCAAGGGCACCATTTTGGGAGGGGATGGGGGAGAGCAGCAGCCATGCATGCTGGGACACTGCTTGTTTTTCTTCCCCTTCTCCTGACTATCAGGGAGTGAAGGAAAAGTGCATAGCTTGTGTGCATGACTCTCATTCCTAGCTGGGGGGGGGGAGGAGCAGAGAAATAATTCACAAAATATGTGTAGTTTCCTCCCGCTCCCCGATAGAGGAATGGGAGGAAAAGCAAGCAGCGTCCTGGTTCACATGGCTGCTCCATATGGTAAGAGAACATACAAGTGCCCAAGTTCAGCTCCTAGGGTTGCTAGGCATCTGGTTTTCAGCTGGAATGCCCATTCCTTGCACTGCTGACTGGGCGGTTAAAAGAGGCTCCACTTACCTTCTGTCCCATCGTAAGTGCCAGCTCTGCAGATCCCATTGCCTAGAAACCACAGCCAATGGGAGCTACAGGGGCGGTGCCTGTGGGTAGGAGCTGCACACAGAGGTGTCTGGCCACCCCTGAATCTAAAAGCTGAGGGACATACTTACAGGTAGCCACCCCCATGGTAAATGCTACCCAGAGCCCACTCCCCAAGCACTTTCCCACACCCAAACTCCCTCCTGGAGCCAATACCCCCTCCTGCACTCCAGTCCCAGCTCTGAGTTCCCTCTCACACCCAGACTCCCTTCCAGAGCCCAGGCTCTGCTCTTCCTCCTGCATCCCAACCCCCTCAGCCCCAGCTCAGTTCCAGAGTCCATACCCCCAGACAGAACCCACACCCACTCCCACATCCCAATTCCCTGCCCCAGCCCAGAGTCCCATCCAGCACCCTTAACTCTTCATTTCTGGCACCACCCTGGAGCCTGCACCCACAGCCAAAACATTCACCCCTTTCTGAACTCCACCACTTCTCCCAAGCCCAAGGAAAGTGAGTGATGGTTGGGGAGAGCAAGCAATAGAGAGAGTGATGCTGGAGTGAGGCCTCACAGAAGGGGTGGGGCAGGAGGCAGGGCAAGGGTGTTTGCTTTTGTGTAATTAGAAAGCTGACAACCATATCTGATCCTGTTCAGCAAAGGGACACACGTATTGACATAGAGGAGAAAAGGCCACCTGCTAAATCACCGACTTTAAAATGCAGCATTTGAAAGATCCCTTTGGGTGTCAAACCTAGCAGAGAATGTGGCTTTGAAATGTCCCAATAGAAATGAATATTATATTCAGACTTCAGGAAGTGCTGTCCCTTAAAACTCTGGGTTGCAAGCAGTGTTCCCTGGAATCTGAGAGCTCGGGCAACCACCCAGGAAAGATTCCAATGTCGCCCAGATCATAAGCAAAACACCCACGGCTGGCAGAATGTGTTTTGACAGGTGGTGCACATCTGCATATGCCTTGGTGCACAAAACAAAATTTATTCCATGCATGGATGGAAAACATTGGAGAGAACATTGGTTGCAAGTGATTTAGTGTTTTATTTCTCTTCTCAGAATGATGAGGGAGTGATAGCCAGGGGCACAGAAATAGAAGAATAGCGCGGATGATGAAAATGTGCTGATTAATATTGGGAATACTAGAAGCACAAATGGCATCAGATATGTCTCATGCTCACTGCTGAGTACTACAGGCCTAATCTTGCAAACCCACACAGGCATGTTTGCAGTATCAAGATGTGAATTCAGAAAGTTTGGGGGATGGCGTGGGAGCAGGGAAAGAATAAGAGTGTGACTAAAGAATAAGGGAACAAAGCCAGTAGTTAGCATCAAAGCATCTAACTTTGAGGAATTTGTTAAATCCAGAGGACCATATTTCATTGTGATATAAAAGTCCAGTATTTAGTCAGCAAACTATTCTATCATTGAGATACCCTATTATTTCCTTTGGAAACACTAATTTTAAAGGAATTTTCATTTTTCAGGACAACTGAAATTTTTTTTGGAAAGCTAGCAGAAATGTAGCACCCTAATCTTTTCTGTGCTCTCCTGCCATGCATCCCTACTTGTATGTAACTTGGCATTGATACATTCATTTACTGTTATACAAGTATTTGTCATTACAGCATTGGCAGACAGAGACCTGTAACAGTTAAAGGCTTGACTTAATTTTTGCCACCAAAAAAAATCTGTAAACAGGATTTTTCAAGCTGATTTACAAAATACACCCTGTAAAGAGTGAGATAATTTTCATCCGACTGCTTCTAGCAACTGAAGGTCCTAGGCCGGGGTGGGCAACATTTTTTGATAGGGGGGGCCACTCCAAGATTTTGGTAAGTGGTCAAGAGCCTCGCTTTTTTACAGAGGGAGTGCGGGGTCTGGGACAGAGTTTGGGTGCAGAAGAGAACTTGGGTAGGGTATTGAGGTGCAGGAGAGGGTGTAGGGACTAAGAGGACATTTGGATGAAGGAGGGCACTGTGACCTGGGGCAGAGGAATGGGGTGCAGGGTGTGGGAGAGGGTATGGGTGCAGGAAAGGATTCTGGCCTAGGGGAGGGAAGTAGGAATGGGTATAGGATTTGGGAGGAAGTTGTGACCTGGGGCAGGGTGTGTGTGCACAGGGTTGGGATGGTGCCCTGGGGCAGGGTGTTGGGGTGCATGAGGAGGTAGGATGCCAGATGCAGACTCTGGCTGGGGGCACTTACCTTATCTAGGCATCTCCCAACAGGACCCTGTGGCAGGCTTCCTACTTGCTGAAGCCCCAGACATCAATGCTGCTGACTGCTGCATAGAATCCTAGAACTAGACGGGTCCTTGAGAGGTCATCAAGTGCAGTCCCCTGTCCACATGGCAGGACCAAGCACAGTCTAGATTTCCAGCCAATGGGATCTGAGAGATTGTGCTGGGATCGGAGGCAGCGTGCAAAGCTGCCGTCTTTGGGGCTTCACCCAGATCATGGGCATTGCTTACCATTAACAAAACAAAGATCAAATGATTTCCCATACATCCAGCCCCCAAATCCTTACTTTATTATACAGACCATCATCAGGCAAATGCCTCCTGACACCAACCCTTACTTGGACAAATTCCCTCTGAGCGAAAGTATGGAACGTAAGGCTGATTTTCAAAAGTGATGAGCACCCAGAACTCCAACTGAGGCCAAGAGGCATTGCATGCCCTCTGCAAATTCTTTTTGTTCCTTGAATCTGAGGACGTGCCTGCACTGCACCCTTAGCTCGAAATAAGCTATGCAATTTGAGCTATGCAAATTGTGTAGCTTATTTTGAGTCAAGTATCAGAGGGGTAGCCGTGTTAGTCTGAATCTGCAAAAGCGACGAGGAGTCCTGTGGCACCTTATAGACTAACTGAAGTGTAGGAGCATAAGCTTTCGTGGGCAAAGACCCACTTCGTCAGATGCATGTAGTGGAAATTTCCAGAGGCAGGAATAAATATGCAGGCCAGGATCAGGCTGGAGATGACCAGGTGGATCCAATCAAGGAGGATGAGGCCCACTTCTAGCAGCTGATCTGGAGGTGTGAATTCCAAGAGAATAGAAGCTGCTTTTGTAGTTAGCAAGCCATTCACAGTCTTTGTTTAATCCAGAGTTGATTGTGTCAAACTTAAAGATGAACTGTAGCTCAGCAGTTTCTCTTTGAAGTCTGGTCCTGAAGTTTTTTTGCTGCAGGATGGCTACTTTTAGATCTGCAATTGTGTGTCCAGGCAGATTGAAGTGTTCCCCTACAGGTTTTTGTATGTTGCCATTCCTAATATCAGATTTGTGTCCATTGATTCTTTTACGTAGGGACTGTCCTGTTTGGCCGATGTATATAGCAGTGGGGCATTGTTGGCACATGATGGCATATATTACGTTGGTGGATGTGCAGGAGAATGTACCAGTGACAGTATGGCTGATCTGGTTAGGTCCTGTGATGGTGTTGCTGGTGTATATATGTGGGCAGAGTTGGCACCGAGGTTTGTTGCAAGGATTGGTTCCTGAGTTCGAGTTCGAGTTATTATGGTGCGGTGTGTAGTTGCTGGTGAGAATATGCTTCAGGTTGGCGGGTTGTCTGTGGGCAAGGACCGGCCTACCTCCCAAGGCCTGTGAGAGCGAGGGATCATTGTCCAGGATGGGCTGAAGATCACTAATGATGCGTTGGAGAGGTTTTAGCTGGGGACTATAGGTGATGGCCAGTGGTGTTCTGTTGGTTTCTTTCTTGGGCTTGTCCTGTAGCAGGAGGCTTCTGGGTACACGTCTGGCTCTGTCAATCTGTCTCCTCACTTCCTCGTGTGGGTATCGCAGTTTACAGAATGCTTGTTGAAGGTCTTGTAGGTGTAGGTCTCTGTCTGAGGTGTTGGAGCATATGCGGTTGTACCTCAGTGCTTGGCTGTAAACAATGGATCGTGTGGTGTGTCCGGGATGGAAACTGGAGGCATGCAGGTAAGTATAGCGGTCGGTAGGTTTTCTGTATAGGGTGGTATTGATATGACCGTCACTTATTTGTATCGTGGTGTCCAGGAAATGGACCTCCCGTGTAGATTGGTCCATGCTGAGGTTGATGGTGGGGTGGAAGCTGTTGAAATCATGGTGAAATTCTTCCAGAGTCTCCTTCCCATGGGTCCAGATGATGAAGATGTCAGACATCTTCATCATCTGGACCCATGGGAAGGAGACTCTGGAAGAATTTCACCATGATTTCAACAGCTTCCACCCCACCATCAACCTCAGCATGGACCAATCTACACGGGAGGTCCATTTCCTGGACACCACGATACAAATAAGTGACGGTCATATCAATACCACCCTATACAGAAAACCTACCGACCGCTATACTTACCTGCATGCCTCCAGTTTCCATCCCGGACACACCACACGATCCATTGTTTACAGCCAAGCACTGAGGTACAACCGCATATGCTCCAACACCTCAGACAGAGACCTACACCTACAAGACCTTCAACAAGCATTCTGTAAACTGCGATACCCACACGAGGAAGTGAGGAGACAGATTGACAGAGCCAGACGTGTACCCAGAAGCCTCCTGCTACAGGACAAGCCCAAGAAAGAAACCAACAGAACACCACTGGCCATCACCTATAGTCCCCAGCTAAAACCTCTCCAACGCATCATTAGTGATCTTCAGCCCATCCTGGACAATGATCCCTCGCTCTCACAGGCCTTGGGAGGTAGGCCGGTCCTTGCCCACAGACAACCCGCCAACCTGAAGCATATTCTCACCAGCAACTACACACCGCACCATAATAACTCGAACTCGAACTCAGGAACCAATCCTTGCAACAAACCTCGGTGCCAACTCTGCCCACATATATACACCAGCAACACCATCACAGGACCTAACCAGATCAGCCATACTGTCACTGGTACATTCTCCTGCACATCCACCAACGTAATATATGCCATCATGTGCCAACAATGCCCCACTGCTATATACATCGGCCAAACAGGACAGTCCCTACGTAAAAGAATCAATGGACACAAATCTGATATTAGGAATGGCAACATACAAAAACCTGTAGGGGAACACTTCAATCTGCCTGGACACACAATTGCAGATCTAAAAGTAGCCATCCTGCAGCAAAAAAACTTCAGGACCAGACTTCAAAGAGAAACTGCTGAGCTACAGTTCATCTTTAAGTTTGACACAATCAACTCTGGATTAAACAAAGACTGTGAATGGCTTGCTAACTACAAAAGCAGCTTCTATTCTCTTGGAATTCACACCTCCAGATCAGCTGCTAGAAGTGGGCCTCATCCTCCTTGATTGGATCCACCTGGTCATCTCCAGCCTGATCCTGGCCTGCATATTTATTCCTGCCTCTGGAAATTTCCACTACATGCATCTGACGAAGTGGGTCTTTGCCCACGAAAGCTTATGCTCCTACACTTCAGTTAGTCTATAAGGTGCCACAGGACTCCTCGTCGCTTATTTTGAGTGAATTTTTAAATAGCTTATTTCGTAATTTGACGCTGTCTACACAGCACCACATTTTGAAATAAACCGCTATTCCAAAATATTCCTTAATCCGTGTGGGATTAGGTTTACAGGGATGTCAGAAGAGCGAGCCCATTATATTTCTAAGTAAATTGCTTGCTTAAAAGATGCAGAATAGCTATTTCAGGATACTAAAAGTATCCTGAAATAGCACCATTGTCTAGATGTACACTTAGTCCTGATTCTAATTCGTAAGAGATTCTTTTTTTTAAATATCTGGCTTGCCTTTTATACCCACTTATCATACTTCAGATTTCAAGTTCTCATCACACAGTAACAAAGTGTACTGTTAATCAGACTGATTAAATTAACTGCATTTATCCAATGACTAGTTGGCTTGTAGTCTGTTTTACCTGACTCCAATGTCCTTTATCTCTACTTTATTCTCCTACTCACCTCCTGCTAGATAAAAATTGATTATAATTACTGATTAGACCTTGACCACATGTTCATAATATTATCAATAAAAGCAGCACATTAACTGACTTGGTCCATTTAATTTTGTAGTAGCTAGAGAACATACTTTACTCTCCTTTACCATATCATTACAAGAGGTATAAAAAGTACCATCATGATCAAGAAAAGCGTTGCCTAGTCCTCTCAATCACTTCGGTTGCTCAGTCAAGTTTTACTGTACTGCTATTTATACACATACTATATGTAAAATCTATTCTATATAGTGGCAGAATTTATGTATTTAAATTGATTTTTGTTGCAAGGAACAGAAACAAACTGTGATTAGCAGAACACTCTGATACTGTAAGTAAAAAGTGCATACTGTTCTGAGTGGTGGTGTTATGATCCAAGGTCCAGGATGTGTCCTGGCCTGTGCATCAGTTATACAGTTAGATAAAGCTCTCTCAAACTAGTTTTAAAAACTAAGTAAGGAGATCAGAGACTACACAGAAAAGATAAAGGGAAGATAGTATCTGAGAATTTAGCACATGCAAAAAGTTGTCTTTTTAGTTTGTTAGTCTTTAAAGTGCCACCGAACTCCTTGTTTTTGCAAAAAATTGAGTTAATCGGTATGGATACCCCAGCTAAGCAAGAACGCATTCTATAGGCACCAAACCTGCAATGGCAGGTGATAGACTAGATAACTTTATATGTCTTCTCATCTTCAACATCTTTACATCTGAGAATAATTAGTATGGTTCTCCATTAAGGCATAAGCAGCCTACCACAACAATTCTGACTGCTATTTATAGTGATATTTCAATAGGGCAAAATGATAGGGGAATATTTTCAGTGGTAAACACGATGGCCAGTTTTCTCTTTTGTTACTCAGCAGGACACATCCTTAATTGTTCAAAAGCATTAGGTTGACTGCCAGTTTACTGTTCAGCTATTGCTATTTGTTAAGTGCTGCTGTTCCCTGCACTGAAGAGTTTACATTCTATTAGCCACAAAAAACACGGCACCTGGGGAAATCAGAGGAAAGACTGAGAATAATTCCTTACTAGAATTATTGGTTCACTTGCATGCAAATTTGTGAGTTTTCAGCAGACACTTGAGCTCTTCATGGTCTAGGATGCAGAAGGCATTTAAAGTCAGAGGGGGAGGATGGTAAAAAAAAAAAGACATGGAGATGGAAATGAGAGAAGGTGAAGCATTAAGACTAGCATTGCTGGCAAAGCAGAGAGTTAAGAAAACTCAGCAAGAGACAAGAACAGAGAGCTAAGCTGGAGCAGAAGTGAAAGTATTCACAAATCCCAAGGGTTTCACAATTGTTTTTGTAGAAATTGTTGTTGTGTCAAGTGGGCATAATTGCCTAACAGGGAGTTAAGCAACACAAGAACCTGTTTACAGATGTACATAATATTTCTCATAGAAGTAGTGAGACCCTCCCTAGCTCATGGCTGCCCAGAAGGAAATGTCTGTACTTTCAGAGAGTGGGATGGAGGTATACTGGAAGGTTACAGGAAGATTAGGCTCTAAGAGAGACAGACACCCCAAAAATACACACAAGCAGCATTTCATAATAGAGGGATACAGCTGGTCATATTATTAATGGTAAATAAGATGTCTTATCTTTGGATTTTTGGTTTTTCTACTGTTTGTGAAACATCTGCTAATTATTTGTAAGCATTTTTTAAACAGCTTAGATGAACAACCTTCAGGATGTGAGTTGGAAACACATTGGGGTATGTCTGCACTGCAGCGTTTTTCCAGAAAAATGGCAGTTTGTCTGGAAAAACTAGACTTACATCCACACTGCTATTGCGTTTTGTTTGTTGTTTTACATAGAGGCGAAAGAACGGAGGGTTTTTTCTGATCGCGGTAAACCTCTTTCTATGAGGAAGAAACCTTTTTCGGAAAAAGGCGTGTGTGGATGCGGAAGAGGGGTTTTTTCAAAAGAAGAGGCCTTCAGGAAATAGCACAAGTAATCAGAACTCTATAGTTCCTGTTTCCTGCCAGCTCTTAAAGCTGTAGGCATCCGGACAAGCTTTGTGGCAGGAAGCCAGGCCTTGGAGCTGCTCCTCACCATGTGGCTCTGACTGCCACACAACTTTTGAGCAATGGTCCAGTGTCAAGTCTCCCAAGACCCCATTGGCCCCCACAGGGAGCAACACCAGGGTTCCCAGAACCCAGCCAGGGGCAGCCAAGGCCGTGCATCCTCCTAGTCCAGAGCAGCGACCTTGTCCATCCTCAAGCTGTGGGGGGAGGAGGAGACCCTGCAGGATCTCTGCTCCCAGCACAGAAACACTGACATCTATGGCCTGATGGCCGAGGCCCTGGCAGAGAGGGGACACCCCCCTCAAAGACTCTTGAGTAAGTCAGGAGCAAAGTCAACGAGCTCTGCCAGGGCCAGGAAATGCAGCTCTCGCTCAGGGGCAGAACCCCACTCCTGCCCCTATTTTTAATGAGTTCCACCAGATCCTGGGGGGTGGGGAAGTCCTTTCCCCACCCATGGTGGTGGACTCGGGGCTCTAGACGCCCATCGTCACGTGCCCGGAGCTCCCTGCCAAGGAGGACAAGGAACAGCAGGTGCAGGAGGTGGAGGAGATGGCAAGCACCTTGACTCTGACCCTCGAGCCGATATCCCAGTGCCTGGACGTGTCGCAGGCATCCTCTGATGGCGGGGAGGGATCATCAGGTGAGTGCTCTCAGTTTTACACACACACAGGGTGGGAGAGATGGGCGCAGAGGGAATGGGATGCAATTGTCACTCAGCCTTCTTGGCCTGAACATCGTGCTGCAGTCGGCACATGTGGAAGCACGTGCAACACCAATCTGTGCCTTGCAGCCTCCGGAGGTAGCTCCAGAACACCCCTAGGCTCCTGCTCACAGATTCAGGGGAGGCCACACACACATCTGACCCCTGGGGGGATGCCCTCCCACCACCAGACACTGCTGAAAGCAGGCTGGGCACAAGGGTGCACGCATGACCCCACACAGACCGAGGAGTGCTGCACACAGCACACAGCCATGCCTGCACATGCAAGACACCACCCTCTCCCACGGACAGTGCAGCCAGGTGCAGGTGTGTGTGCGGGCCCCATGGAAGGCCAGGCTGCTCCAGGCCCCTCTCCTACCCATGGGATCCCACTGTGGCCAGACACTTCCCTTGCTTGCTTGTCCATGGGACGGTGGGGGGGGGGAGGAGAAGCGGGAAGAATGGTCCCCTGGGCACCTCGGGGCTCCTGTGAGGCAGAGCCTGCTGTGCAGGCCACACGTAGCCTTGCTCCCAGGACTTCCCCATCCTCTGGCCCGAGGACTGTTGATCGCTGTTCACGGAGGAGGGCACGGCCTTAGAGACAGTGTCTGCATGGATGACTGACCGTCTCTCCCTGTTTATTCTCCACAGCTGGACCAGCCGTCACTGAGAGGAAATCCATGCCAGCCACCCGACCCTAGGGGAGCTGCAAGCACACGGGGGTCTAAGAAAACCTCCTGAGGCACCATCCTGGTCTGGTGCAGAGATCCTGGATCTCCTTGAGATATGGGGGTGAGAAGGCAAATCAGCAGGATCTCTGCACCAGATGCAGGAATGTGGACATTTATGGTCGGATGGCTGATAGACTGGGCCACCAGGGCCACATGCACACCCAGGAGCAGGTGCACATGAAAGTCAAAGAACTGAGGCAGGCCTACACGAAGGCCAGGGAGCACAGCTCCCGCTCAGGGGTGTCAACCCAGACCTGCCCCTACTTCGAGTATCTCCACCACATCCTGGGAGAGGGGTCAATCCCATCCTGCTCCCTTGTCATGGACTCTGGGCTGGAGATGCCCATCATCTGCCACCTGGAGGGCTTAGCTGGGGGCGAAGAGGAGGAGGTGCATAAGGAGGAGGAAGAACAGGACGAGGCCGGCATGGACATGATGCCCACCAGCCAGGAGGTCATCCTGGCTCTCGAGTCAATACCCCCGTCCCAAGATGTTGCCCACGGTGGCAAAGTCAGTGACAATGGGTGCCCAGGATGATGATCCTGCCCAGCAGGATGGTGTTGATGGCCCACACCACCTGTAGAAGGAGACAAACAGAATCACAGGGATGCCAGGGAACTCAAGAGGTCCCCGAACCCACTCCCTACTGCCTCACAGACACACCAGAACCACTCCCTACTTACCTCATCCCCCACCAGGGCTTTGTGAGGGCAGGACTAAAGCGTCTTCCAGCAAGGCAGCTTCCACCACTCTCCCACCCCTTCCCCTCTTAAAAAACAAATCATACTGGCATATTTTCATTGCCATAAATTCCCTGCTAATTTTCCACAGAAATCACTCCATTTTAGCAAGGGATTGTCAATCTGTAAGAGAAGATTGGGATCTTGTAGGATGAAAGGCACTGTATAAATGTAGTTAATTTTTGTGCATGTGTTCAAATGTGTGTAGATATAGATATAGATATAGATATAGATACATAAATTAATACACACAAACAAATTTTTCCATTTTAAAATCTGGTTTCAATGTGTTTGCCAAAAAGTTTTCCAAGCCTGTTTTTCCTTACGATTTGATGGAGTAATTGACATTTATGGTTTAATTCTTAAAGTCATGTGATATTTTAGATTGTCTTCATTCCACTGGAAAAGAATGAAAAAAGTAAAATTACATTGAAATTAAAATGAAAATTAATTAATTACATCTGAAAGCTAACAAGTTTAGCATGTGACTGAAAGAAACAGAGACCAGGGTTTCTGAAGTAGATTTGAAGATTTGTAACGGGAACTCCTGTAATCTTGGTAATGACCAGATTAGGTATGTTTAAGTACTTTTAAGCACCTTACATTTATTATGGTTTTACAGTCACTGATGAATGTTTACTCTGAAGAAAAGAGGATATGTCCTTTTTCTACATAGGAGACAATCTCAAGGGTGCGTCTACACTGCGCCTTTATCTCGAAACAAGCTATCCAAATTGAGCTACACAAACTGCATAGCTTATTTCGAGTTACACAGTGCCAAATTTCAAAATAAACTGCTATTCTGAAACGTCCCTTAATCCTTGTGGAACAAGATTTACAGGGATGTCAGAATAGCATGCCCATTATTTTGAAAGATATTTCAAAATAACGGGCTTGCTCAAAAGACACAGAATAGCTTTTTTGGGATACCAGAAGTATCCCAAAATAGCACCACTATCTAGATGTACACTTGTTCTGCCACGTATACCCACTGCTACTGCCATTATTTGGACAGTACAGCTTAAGAAGGTACTGTGATTCCTAAGGCTCCCATAGTTGTGCCCACCTCATATAATCAACTAAAAATATGTGCAAGAAGAGAGATGTACAGATTTTTTTTAACAATAGAGAGGAAAACAGGACAAGAAAGTTGGCCTCAAACTGACTCCCCAAGAGGATCTGGAGGAGCTGAGCCCCATTTATATGCAATCCAGTACTAGAGAGCTCAAATGCTTTCAAATAGGATCATGTGTCCTTGTAGTTTTTTCCTTCTACTAACACAAGAGAAATGTCCAAGCACAAGGAGATTTAACACAGCAGGGAAGGAAAAGCACCAGTTGTGTCACTCCTGAGCCAAGCAACAACATTTTCAGCTTTGAGCCCATTACAAAGGGGAGGAAGCACACTGCAAAAGAGGGTAGCTTATATTTGCACTGGTACCAACTATCATGATTTTGTCATGAGTCTTGCAATATTCGGGATGGTATAGTTAAAGGGTTCTCACAACAGGGGAATCTGCTCTTAGTCTCACATAGTTTTACTGTCAGTACATTGATTGCCATGTCCGTCTACCTTGGGTGATGAATCAGGTGAGCACTGATCAGTCAGCAGAGGATACAGTCAGCAGAGTAAACAGTGAATCTGTTTGTGATCAGGAGCAGCCCGAGGCCGGCTGCAGCAGCTGGCGCCCCAGGTGGAACGTGCAATCGGCGCCCCCACCTGCAGGGCTGTCAATGGACTGACGTCATCATCGGGCGCCCCGTGACGTCATTATCAGGTTCCCTGTTGAAGGCGGCGCCTGAGGCAGTGGCCGAGTCTGCCTATAGTCATGGGCCATCCCTGTTCGTGATGAATATCTGGGACAGTCCCTCCCCCTACCCATGCTTTAAGAAATTGACTTATGGACATAAAAATGCATAACACGAAGATGCTTTGGACAAAATACCTCATGTAACCTATCAATTTTAATGTTTCAATCAGCTGGAACTGTATATCTTATTTTGGTGTATGTATCATTCTTGTATGTAGGATTAGGAATATGGAGTATAAAATAGTTTATGGTTTTAAATGTGCAAATGAAAGCCATCAGAGTGTTTTCTTCATTGTCTGGGTGATCATTTGCAAACAGACTCTTTCATCATTATGTCTTAGCAGTGATTGGTCTCACTCCAACTGGTAGGGTCTAACCAGGTAATTTTCCATGGAAGGGGAGAATGTGAGACAGAGAATTCTCGCCTAAAAATAAGGCTATTTAAGATGCAAAGTTTTCCTGTGTTTTGTCTTTGGCTGGCCTGGCACACCCAAGAGGATGAACCAAAACCCCAGAGAGAAAAAGGGACTTCCCTGCTTTGGAGGCTTATCTGGAATAAGCACAGTCTTAGGGTGAGTGTGTAATAGGCTGGAGTGTGGGTTAGAATTAGCTATGTTCTTCATTATTTTAAATTCGTAATTTACTTTGCTCTGCCTATTTTCACTTGCAACCACTTAAATCCTACAGCTTGAACTTAATAAAATCACTTTTATTTACTATCAAATCCAGTGTAAATAATTGTTACCTGGGGAGCAATCAGTGTATACATCCTCCTTTCATTGTTAAAGGGGGCTTACCTAAATTATTTATTTGGGGCTCTGATCCCATTTGGGGAGTTGTTTGGGGAGTGGGCCAAAAACTGCATTTTCCTCGGACCTAAAGAGTTTCAGTGTCTGTATTGCTCCTTGGGGAGGGCGAATGGTGATCTCAGCTCTGTGCCTTGACTGGGAGATACCATGAGACTTGGCCCAACAGGACAGGGTGGTGAGAAACCAGGGTGGTGAGAGCAAAGAGAAGCATGTCAGTGGCTTTGTCAGCACTCTGGGAAGCATCCCCAAGGGGTCCTCTGTGACCACACCCCGTCACAATGTCCCACTCCTCTTTTTCCCCTGCTGAGGAAGGGTGAGGTGAGCACTAGAGGTTTCCGTGGCTGGAGGAAGGGGTAGTTCACGGAGCCCATGAGACTGGGGACCTGAGAGGAGCCTGGTGTTGAAAACAGTGGGGAGAACACATACTGGAACCCATAAGGCATCAGTGCCGGTAGACCCTTAGCAGCTGAAGGGCCAACAGTGCTTGCCTTAGCCACGGAACACCTAGCATGGTAGCATGGTCAATGTGAGATAGGAGCTAGTGCCACAGCACAGAGATTCTACAATTGAGTTACATTTATATCCTTCTAGATGAAAGTGAGGCTGCTTCTGGCAACCATGCCAGGCTGCCCCGTCCCTGAAGATAGTGGTAACTTGTGAGAGCCATTTTGGGGATAAGAGATTGTAGAGGTACTGAGATTATAGGAGCAGAAGTGGAGCAGAGAGAGAATGTTAGGAAACATGACAAGACAATAGGACAAGTCAAGCAGGGGAGGGAGCAACTGGTTACTGAGGGCGCTGCAGGGAATGTGGAATGGCTGTGAGGGAGAACGTGATTGGTAGAAGATTGTGAGGGATGATATAAGGAGAGTGAGGTTTGGGGCAACTACTCAACTTCTCTAATTATAGAAGAGGCTAGTTCTCCTGGATGAGTAAGAGGAGGCCTCAACATCCTTGATAAAGGCAGTCTAACCACTTTCAGTTTCCTTCTCTTCCTCTGATTTTCATCCCACCATCCTTACCATCTTTTATTCCTGGAGGGACTTCCTTTCCTTAGAGCAGCAAGTACTAATTCTCTCTTCATTCAATCTCCTGAAAAACACCTTACATCATGGCTGCAAGTGCTAGTCCACTTCAATACCCATCTTTGTATCCTGTATAGCATTGAACTCTCTATTGGCAGTCAAGTGATAATAAGTGAAGATGGTGAAAACTTAGGAAATATTTTGTGAAAGTAATCACAGTTCTTCCAATTTCTCCAGCAAAGTTTGAAGTTTCAGCAGAAGGTCTTAAAGATATATAAATTCAGAAGACTGACTAGTGCAGTAGTAATCTGTTAAAACCATCACAATATACCATCCTCTATAGTCCTGCAGTTACCATCAAGATTTACTCCACTCACAAAGCATGAAGATAAGATTAAAATGAAAGCAAATGTCTAATTTAAAATCTTAACTCAAGAACTATTTGTTGTGTCCTTATACTATGTATTGGTTCCCAGTCTTGTCAGAAAGCTGGAGAGAAGCTTGGACTGAACTGTACAAGAAGGGCTTCAGAAAAGTGGCAGCATTTAAAAAACTGCAACTGTCTTTATAACATGGTCCTTATAGGGGTGATAGCTGTTGTCTCATTCTTAGGGTATGTCTTCACTACGGTGGCTACAGGAGCCCAGCTATGGCATTGGCGATGTGCTGCTGTAGCATAGGCACTTCCTGCATTGACGGAAGCAGTTTTTCCATCAGTAAAAGTGATCCACCTCTCTGAGAGGTGGCAACAGAGTGGGTGGAAGAATATTTTTGTCAACCTAGATGCATCTACGTGTGAGATGGATTAACCTAACCATGTCATACTGTATGCGAAATTTTTCACAGCCGTAAGCAATGTAGCTTGATTGACATTTTAAGTGAAGACCACACCTCAGATTTCAGGGTGCAGACCACTGATGTATGATGCAGTTTTATGCCACCAAGCATAACATGGATCTGATCTAGGGTGGCGGCTGTTAGCCACGATCACAATTTAAATTAATATTTTGAGGTGCTCTATCCATTTGTGTCAGAATCTTTGTTCTTGACTTTCTGTGGGTGAAGTCTGTTGATATGGGAGATGTAACCTAATTTAAATCAGCTGGGAAATGGGAGCTGGCACATCTTCAGCTAGTGTGAAGTGTTTTCTGTTTTTCTGCAGAGGATTAGTATTAATAATATGCTTGTCAGGTAAAAAGTCTGAGGTAAACAGTCACTTTCTAAATTTACTGATGAGGACTACTGTGAGTGTATTAGAATAGAACAGGCTAGTTGTCACTGTCTGAATCAGGAAAACAACCAGAAGAACACTCAGAAAAGAAACTTGCTCTTTTTTCTCTATTGCCTTTATAGTGTTTGCATAGTCTTTTATATTCAGAATTTTATTCAGTGCGGCTACGTCTACACTGGCATGATTTTCTGGAAATGCTTTTAACGTAAAAGTTTTCCATTAAAAGCATTTTCGGAAAAGATCATCTAGATTGGCAGGATGCTTTTCTGCAAAAGCACTTTTTGCGGAAAAGCGTCTGTGGCCAATCTAGACGCACTTTTCCGCAAAAAAAAAGCC
Source organism: Pelodiscus sinensis (assembly GCF_052426305.1). Lineage (NCBI taxonomy): Eukaryota > Metazoa > Chordata > Testudines > Trionychidae > Pelodiscus > Pelodiscus sinensis. The sequence continues at coordinate 81,411,208 of NC_143052.1, forward strand.
CCAATCGCCATTTTCATGATCGGGGTTTTTTTGCGGAAAACAAATCTCTGCTGTCTACACTGGCCCCTTTGCGCAAAAGTTTTTCGGAAAAAGACTTTTGCCCGAACGGGAGCAGCATTGTATTTCCACAAAAGCACTAACAATCTTACATGAGATCGTCAGTGCTTTTGCGGAAATTCAAGCAGCCAGTGTAGACAGCTGGCAAGTTTTTCCGCAAAAGCAGATGATTTTGTGGAAAAACTTGCCAGTCTAGACACAGCCTGTATGTCTCTTCCCAGGTGGCTGAGGCACTCAATCTTTGGTTTACCACGAGGCAGCACTATCACAGAACCAGAAGCATCCTGACATTTCTTACGGTTTAACATCGAGGCCTAGAGATGTGTAATTCATGGGAAGACTCAGTGGATAGGAGTGTTTCTTCAGAATTATTAAGCGCTCATAAAATACTTCTGAATTTTAAATAAGGATAATTACATTTTTGGTGGCATAGCAGTTGCTCTTCCACTGGAGAAGACTCAGTCAGATTTCCCCTCTACACACACACACACACACTATTAAATGCAGTAAGATAATATTTTGGGATTCATTGCCTTGAAGTTTCATTTCTTTTAGGAAAATTTATAAAAATGTTCTCTCCTCAAGCAAGTATTGGATACTTGAACCACAGCATCTACTTATTTAACAATGGCTAACACCAAAATTATGTGTTTAAAGTATTGGGTGAAGTCGACTACAAAGACAACTTGGTTCCAGTGACCAATATGGGATTCTCAGGACACAAGGTGTCTTTGTATCACCAGTAACAACTGTTCAAAATATTATGTGCTGCCACTTCTGAAGATGCAACCATGTGAGAAACCTAAAGGCTCCTGTAAGTTGGAAGCGTCTGTTCTAGCCAGTCTTTTAACGCATTCTGTCATTAAGCCAGAATTAAAGCTAAATTTTTTTGGCACAAGCTGTCATGGATTCTGTCACTGTTCTGTTTTGTTTTGATATCCATGAGTTATTCTGGAATTTTGTGTGCGATTACATGACTTGATTTAATGGTAAATAATTGAACACATTTCACAGAGAGCTGGTCAATAGTTATTTCCCAACGGCACAAGATTTTCTGAGGCAACCAGGCCCTCATCCAGTTAAAGAAACAGAACTGCAAAAAAGCAAAGAAATGAGTTTGCATATGGATAGTAGATCTATTCCACTCCCAAGTTTCTGCAGAGACCACCAAATATTAAAACACCAGTTTGCCCATACATTTTATAATGAGGCGATTAATTAACTAGAAAAGACATTGATTTCTCATGTTATTAGGAGTCTTACGCCCCAGTTTGGGCATCTCAATAGGGCTTTAAACAAAATTATGAATGTGACTGTAATCATCTCCACTGCTGTTCTTCCCTGTCACAAAATAGCTTTTAAGGTTTACCCTAAACCCAGTCCTAAAGGTGGGTCTCTTCAGTGTCAACAGAATCAAGATTCCCTAAACTCTTTGTCTCAGGATGAAACCAAATGGAGTCTTTCATTCCTTCTTCCTTCAGAAGCCTGAGGACAAGCCAAAGCCTACCAAACCCTTTTCTCACATTTCAACGAATCATTATTCCCCTATTTCCATAGCACAGAAACAGAAGGCCCATACTCCCTTTCATCTGCATGTACAATTACTCACAAATTATGTTTGATTCCCTTTTATTAGCCACCAGTTCCCCTCACCACACCTACCCAGCTCTCCAGCCACCCTCAGCAGCCTTCTTTCCTCTTCTTTTTATAGGTAAGTGTGGGTTTCTGGAAAATTAATGGTTTCCATCCACCACTGGGCCATGCATCTTAACCCTTGCCTCCCAGAACAGAGTCCTAGCACACAGTAAGGCTATTTGATCTCCTATCCTTCCTCACAGTGCCAGGTCCAAGAGTGTGTCTAGACTACAGGGTTTTGTCAACAAAAGTGGACTTTTGTCAACAAAACTATACCTGCGTCTACACTGCCGCTGAGTTCTGTCGATATAACATCGACAAAACTCAGTTTTGTCTACAGCTGTAAACCTCATTCTACAAGGAATAACACCTTTTGTCGACAGAGTTCTGTTGACAGAAGGCGTTATTGCATCTACACTGTCCTTTGCAACAGTATATGTAGACAAAACTTCTGTCAACAAAAGCCTGTAGTCTAGACGTACCCCAAGATAGGTAATATATTCCATTCCTCCCTACACTTTTGTTATCAGGATGTGTTTGCAAGAACAGGCAGTTTTTAAATAAGTGAACAGTTCAGTGGCCATGCTTTACATGATCTAGGAACAATGTTGTGTTGGATATTTTCTGAAGACCTTCCTTCCCTAAAGACCTGCCTTTCCTTTCTCAGTCTCTTGGCATTGACATCCTTTCTGGTTATAATCAGTGTTCTTCCCTCTTTCCCAATTCAAATACCTGTTTCCTGGCTGGCAGGGATTGATTAAACAATGACTCAAGGTACTCAACTGCTCTCTTTCAAAGGATATTGGTGTATCTTAGTATGGCAAGAGCTTACTGTGAAAGGCAGAGACATCTTCAAGCGTCAAAGCTCTGAGGTTGCTCGAATGCACATCCCAGATTAATTGCTTCAGATCGTCAAACCTGAGACTCCCCAGCAGAGAAGCTCGGTTCTGACATGGGTATTTGATTGACAGCCCAAACTTTGTGTCTGGAAAGCTTTTTATCCTATTATGCAATTTTATGGTGCTGTATAACTCAGTCACTCTTCTTGCCTCTGTATGCATTCGCATGACTCTTCCAATATTTTTCCCTCATTAGTTATCGTGTGAACAGTAGTCATTAGTTACAGTTGAGGTCGGACTTTTGCATCTGTCATTAATGGTTGCTTTGCAGTTTAAAGATACCAAGTTTGAGGGCATAGAATCATAAAGCTGGAGGAGACTTCAGGAAGTCATCAAGTCCAGCCCCCTACCCAAGGCAGGACCAATCCCAACTAAATCATCCCAGCCAGAGCTTTGTCAAACAGAGACTTAAAAACCTCTATGGATGGAGATTCCACCACCTCCCTAGGTAACCCATTCCAGTGCTTCACCACCCTCGTAGTGAAATAGTTTTTCCTAATATCCAACCTAGACCTCCCCCGCTGTAACTTGAGACCACTGCTCCTTGTTCTGCCGTCTGTCTCTACTGAGAACAGCCTCTCTCCATCCTCTTTGGAACCTCCCTTCAGGAAGTTGAAGGCTTCTATCAAATCCCCCCTCACTCTTCTCTTCTGCAGACTAAGGAAACCCAAATCCCTTAGTCTATCCTCATAGGTCATGTGCTCCAGCCCCCTAATCATTTTGGTTGCCCTCTGCTGGACCCTCCCCAATGCGTCTACATCCTTTCTATAGTGGGGGGCCTAGAACTCGATGCAATACTCCAGATGTGTCCTCACCAGAGCTGAATAAAGGGAAATAATCACTTCTCCAGATCTGCTGGCAATGCTCCTCCTAATGTACCCTAATATGCCATTAGCTTTCTTGGCTGCAAGGATATACTGTTGACTCATATCCAGCTTCTCATCCACTGTAATCCCCAGGTTCTTTTCTGCAGAACTGCTACTTAGCCACTCGGTCCCCAGCCTGTAACAATGCTTGGGATTCTTCCATCCCAAGTGCAAAACTCTACACTTGACTTGTTGAACCTCATCAGATTTCTTTTGGCCCAATCCTCTAGTCTGTCTAGGTCACTCTGGACCCTATCCCTGCCCTCCAGCATATCTACTTCTCTCCCTAGCTGAGTGTCATCTGCAAACTTGCTGAGAGTGCAACCCATCCCCTCATCCAGGTCATTAAGAAAGATGTTGAACAAAACCAGCCCTAGAACTGATCCTTGGGGCACTCTGCTAGAAACTGACTGCCAACGAGACATCAAGCCATTGATCACTACCCATTGGGCCCAACAGTCTAGCCAGCTTTCTATCCATTTTACAGTCCATTTATCCAACCCATACTCCCTTAACTTGCTGGCAAGGATATTGTGGGAGACCGTATCAAAAGCTTTGCAAAAATCAAGGTATATTACATCCCGGCTACGTCTAGATTGGCATGATTTTCCGCAAATGCTTTTAACAGAAAAGTTTTCCGTTAAAAGCATTTTCAGAACAGAGTGTCTAGATTGGCACGGACGCTTTTCCGCAAAAACATTTTCCGCAAAAACGGAAAAGCATCCATGGACAATCTAGATGCACTTTTCTGCAAAAAAGCCCCAATCGCCATTTTCGCAATCGGGGCTTTTTTGTGGAAAATAAATCTGAGCTGTCTACACTGGCCCTTTTGTGCAAAAGTTTTGCGCAAAAGAGACTTTTGCCCGAACAGGAGCAGCATAGTATTTCCGCAAAAAGCACTGATTTCTTACAGTAGGAAGTCAGTGCTTTTGCGGAAATTCAAGGGGCCAGTATAGACAGCTGGCAAGTTTTTCTGGAAAAGCGGCTGATTTTCCAGAAAAACTGGCCAGTCTAGACACAGCCCCCCTGACTTTCCCATATCCACTGAGCCAGTTACCTCATCATACTCCCTCTCCCTCCCCCCCCCCCCACATTAGCTATTTCTGGGACAATATAATTGGCATACTTCTGATTTTTGTTTCTTTTTTAGCATTCAAGTGAATATCTGACCTGCTACCCCATAATACCTCCACATAATACCTCCACAACTCAGTGTAACATGAATTTCTGAGCCAGTGTTAATACCTCTTTCCTCCCTTTGAATACGTTCTAACTCCTTACATTAAATTATATGTTCGATCTTTATTTAGCTGTGATTTTTACAGCACCTTTCCCAGATCTGAGAAAGAGCAATGTGTAGCTCAAAAGCTTGTCTCTCTCTCTCTCTCTCTCTCTCTCTCTCTCACACCAATGGCAGTTGGTCCAATAAAAGATTTTACCTCACATACCTTGTCTCCCTTACAGCCATATATTGAGTCTCATTTAGGTAACATAACACACAGGGCCAGTATAGAGACTATATACCACTTAAGCTCTGTTTTAAGGGTTTAAGTGAGATTTTAGAACTATGACCTTGGGCTGTTCCTCTGCGCAGCAATTACAGTTATTTTTTAAAATGATGAGCTGTGTCAGTCTGCAGAGCATACAAGACATACACTTGCATTCTGGGAAATGTGTGGTGGGTCTGTGGAACACATGCCATTGCTGTGTAAGAAAGTGGATGTGGCTGCAGAGGCCAAAGGTCATCTTCCATTTGAGAGGGCAGAGCTCTGGACAGCACTGAATTAATGGGTACGATACGTTCTCATTTGCTATGGTTCATAACATATTAATAATTTAATTGTCAGATACAAGCACTCTGTGCCTTAATGCAAACGGCAACATAGGGGTGGAGAGTAGGGGTTTTTTTAAAAGAAAATGGGAAAGATCTTGATGTATCCTTCATGTTAACATCTGTACAGTGGGCAAAAATAAAAAGCACAGAAAGACACAGGGGATAGAGTAATAAAGATCCCAGGACTAATATTATTCAGCACATTAGCTACTTTTCTGCAGCTTTTCTTAACTTCAGGGTAAAAAGGAAGCATTTATAGTTAATCATCACAATTTAACATGCTTTCCATCCTCTCATGAAATCAATGGGGGTTGAGGTCATTCAGCACTTCTTAGGCCTGGTTCTTTGGCTTTAACTGGCATATTCCTTATGTGACATTTAAAAGCAGGTAGGTGGGGAAAATACATTTTTTCTGGGTTGGTAAAATGAATCATTTCAAACCTCCAAGTGCAACTTCCCCCACTTCAGCTATGTACTCCAGGTTCCTAACCACAAAGTAATAAGTAATTTTCAAATAAAATGCTAATTCCCCTTTCATGCAGACTTCTAACCACATACCCTAGTTCTAGGAACACAAATAGGCTTTTAATCCTGTCTCCACAAATACAATTGGATAGGTGATTTTGTGTCTCTTTTTTTCATCTGTCTCTAGTATAAAAAAAACTTGGAAAAAAAGCGTACTACCAAATCTTCTGCACACCCACAAACAGATGCAGAAAAGAAAAACTAGTTGGCCACAATAAACTAGTATAAGAGGCTGGTTAAACCAAATTTGACTGGGATAATCCCAAAGGTGCAGTCCTCCCGTCCCCATAAAAACTGTTTGAACTCAGTATTCTTTCTTTGAGTATATGGATGCATCTTCCATATTTCTGCCAGGGCAGCCAAGGAAAGAGCAATGGGTATGTCTACACTACAGTGTTATTTCAAAACATCTTATTTCGAAATAGTTAATTCAAAATAAGTTATTTTGAAATAACGCTTCTACACATAAAATGCATTTCGAAATAGCGTTTTGCTATTTCAAAATAGCTCGTTCACACTGATTGGAAGCTGAATCGCATTTAAGGCCAGCTGAAACCAGTTCTAGCAGGGCATCAGTTCAGTAGTTGCTTTGTGTGGCTGTTGTCTGAGGCTATCTGAGGCTTGTGCTTAAAACAGGAAAACTGGTTCTCAGGTTTTCCTGCTTGCTTGCCTACCTCGCTGAGGGACAGCAAAGCATTTTTTTTTCTCTGATTGCTTTGGCTGCTCTGACTCAGGACACCAGAGCACTCGGCACCATGGAGCCAGAGCTGCCCCTGGGCACTCTGGTGCTTATTTTGGATGTCTTGCTGCAAGCCTGGCAGCAAGTGCTGGAGACTGCCTGGAAGCTTCTGTGGCAGCCCAACCCCCAGGTCCTCTTCCGGACCCCCCTAGGGGCCATGGAGGAGCAGCGGCCGGACGCCAGTATGCCCTGCCACATCCACATCTTCCTGGACGGCTGGGGAGACCAACAATAGACCCAGAACTTCAGGATGAAGAAGGACACTTTCCTCGAGCTCTGTGAGTGGCTTGCCCCTGCTCTGCAGTCATGGGACATGCACATGAGGCCCACCATTCCTCTCCACAAGTGTGTGGCCATCGCCCTCTGGAAGATCTCCAAGCCGGATAGCTACCAATTCGTGTGGAACCAGTTTGGCATGGGGAGATCCACCATCGGAGCAGTGCTCATGCAGGCATGGCAGTCTCCGGCCACTGTGGTGGGGGGGGTGCGAGGAGGGGATGGGCTGGCCTATGGAAAAGAGGGGGAGGTGTGCAAGTCCCCTCCATAAGAGGGTTTGTTCTGTCCCAGCCGCACTACAGACAGTCCGCGGTGGCCAGGATTGCAGGGGAGGTTGCTCCTGGAGTGGGGGCGTGGGGTAGTGGCGGGGAAGGAGCATTGTCAGCCACCCTGGCACCCCAGTGACTCTTGGTGGTTTTGTGTGTCCCTCTGCAGGTAGTCAAGGCCATGAATAGAGTGCTGCTCCATAAAGTCATCTGCCTCACTGATGTGGACCCGGTCATCGAGGGGTTTGGCGTCCTGGGCTTCCCCAACTGCGGGGGGGCTATCGATGGGATGCTCATCCCCATCAATGCCCCGGAACACCAGACCTCCCTGTACATCAACTGGAAGGGATACTTCTCGGTCATCCTTCAGGCTGTGTCTGACCACTGGGGCTACTTCATGGACATTAACATGGGCTGGTCTGGCAAAGCACATGATGTACAGGTTTACCGCAACTTCTCTGTGTGCCAGAGGCTGCACGCCGGGACCTTCTTCCCTGACTGCCACATCAGGGTCGGGGACGTGGACATGCCTGTCTGCCTGGTGGGGGATGCGGCCTACCCACTACAACCCTGGCTCATGAAAGCCCTTTAATGCCAGGCTCAGCAGGGCCCGCATTGTGGTAGAGAGGGTGTTTGGCCGGCTGAAGGCCCAATTAAGATGCCTCCTCACCTGCCTCGACCTCTCTTTATTGACCATAATTGGGGGGCATGAAGGTGGTAGAGGGGAGGGGGAACCTGGGAGCAGGAAGGGAGAGGCAAGGGGAGGAAGAGGGAGGAGAAGCTCAGGGTTGGGTGTCTTGCCAGCCCACCTGTCTCCCAGCACTGTGGGTGCAGGGGCCTCAGCGTCCCTGGGGGGCAGTGGGTATGGAGGGGGGAGCAAGAAGCAGGGGGAGCAGGAGTGATAGCTGGAGCAGTAGCAGGGGCTGGAGTGGCAGCAGGCAGCAATCTCTGCACCATGGTCTGCAGGTGGTTGCGGATGGCACAGCCCTGGTCACGCAACTCCCACAAGCTCTCCCGCCACAGCTGGAGGTCTTCCTGCACCCAGTGCTCCTGGCTGTGGAGCTGCCTTTGCAGTAACCCCAGGTGCTGCCGCTGGTATCCCTCCTAGTTCCGGGTGAGCTTGCTGGCCCGGGTGTGGGAGGATATCCTGGGCAGGGTGGTGCACCCTGCACTCACAGCTGGTGCAGCTGTGGAGAAACCAGAGAGGTGATCAGTTCTCCCTGGGCACACAGTGGGTGAAGCCCAGCCCCCCTCTGCAAGGTGAGGACAGCAGGTCTCCGCACCATCATGTCCTGCTAGCCCCAGAAGTGTGAGCTGGCCGGGGACTGTACCCATGCCCCTGTGCTGTATATAGTGGGGGGGGGGGGGGGGGAATGTGCCCTGCTTCTGTGTAGAGGGGGCTTGTGGAGGGAGGGCATTGTGCAGTGTCCCTTCCCGGGGTACGGAGCATGTCATGTGCCTTCATACATACATGTGAGTGGGTAATGGGCCGGGGCCTGGTTTGGCTCAGAGTGGCCACCTCTTCACCCTGGGAAGGGCTGGAGGCCCCTTATTTCGAAATAAGCGTCTACAGAGCGCTTATTTCAATTTAACTATTTTGAATTTGGCGTTATTCCTCGTAGAATGAGGTTTACCAAATTCAAAATAAGTGCTCCGTTATTTCGAATTTATTTCGAAATAGCGGTTTGCCTGTGTAGACGCTATTAACGTTAATTCTTTTAAAGTTAACAGCTGTTATTTTGAATTACCTTTGATGTGTAGATGTACCCTATGATATTTACCATGATTCAGTCACTCCAGCTATAATGTAAGGATGACATAAACTTGACCTTATATAAAATATACAAGCTTTTACTATTTATGCTACCCCTGGGATGTGATTATAATAAAGATAATGTAAAAACTTCAAAGGAACTTTACCACATGCAAAAACTCTTCCAGACAGAAGAAAGGCCTCAATGGGCATTGAAAAGTTTCAGGGAAGATTTTACAAGAATAGTCTCCAGCTATTTTAATGATTCTAATAGCCAATGCACTGCAAGTACTTCTCCCAAGTTGCGTACTTAAACCAATCTAGTTGTTTCACAAAGCTAAACCTCAGAATTTCCATGGATGAGTAAACTGTATATTTGTAAGGGTATAATAATTTAATACTTAAGTTTCATTCACTTATACAACAGAAAAGCTCCAATGTGTCCAATGCCTTGTGTTATAGTGATGTTGATATTCTGTCTGCTTCTCTTTTTTAAGTCTGAAATGTGTTCAATGGCCGTATATTTAAGGACTGACACATGACATTTTCATAACCATTTGCTGACAGTGGTGAAATCATGTCACCATTCCCAAAAGATGCCTTATGAGCCATAATCCTAATATTAAATTCTCTCAAGGTATTTGAGTGTGTTGCATTTAATACAAGTATTTGATCAAGTTAACGAGTTTGAAACCAATCTTTTGCTAAACCATATGTCTGCAGCCCTTCTAGAACTGCATGCTCAATATAGCACCAGCTTCAGCTCAATTGCTCTTTCACAAGTAACGCCAGTGGAAGTCTCAAGTGGAAATGCAGGGTCATAGTGTGACAATTTGGGGAGCTAGCTGTACAATTTATGGACTCTCTGTGAGATTATGAACTCCATTTTGAAGGTTTTTGCTTTTTCTATTGCCTGTTTGTTTCCATGTTGGGCTGAAGGCCCAACAGATAGCGATAGAGGGCTGACAATAGAGAGTTGTCTATACATACTGAACCATTGGATATGTATTCACACAGATATGGACAATGGGGAATGCCTAATACTTTATGTTAACAATGGTAATTAGGTCTCACAAAAGCAATATGAAAAAGCTGCTGCATCCTTGGAAACCCATTTTCTCTGACACCTCAGAAAGGTGAGAAAAAGAGGGAACAGTGAAGATTTAATAGGAGCATACCAAAGAGAGCCAGGTGACCCAGAGGCATTTAAATAAGGGAGCACACAAGAATAAGAGCCCAGGAAGAAGGAGGGGGACTAAGTGATCAAAGGAAAAGGAAGCAAGATGACCAAGAGGGAAGCAGACTCCATGTTGCAACCCATAAACAAGGTGCTGAAGTAGACAAACCAAGGGACTTTGACTCCAGCCCAGAGGAATACTCTGGAATTGTGAGGAAACAGAGGCAGGAACATCTCTCTGATGTTTATTGTTTAATATGACCGGCACTCTCTTGTGATTTATAGGAGTATGTAAAAGAGTATTAATGTGTTAAACTCGGTACAAGGTGCCTGTCTGTGGAGTAACTGTTTTACAATATTTGCAAGGCCCTAAGAGAGATAAACTGTAACCTGAATCTTTTGTAAGAAGTTCTGGGAGATGGTGTGTTGAGCACAAGATAGTCTGAAGGGTCAGCTTTGCACCCTGGGACTAGGCTGCTGGCCAGCAAGAAGAGTTGTGGAGTGTGCTTAAGTACCCTACAACTGCGGCAGTGACTAGACTCTGTCCAGACCCTGTAAATTTAAGCCTTTCAGAGATCCAGGGACACGAGGAGAGGCTGAGGGATTTTTGCTTATTCAGTCTACAGAAGAGAAGAGAGAGGGGGGATTTGATAGCAGCCTTTAACTACTTGAAGGAAGGTTCTAAAGAGAATAGAGAGAGGCTGTTCTCAGTGGTGACAGATGGCAGAACAAGGAGCAATGGTCTCAAGATGCAATGGGGGAGGTCTAGGTCAGATATAAGGAAAAACGATTTCACTGGGAGGGTGGTGAAGCACTGGAACAGGTTACCGAGGGAGGTGGTGGAATCTCCATCCCTAGAGGTTTTTAAGTCCTGGCTTGACAAAGTCCTGGCTGTGATGATTTAATTGGTATTGGTCCTGCTTTTAGCAGGGAGTTGGACTTGATGACCTCCTGTGGTCTCTTCTCTGATTCGAATGGCTTGAATTCCTTGCATAGCAGTCCTAGTGAGTGTCTGGAGCGGGGCGCTGGCTAGGTTCTATGACACATCATTAGGGAACTTAGCCCTTCTGAAAATTACACAGCTTATTCTGGGTATTAGTAAAAAGTGATTCAAGTTATCCAGGGTCACCACTTGCAAAGCCAGCAATTTATCCATGTGACCAGCTATCTAGTGACAACCCGTGGGCAAGCACGGGAAGATTCATGTAACTGTTCCACTGCTATCATAACTATTCTGCATTGAACAGGACAGGATTGACAGCATCTTCTAAGGATATGTGGAATGCACATCCCAAATACTGTCAATGACTCAGATCACAGGATTTAGTGGGTATCTGCAGTGACATTTTTATTTTACAAGCTACACGTAAATCATGCAGAGGGAAAACATGAAGTAATATAAATTCTGCCAACCAATTATTAGAAAAGAAAGCAGTTATCAAAGTCAAGATCTAGCATGTAGCTTTTAGTGGAGCTGGTGAAACAAAGCAGCAGGGTTTCCATTGAGCCAACCTGGCTGAAACATCTAATTTTTGTTTAGTAATAAAGGAGATAAAAAAAGCTTTAGTCTAGATAATATATACTAGTATAGTGAGGTTGCATACAGAACCAGTGACTGCTGAGAGATTAAGTTCATTGGACTGAAATTCTAAATAGACAACTGGCCAAAAACATGTTGCATAACATTTCTCTAGCCCACCCAATTGGTAAGTCTTATAAAGAAGTTAATCTCAACATAACATAAACACCATTTTAGAATTGGGGGATCAGATTCTTAGGACCCATTGGAATGGTTAGGATGCTAGGCATTTTGTAGCCATTCCTTATGTGATGCATCCTTGCCTGTTTTTACTGTAAGAACTTTGGGGCAGTGACTGTCTTTTAATAGCATTCATCTGTAGTAGTTAGGCACTTGCACTATTATTGAAATGCTTCTGAGATTGCACAACTAAAAGCTGATGTAAACAATTTTGTCCTTTCCAAACTCCAGAATAATCAACAAATATTGGGAATCTTGCTTTACTTTTTTCAAATATACACTAATTCTTTACCAGTCTCCTTATCAGCCAGTATGCAAACAATACAGCATTGTGCATGGACAAAGCATTAGTGAGCATAGTTTATAAAGCAGTATTTGGGGCATTTCACATAATGCCAGGTATCCAGCTTTCTACTGGAATGCCTAGTCGAAAAAGGAACCTGCCATTAAAAGCCCAGGCAGTGGCACAGCAGAGCTAAGGCAGGCTTCCTGCCTGCCCTTGGCTCTGTGCAGCTCCTGGAAGTGGCTGGAATGTCCCTGTAGCCTCTAGGCACCGGAGCAACAAGGGAAGCTCAGCATGTTGCCCTCAACCCTGAGCACCAGCTTTGCAACTTCCATTGGCTGGTGGGAACTGTAGAGATGGCGCTTGGGGTGGGGACAGCATGCGGAACCTCCCTGGCCACCCCAGTACCTAGGGCTTCAGGGACATGCCAGCTATTTCCAAAAGCCGCCTGAGGTAAGCACCACCTGGTTTCTGCACCCCACATCTCCTCCCACTCCTCAACCCCATACCCCAGCACAGAGCCCCATCTCACACCCCAGACTTGTCCCAACCTCATCCCAGAGCCCACAACACCAGCCAAAGGAAACGCCCCTGAACCCCCTGCTCCATCCCATAACCTGAAACCCTGATTTCTGGCCCCACCCCAGAGCCCACCCCCTCAGCCAGAGCCCTCACCCCTTGCACATGCCACTCTGCTGCCCCAGCCTGGTCAAAATGAGCAAGCAAATGAGGGTGCGGGAGAGCAAGTGACAGAAGGAAGGACGATTCAGTGAGTGGGTGAAGGGGTCTCTGAGAAGGGGCAAGGCAGGGGCGGAGCCTCAGCAACCAGGTGACCAGAGCGCTCATTTTTCAGAAGGTTGGCAACTCTGTATAACCTACACCAGATATCCATGCATCCTTCTTTGACTGCTCTTCACCCAAGCTGCTTTGTTTTCTGTTCTCCTTCTTCACTATGTTGTTATCCTAAAAGGGCTGCTTATCAGAAGACTGAAACAGAAAAGAAAGCATACAGCAGCTCCAGATGTTATTGTTTTAAACTACTGTGCAATGTCATATTGCCACCTTGTGGTTAGTAAGTATTATGAACATCAGTACATAGTTCAGGTGAGCTCAATATTTCTTCCAACCTTAAGAGACAGAAGAGAGCAGTTCAGGAAATAAGAAGAAAAATACTCAACAGCTTATGTTTGTACACACACCAAGGTGAGGATGGAATGGGTGAAAAACATGGATGCAAAGATCCATAAAAAAGATAAACCTATTTCATTCTCATTTTAAATTTTCTGCACAAAGAGCATTTTTTTTTTTTTTTTTTTTTTTTTTTTTTTTGCATCTGGACAATTGATATTTTGATACAAAAAAGCTATGTTAGATACAAAATGGCAGATTTCTGTCTGCAAAAATGTAAGACTATCATTGTGATTTTTTTGTCATTTACATCAGGAGGAGTGTTGTTGGCTGGTGAAGCAAGAGAGATTTCAATCTGCTCTAGATCATATTTGCAAATTCTATATACACAAGTCTTCATAGCTGGGTACACACAACTAATGAACATGTACTGCTGTCCTGTACCTTTCTCATACACTAGAAAGGAATCCATATGCTGGAGACAACTGACACAAATGCTAGCGAAATCACACACAAAGCCAGGACTGATGCTTGAGCTCTGCTTACATAAACATTCACCACTTAAAGAAAATCTCTCCTACTCGCCATCTCCTTGTGAGTCTGCTACTACACTGTGACATGATCGCACACAAAATTCCAATAGCTTGTAAGCTCTTCTGCAACAAACATTCAATTTCATTGACTTTCTAGAATTGGGCTTAAGGAACTAATATAATCAAATAAGTGCTAAAGATGCTAGGCTCCCACTACCACTTTTGCTGCTGCTTGTGCCCTCTATTAGGCTTCACTAAAGTAATTATATCTATAGTGATGTAGAGGTGACTTCTCTTATGTATATACTAGACAGCAAGCTGAACAACCTAATGTCAGTGATGACTGCTAGCCTAGAAAAGTGTGGAAAAGATATACTTTCCTCTTCCTTATTTTTCTTCACCGAGCAAACTACTAAAAGACCAAGACTATCAAGAGTCATCAAATGTTTAAGAACTTGCAGTAGATAACGGTGCTCCTGCAGGCCATCTAATTCCAGTCAAAACTAGAATAGCTGCCAGACAATCATGGAGAATGTGATAAGCCTGGTATGCACTACTGGGTGAAGTTGACCTAACTTACACTACTCCAACTTTGTGAATATATAGCTGGAGTCGACATAGTTTAGGTCATTGTACTGTAGAGTGTACACCATGCTGTATCAACAGGAGATGCTCTCTCATTAACTTACCTTACGCCTCTTGTTCCAGTGGAGTATCTGCTATTCTAAACTGTGCTAGGCTTGGGGCAGAAAATCAGTGAGCAACAGAAAAATCTGGCCCTGTGTGTCTTGTTTCTTTACACATCCCTCTACTAACACGATGTTCCTCGCTCCTTCATATTTTTGGCAATGAATTCTAAACTGCTTAGTCTTGGACCCATTATTGAACAGCATATGCAAAGTCACACACATACACACAGCTGGGATCTCAGCCTACTGCATAATTGAAAACAAACCCAACATCCTCCATTTGTATTGTCAGATGCAGAAAATAAGAGCCTGATGCTAGCATTTTATAACTAATTGCCCAGATAAGAACTGGCCTACCCACAGCAGCTGTTCAGACCTTTGAAGCAGCCTCTGCTGTGAAGTCCTTTGGGATTGTGGATAAACTGACATCTCCAGCAGTGTACAGTAAATCAGAAAGTATCTCGGGAGCATTGGCATAGACATGTTGTGTGGGAAGAGCTAGTTATATTCCTTCCACCCCTGTTGAACAGTTGGTCTGAGCACTACAGATAGAGAGCAGTGGGTTAAAAACAAAACCTAGTGTGCTTTCGCCAAAAGGCAGTGCTTTGAGTCAGTGGTGCCACTGAGTCCCTACACAAAAGAGCAGACGCTCTTTGGCTTCATGTAGCATGATAAATTAATGAGCCAGTCACATAATTTTGTGAATGTGATGAAGGCTCTTTTCAGACATTTATTGCCTTTACTACTCCAGCATCTTAAATATGGACATATTTAATGTACTGGAGGAAAGCAAGCAAGCAGGTCAAAAGTTATCTGTTTTGTGTCATTGTAAAGTCTGTCCCCAAGGCTCTTGGTGGATGTGTGTCTCTAATCTAGCATTAAACAATAAAAAGGAATTACAACTCAGACTTGGACTTCTGTAGCTCTAATGAACCTTCCCCCAATGAAATGCATAGCCATTATAATAAAGTCTTAGCTAACATTGTTATTTTTAAACTAAAGAAAAGCAGCACTTTAAGCAGCTATGGAAATATGTTAACTAGGTCTTCATTAGATATAATGAAGTATAGACATTTTTGTTCAGGCCCTTAGTGCTTTATTTGAAAAGCTATCATTAGGGGATTGCTTCATACTTGAGTGAGCAAGTCAAATTATACCACATGACCACTGAACAGGTCATATTTTAAGAAACTGTAGTCTGGGGGAGGATCTAAGATAGAAACAGAAAGTGACCGCATGTCACGGGGTGCCTCACCCCGCACGGTTCGGCCCTGGGGTCAAGCCTTTACTCTCACAGGCCCTGAGGCCTAGTCCATAGTAACTGCAGGCCCTGCAGCCCAGTCCAAGCTCTGGGTGGATGGGGTACGGGAGTCCGGGCCCTCCCTCTCCACCAGACCCCAACCCAGGGCCCTAGTAGTGGTGGGTGGTTCCCACCACTGGCTCGGCGGGGAGTTCTCCCCATAATGCACCAAGCCCATCGGGGGGTTCCCTCCCCCTGCCCTGGGTTGCTTCCTACCCCAGTGCCCTGGCTGACGGAGACCCCACCTGCCGAAGCGGTGCTGGCGGTGGCCATACTGTTGTCAGGCTCGATGTCTGGGGCACTGGCGCCAGGGTTGTCCACCGCGGCTGGATGGGCTGCCCCCCGGGGTCGGTGTTGCGGTCGCGCTCGGCCTAGGAACTGCAGCGGTGAGGGCGGCAGGCCCGGCGGCTCCTGCTCCGGCGGCTGGTCCGGTGACTCCAGCTCCGGCAGCAGGTCCGGCTGGGGCTCTGGAGGTTGGGCAGGAGTTCCTCCCTCCCCGGAGGCCAGCCCCAAATGAGCTGTCTCCCTGCCTTTATACCTGGCCCGCAATTGGAGCATGCCCAGCACTGGTGTGGGGGTGGGGCCTACACAGCCCAGCAGGCTCCCCCCTTGGCCAGTGCGGGGCTAGACCGCCCTGTCACACCCCACCAGAATAGAGACTGGGGGCACATTACCTATGTTTTTAACTCCTTTTCTCTGTTAGTCATTGTAGTTCTTGCCTGACAACAGCATGGTCACCGCCAGCACCGCTTGCGCAAGAAAACGTCCACACTGCCATGTGTGAGCTGTGCTTTTGTGCAAGAGCACCCACGGCAGTGTGGATGCTCTCTTGCGCAAGAAAGCTCTGGTGGCCATTTTAGCCATAGGGCTTTCTTGCGCAAGAAATCCTTGCTGAGCATCCATACTGCCTGCTTGTGCAAGAGCTCCTGCCCTTCTTGCGCAAGAAAAACCCTCTTGAGCAATGCCGCTACGCTGATTATTTTCCAGGAATAACGGCAGTGCGCAAGAGGGTTTTTCTTGCGCAAGAAGGGGCAGTGTAGACGGCTCCTTCTGGCGCAAGAGCTTCTTCTGCAAAAATGGTGGTTCATTAGGTATGCAAATGAGGCTCGGTGATATTTCATGCTTAGTCTCATTTGCATACTTCCGACGCAAGAAGCCGCGAGTGTAGACATAGCCTCAGAGTGCCAGAGTGGGGGACAGCCTTAACATCTGGCCTGGATGGAACATTTTCAACAGTTATAGAACCCTGGATTCCCGTAAGTAGATGAAGAGTAATGGCCACAGTAGATTTCTTTCTCCTACCACTGTAGTCTGTCTTCCGACAGTGACCAATGCTAGGTGCCCCGGAGGGTATGAACACACCAGGTAATCATCAAGTGATCCATCCCTAGTCACCCAGCCCCAGCTTCTGACAAACAGAGGCTAGGGACACCATCCTTGCCCATCATGGATAGGTAGACATATTTAAGGCCCAGAGACTAAATTTGCATACACACACACACTCCAGAAGTGCACACCAATCAAGCAGCTGGATTTCTAACTACCTGTTTTGCACTCATTAAATGTCCATCTACATTTGGCAACTGCATGACTGAGAGTAGGACACATTTTGATTGTTTCACCCTTTGGTAAATGTACCTGCTATGTTTTACAGCATTCACTGTATGCTCTAGCCACTTACAAAGCAAATGATCAGAATAAAGAAGCAAGAGAATCTTAACAGGCAAAGAGCAACAGGGGGAGAGGGAAGGAAAGCTTTAAATTTTTTAATCCTGGTCCCATTGAAATCACCGGCAAAATCTCCACAGTCTTTAGAGCCTGGATTTCACCTTAATTTTTCAAAAAGATTTCTTGGGGCAATGGCACATAGACGCATTTCTACAACTGTACTTTATAAGAAGCAGTTTTCTTTTACAATAATTATTTAGATTGCACTCTCTGGCCAGAGGTATTTATGTTTCTTTCTGCCTCCCGCATCTGAGGGGCAAGATTTTTCCCTCTGTTTCTCACTTGGCGACTACTGTATGTATTCTCTGACAGCTGTCATCATCTTTCTTATGTGGTATATCTTTCCTCTCAAATAGTTGATATATGAATAGCTGCTAAGTGAAATTTATGAAACTGCTATTTATTGTTATTCTTTTACAGGATAATGGGAATGGTGATTAATTATTTGAGTCTCAGTGTTGTAAGACAGTATTTTAAAATAATTCAGCATCTCAGGCAGCATACAGAAAAATATCTATAATATCTCATGATTTAAGTCTTTACTTGAGCATTCATTCTGGATTGTTTTTAAGTTGCAGAGTGACAAATAGCAATAAAAAGAATTGTCTGATTTGAATGAGCCAAACTAAACAGTGGTAATATTTAAAATAAACTGCTAAAGTATATACTTCTATGATCAAAAGTTAGATATAGGTAGGATGCAAAGTCAGATACAGAGCTAAAAATGTAAATGATTTGGGCCAAATCTTGCCATCTTTATTCACATTAAGTCATAACTTGGGACACAAGTGGACCACTGAGTCAACAGTTGGGCTCTACAAAGGCGCAAGCACTCCCCTACATGTTACAGAACTGGAGCCTTCAGTGGGACATTTTTGTGCATGGACTTGTGCTATCACCAGTATAAACACACTACTGTGGCTACACAGCTATGTATACGCATGCTTACTCACTGAGAGCTAGCGCATGTATGTGTACATGAGTGAGGGGATCCACCCTCACCTCTTAAGGTGACACAGCCTAAGTGAAGACTGATTAATACACCAGATTCAATTATTCTCACTGGCTACGTCTACACTGGCCCCTTTTCCGGAAGGGGCATGTAAATTTCAGCAGTCGTCGTAGGGAAATCCGCGGGGGATTTAAATATCCCCCGCGGCATTTAAATAAAAATGTCCGCCGTTTTTTTCCGGCTTTTAAAAAAGCCGGAAAAGAGCGTCTAGACTGGCCCCGATCCTCCAGAAAAAGTGCCCTTTTCCGGAGGCTCTTATTCTTACTTCAACTTTGAAGTAAGAATAAGAGCCTCCGGAAAAGGGCACTTTTTCTGGAGGATCGGGGCCAGTCTAGACCTTCTTTTCCGGCTTTTTTAAAAGCCGGAAAAAAACGGCGGACATTTTTATTTAAATGCCGCGGGGGATATTTAAATCCCCCGCGGATTTCCCTACAACGACTGCTGAAATTTACATGCCCCTTCCGGAAAAGGGGCCAGTGTAGACGTAGCCCAAGAGTCCTATGTCTTTCAACAAAGGAATAGGGCTCCTTGAGGAGAGTGTGGTGAGTGTGAGAGATACAGAGAGTATTTAATAACTGCACCATTGTAATAAACCACTTAACTTAATAAAAAGATGGCGTTACCAAATAATTAGATTATTAGTACCAAACAACAGGGCTGCCCTTTCATTCAACACTTTTTGTCCATCACTTCTAAGTGGCTGTTATTTAGTGTGTTACCTGCTTGTTAAAGAAAAGGCAGATGATTAACTTGCAAACAAGACTGGTCTTGCCAAACTGCACTGGAACTTTGCAGCAAGAGGTGATATGTTAGGTGCTGGATCGCAAAGTTAGTGTATGGCAATCAGCAGATCAGAAAAGCCATCACTGTAGTGAGCACCATCACTACAGCTTAAAACTCTCCTTCTGGATTGGTTTTTCCTCACAGTTGTTTGATCGTCTTATTTTGCTGATAATACATCAGGGCTACGTCTACACTGGCCCCTCTTCCGGAAGGGGCATGTAAATTTCAGCAGTCGTTGTAGGGAAATCCGCGGGGGATTTAAATATCCCCCGCGGCATTTAAATAAAAATGTCCGCCGCTTTTTTCCGGCTTTTAAAAAAGCCGGAAAAGAGCGTCTACACTGGCCCCGATCCTCCGGAAAAAGTGCCCTTTTCCGGAGGGTCTTATTCCTACTTTTTAAAAGCCGGAAAAAAGCGGCGGACATTTTTATTTAAATGCCGCGGGGGATATTTAAATCCCCCGCGGATTTCCCTACGACGACTCGTGAAATTTACATGCCCCTTCCGGAAAAGGGGCCAGTGTAGACGTAGCCCAGATGAGCAACAATTTAAAAGATCAAGTAAATCATTTGTACAAAGTGTTCTGATTTAATTGTGCATATGTGCTATATATCCACATGTAATATTTGTATACCAAGGTAAGTTGTCTGTAAGGCTATGTCCACATAACATAGCAGCGTTATTTTGGAATAATTAACGTTATTTAATTAACCTGACTACACTGCAAACAGTTATTTCAACATAATGTCAAAATAATGTTGAGCTGGAGAACTTCTTACTCTTACTCCTATAACCCTCATTTTACGAGGAGTGAGGGAAGATGAAGGAAGAGTGCTCTAACTCAGACTTCCTGCTGGGTAGACAGTTCCAAAAGCCGAAATAAGCTATTACAAATTACGCTATGCAATTGATGTAGCTCAAGTTGTGTAGCTTAGTTTGGCTTTAGCCCTGCTGTATAGATTTACCCTAACTGACTAAGGGCTCAATTCTAGGTGCCTAAGAACAAAATTCAGATCCTTACGACCCCTGGTCAGCTACTGCATAGACTCGTAGGCGCATAAAGGCCCCAACATTACAGCAGATGAGGATGTGCAAAGCCACCTAAGTCCTGACACCACTTAAGCCCCAGAGGGATGCTAATAATGCCTGTAGTTCCAATCCAGAAGGCATTACTTGCTGATATAAGCAGGGGCGCAACTACTGCTTGTTATCAGCCAGCTAAAAGGAGAAAGCTACCTTGGGGGTGGATATGCTCACTCAAATTGTTTAGCTCTGCAAGATAATTAATGGTTAACTGTTGATATGTAAATACAGCTCATGCGGGATGGGGAAGGAATCCAAGGTGTGGTTATGTAAATCCAATTCAGCGAGGGATGATGGAGGATCGGTTGTTAGAATGGAATGTGATGTACTGTATCTAATTTGGGCTGTTGTGAGGGTCACAAGTCATGGTACCCATAAATGTGGGAACTGTAAAATATGACACCAGTGCTTGCAGGAGAGACACCATCATTGTAAGAGGTCTCAGATGAACAAGCCTCCCCCTTCCAGAATTGAGTGAACCAAGTTGGAGGGTGTGGGGGGAAGGGCTTGAGCCAGCCTGCTTCACACCTGCCAGGTGTAAGCTATAAGACTAGTTCAACTTGCCTCTTTCCCCCTTGTTTTAAGGATAGACCTGAAGCAGACTCCATCGGGAGTCTTTTTGCTAATTCAGTGGAAGCTGGAATCTTTTGCCAGCCTAGGTGGTGGCTAAAGAGTTGAAATCACTAAGAGCTGAAGTTACTGGTTTGGCCTGGAGCCAGACCCATTGCAGCCAGCAAGCGACCGGCAGCTGGCCGGTAGGAGTGGTGGCCAGTGGAGTGGCTGGCGGGAATGGCGGGTGGCCGGCAGAAGCGGCGGCAGGTGGCTGGTAGGAGCGGTGGCAGACGGCGCCAGCATACCACAGGAACAGCACAAAGATGGTATGGCTTCAGGCTCAATGAGTGGAGTCATTAGGGTGATGTGTCAGGGTCCGCACTGACTTGACAGAGCTGTAAGTGGGGCATTTGAAGTGGGGTACAGAGAAAGTTTGGGTAAATGAATGGAACCCTTACATTGTTGGACTAGTGAGCCTGAGGGGAAAAGGACATTGCTCAATCCATTTGAGCTGGGACGGTTACTTGTGGCGGGTTAGGAACTATGTTTGTGGTATTTTTCCAAGGTAATGCCATGTAACTTCTCTCCCTCTTTCATTAAAAGGTTCTTTTCTACACTCAGACTCTGTGCTTACGAGTGGGGAAGCATTGCCTCCCAGAGGCACCCAGGGGTGTGTGAATGTTCCAGGCTACTAGGTGGGGGCTTGAGCCGGTTCTTTGTGAGATGGATGAAAAAGGACCCCTAGATACTGAACCCAGCCCTGGATGCTGCTGGCACTACCTGGCAGAAGGGTTACACTTACTAGATCTGGTCCCATGCAAAACATGAGGAAGGAGGTGCTCTTATAACCAGCACACTCAACAGAGATTTGAATTAAAATCTCTTCTCTACCTGATGCAGAGCAAGGACTTGAACCCAGATCTCCCACATGAGTGCCTTGACCCCTAGGCTATTACCTAGTCCACAACAAGTTTCTCAAGTGTTCCTGTCAGACCTATTCTATTTTATACACCCAAATAATTAATTGGGTCAGCAAGAGGGACTGACCCCATCACTTCCTGGCTAGCGTACTCTTCTAAAAGACCAAGGTTCCAGCCCTTGCTGCAGTGAAGATTTAAGAATGTATCTAAAGGGAACAGCTCCACCAGCAGAGATTGGGAAAGTCCTGCTCAGTGGTGAAGGCACTCACTTGAGCAGGAAGAGACTTGCATTCCAATTTGCTTCACAGGAGGCATACAGGGACTTGAACATGGAGGCCCCACATTCTGAGTGAGTGTATGAGTCTACTTTGAGAAATGGCTGAGCTAACGCTAGGGGAGGGGTCATGGTTATGAACCCTAAGCAGAGATATGCACCTAAACCCACAGTTAGGTATCTATGTCCCTTTGAGGGCAAAGTCAGACCTCATCTCCTCCTCAACATTTACTATTGGCTAGCATATGCAGCTCCCCTTTCAGCTTCTGGCTTCTGTGAATTTCTTTCGTAGGTGCCTGACTCCCCACAATTGCATTGTAAAAGGAGTCTGGGTGCCTAACTCAGAGCTGAGAATTCTACAGGGCAGCATGGCACCATTGCGGATCTAGTCGTACATTCCTAGTTGTTCATTATCTTATCTTTGTTATTTCTTTATTTTTAATTTTGATTAGTTCCAGTGATGTTTCATGGCCTAACTCTGGATGTAATGAACTTATAAGGCAAGATTTTTCATAAGCATGTGGTGCTTTTGCTCAGCTTATGGATGCCCAATTCAAGGATTCCTTAAATTAACCTAATTTTCAGGGTATATGGATGCCAATCCTCTGAAAATTAGGCCCTATAAGACATCTCAAGTTTGGTACCCCCAAAATTGAAGCATCTAAAAATGCTATCTACATTTCAAAATCTTGGCCTGTATATATACTATAAATAACCTTCCAGGTTCTTCTAGTTTCACTGCAAGCTATTAAGGAGGAAGGGGCAGAAATCCCTGTGATCTTCAATTAGCAGGTAAGGTGGACCATCCTAACAAGCAAAATATGATTAATTTGTCATTACTGAAAAGGACAAAATATTTTCCAGATGCAGTGCTGCTCATATCTTTGCTGCTACAGCTGGTGAATTTATTTATTTATTATTTCTAATATGCCTAACTACTAATAGCAGCATTATTTGTGTATATAGTAGCAACTAGTGTCCCCTCTAATACCAGGGTTTCACTGCATTAAGCACTTAAATGTTACTGAAGTCTGTCCCTTCTCTGAAGAGTTTACAATTTGCATAGACAAGAAAAATAAAACATGGAAGAAAGGAAGCATTCTTATCCCCACTTTACAAATGAGGGACGAAAGGACAGGCAGATTAAGTAACAAGGACAGCATTACACAGCAAATGCACAGTGACAACAAGAGCTGAATGTAGATTGCACTGCAAAGCTTTAACCACAAGGCCTTCCTTTCTCTCCTGAATGCCCTGGTTCTGATCTTAAAAGTGCTCTACAGCTGCCCTGTGTAAACAAAATGTAAATACAAAGAGTAGAATGCTGGCTTCCTTGAAATCAACAGGAGTTTTTTCTGTTCATTTCATTAGGACTAGGATTTCACTCGAGCATTCTTATTCCCTCAGGTTTCAGCCCCAATGCCAGCTTAGAAGTTTTAAACAGCTTTCTTATATTTTAAGCAGTGTATTATTTTAGTTGGAAATTGTAAGATATACTTTCACAAATAAGCAGTGAGTTTTAAAAATGTATTATTTTATGTGTAGTGTGTTATGTGATCTTGGCAGCGTCTGTACATTTGTTTTTCTTTTATGGCAATGGAAAAGATGCTGGCATATTGCAGATGGCATTGTCTGCTTACTATAAAGGTTATTCATCAGAAGTGCCATAAACAAGGCTGCTTCTCGGCCAACTGTTCAACATTGATAGAACATTTTTATTTTAGTTACAATGCTGTCTCTTTTCTGTGTCTTTCAATTTTGAAGTTGTGTATTATGTTCCGCTTAAAATAAGTACTCAGCTCCATTATTGACCCCAAACTTACATATATGAATTTCTCTTAGTGAAAATATTTTATTACAGTGTTGATGTTCCTATTTGTCAAAAAAAATCACAAATTTAAATTCTTTTTATTCTAGTACTGAAGCTTCTCATCAATATTTTCACAATCTGTTGATGATTATTTTAAAAGGTTGGGCTGTTTTCTTTAGTAGCAATGTGAAAATAATTTTTTAAATTGGTTTTGTTCTCTTTTTACTTCTTTGCTATGTATATGGAGGACCTTTTATTTTAAGAGTTTTTTCTGCTTTTTTTTTTAACCGAAAAGTATCAGCAATGTCCATTCTGAAGTTCCCGGACTTTTGCTGAAAAGGGGCATGTGTATTGTGAGATATTACACGTTGATTGAAAGTGCAGAGGTACTGAATCTTTAAGAAATGGAATTGCTTTTCCAGAGTGATTGCTAGACGTTGTTAATGTCTATTTAACAACAAACAAAATCTAATTGTTTTAAAGAGTATAACTAAAATTACATTCCCCTCTGCTTTGCTCAGCTGTATTCTCTGGGTCTTAATGTTGTAATTTCATTTCTTCACTTGCCATGAAGTATTTCTTGTTAGACAAGATCTCAATTTCTAAGGTAAAACAAAAAATCAGATTTTTTTGTGGGTTTAACAAGCAGGGAATTCAGACTGAGGAGACAGAGGTGCAGTGGGGAACCCGGCATGAGCAGGGACTGCTTCAGCAGAATGAGTGGGGATTCGTGCCCAGTCCCTGAAGCTGTGCCTCCACTTTTGAAATGTAGCAAGTGTCGGGGAGTCCCCACATGCTCCAGGTTCCCCACTGCGCCTCTGCCTTTGAAACGTACATTTCAAAAGCAGAGGCGCAGCTTCTGGGTCCCGGTGTGAGCCTGAACAGCTGAGTCCCAGCTCACACCCGATCTCCCGCTGTGCCTCTGTCTCCTCTGCCCTCCCATGGAGATGGTTTTGGGGGGAACCAACTTTTAAGCTGGCTCCCCCTAGCACCAGTTCCTGTTCCCCCACCTAGCCGCCTCTAGTAGAGGCAGCAAGGGAGGATCACTTACATCCCTAGTGTACACACACCAAAAGGCACTGACTCCTTATACAGCACAATCCAGAAGGATGCCTATGGCAAGTGATACACAAATGGTCTAAATCTACTTTCACATTTCATTATAAACCTAGAAATCAGGTTTCACAAGGGTAGCCATGTTAGTCTGTTTCAACAAAAACAACAAGGAGTCTGGTGGCACTTTAAAGACTAAAAAACGTATTAGGGCATTAACTTTTGTGAGTTACAGCTCACTTCTTCAGATGAAAGAGAAGAGAGGAGAGTGTGACATCAAAGCTAATTAAATCAGAGTGAATGTGGCTCACTTGCAAATTTGACACCATCTAGTGTTTTAAATAGGAACATGGAGTGAGTCTCACATTACAATAGATAATTTCCCCTTCAAGTACTATCACCTTCCCATCACTGTTGGTTGGAGGTGAGCCACATCCACTCCAATTTAATTAGCACTGATGCCACAACTCCCATCTCTGTATCCCTTCATTTTTTATTTTTTCTCTTCATGCATCTGAAGAAGCGAGTTGTATCTCCTGAAAGCCTATTCTCTAATAATCGTGTTAGTCTTCAACGTGCCACTGGATGCCAACATGCAATTTTAGATGCTGTCAGCTGGGAGAGGGTAGTAAGAAAAGACTCAGACTAGTCTTGTGAGGAATGCAAGCAAGAACAGTCTAAGGACCTTTGTTTGTTTAGTGTACCAACAGATCTCTGGAAAGAGAACCTGATTGGGGAAGTTTAATGGAGATCAGGAACGATTATGCATTGATCTGGGTTCTGGCTACCAACTTGGTGGTGGTGAAGGTAACAGGCCTGTCTTGGCAGCCGGCTTACAGATAATGTCACTTCAGTGTCATTGTGATAATGAAATGGCAGGCTTCCCAGATATGAAAAGACACTGAACCAGATATCTGACTGATTTTTTTGGCTGAGCATGGCTGAAGATGTTAAGGAGTGGTTATTTTTCTATCTTACCTGTCAAGAAAGGGAAGTGCCAGCAAGAGGAGGCAGAACTCCTTTAAGGGAAATGTCCCAATCTAGTAAACCCTGAGGCTACGTCTACACTGTAGGCTTCTTGCACAAGAACTGTTTTGCGCAAGAGTTCTTGCGCAAAAGGTCTTCCACGAGAGTGCGTCCACACTGCCATGTGCTTTGCACAAGAGATGTGCTTTTGCGCAAGAGCGTTCGTGGCAATGTGGATGCTCTCTTGCGCAAGAACGCTCTGGTGACCATTTTAGCCATAGAGGTTTCTTGAACAAGAAATTCATGTTGCCTGTCTACACTGCCTTCTTGTGGAAGAGCTCTTGCGCAAGAGGGCTTATTCCTTGCGGGGAGAGGAATAACTCTTCTGGAAGAAGCCCCGTTTTCTGATGCTGTACTGTAAATTAACTTGCACAAGAACATGCGTGCAGTGTAGATACCCATCAAGAACATGCCTGCAGTGTAGACGTAGCCCGAAAGTACATAGAGATTGACTTGAAAGGCCCTCTGCAGAAACACAGGATGCATATCAGTATTGGTTGGCAAAGGATAACACCGTCTCAAAATATGTGGTGGACAACCATGGAAGGATAAAAAGATTGACTCAGTTACTGATGCATTGATCAAATCTATAGTTTTGAAGTTCAGCCCCTGAACTACGTCTGCCGTGATCAGGAGGAGGAATTTGAATCATAGTTGTTAAACAAGGTTTGCCGACAATCTAGTTTTGATCACCGTGTGAGAAGTGGGACATGGAGAAAGTGAACAGCACCATTCATTCTATGCTTAGAATCACAGTTAGTGAATACCAACAAGACTTGGCCATTTGTCACCTTTGCATATAACACCAGCCATCACTGAGCTAGGCCTTACTTTCCTTATGACATTATTTTTGAAACTTATTAATTATTATTAATAGTCCTGGAGGTTGCAACCAGCCAGCCCCACAGTACAGGAGATGCGGGAGTTGCCACTGTTGGGTGAGTGCCAGGTAGACCCCAATCTCCCCAAGGGACAGGATCTGAGGGAAATCGTCTCCACTGGGCAGGGCTGCAAATAGAACAGGGCAGCCACCCAGCGCACAGAGGTGTTACGACAAGTCAGGCTGACAATGTCAGGCAGCTCAGGGTAGTTCTGCATGGAGGGGCTTGGAGAAGGAGTGCTACTTCCATCCCCACCTCACCTCAGCAGGCCACCCAGCCTGTCTGGGTTGGAGGGGCATACCCCCAAAGGGGCACATGACCCTGCATTCCTCCTCTGGTAGGGTGCAAATGTTTGCTCAGCCCAAGTCCAAAAATGTCTCTGCCCCAGAACCTCCATTCCCAGACTATTTACTGAGTTGCAACAGGCCACAAATATTTACATATGGGTCCTCAACAAAAAGTTGAGAACAACTGACTTAGCCTTTGTCTAGCCTACTTCGTGTGAGATCCTAGGAGGCTTCACAAGATGGCTCTATCACA
Source organism: Pelodiscus sinensis (assembly GCF_052426305.1). Taxonomy (NCBI): domain Eukaryota; kingdom Metazoa; phylum Chordata; order Testudines; family Trionychidae; genus Pelodiscus; species Pelodiscus sinensis. The sequence goes on from NC_143052.1 coordinate 81,438,588, forward strand.
CCCAACTGCTACAAGCCCTATATCAGAGGTCTTATTGTTGTCAAGGAAAGTTCCTCATGCTAAGGGTTTGCAGGACTGGATGCTTAAAAATAAATGTCTTTTTTTTATCCAGAGCAGTGCATCAGAAAGTACATTGATGCCAGTGCTCAACTACATAATCTACTTTTAGCCTCAGACACTACAGAACTCTTTATGATCTTTTTAAATTGCTCATGGACTTTTTGGAGCATACTGATTTTGTGGAATGACAACAGCACATTTTTACTGATCCAATAATTGAATTTGTTTTAGCTAGTTCCCATGAGATTAACTTCTTTCTTTCTATTCAAATTCCCCTGAAATTTCAACTGAAAGATGATATTCTTCTGCACTTCCTGTAGCATGTTGGTATGAGTTAATCAACTCTAGTGTTTCACCGGAAGAGTTTTGGTTAGTTTTGGTGGCAAGCTCTATATGCATTCTGTGAAATACATTAGGAACATTCTGTTTTAAAGAAACAGTAAGGTATTCTTTTTATAACACCAGTTGCTTTCTTCAAGCCTGTACAGAACAGAGGTTTTCAAACTTTTGTACGTTCACATAGCAAGCCTCTGAGTACAACCCCCCATATAAATTAAAAACTCTGTTTATATTTAATGCTATAATAAAATGCTGGATGTGAAGCAGGGTTCAGAGTAGAAGCTGACACATCACAACTCACTCCCACCCCGTAAAAACCTTGTGACCCACCCCCTTGAGGGGTCCTGACCTCTAGATTGAGAAGCCTTGGTAAAGAGGGAGATTACCCAAAGTGGTCACCGTGGGTTAATATGATCTTTTTGTGTAGTTACATTCCCCTTAGACTATCAGACCAACTTACTCATTTTAGTATGTTACATACACATTCCCAACAAGAGTACAGTCAGGGAGTACCTCCCTTTCTCTATTTTTCATAGCATTTGCTCCAGAGACAGGTTTTGTATTAAAACTCCCTTTTCGTTGACCTTTGCTACACGCCACTATAAGCATTTTGAAAAGTGATAATAGGAGCCTGCCTAAGATCATTTCCTTTCTTTATGGTGATATACTAACAAGTTGAAAGATAGCAGCTGTTAGTAAGAACACAGAAGATTATCCTTTTATATTATCTGCATCCCTTTCTTACAGTAGGAGTTGCACTCATTTTTTTCTGTTTAGGTGTGCATAGGGATATGCAGTTAAATGACTATTTAGGAAAGTGGTGCTGAACAACAGGAGTAGGCATTTGGTTTTAGTTGCACTTTTAGGAGTCTTTTATGCAAATAGTGACTTTGAGTAGCTACATAATATTGATCTTAATCTTGACTTTTTACTGGGAGAGGGCTGGCTTTTTCTGTGGGTCAAATTTGTATTTGTTGTCTGTACTGTTTACAATGTAAATAGAAAACAATGCCTACCAACTTGTAATCGGTAGCTAGCCATACATTTTATAAAAGAGGTATGTATTAGTTACAGGTTGAAACTTGCTTAACTGGGATTCTTTTGTTGGGCAACATCCAGGGTCCAACATTATTGTGGCAGTACCAGAGAGTCCCAGTGGAGGGCCAGCAGTAACGATTCCTGAGGCACTGATAGGGCAGTGGCCTGCCCACAGGGAGCTGATGGCAGGGACCCCCAACACAGGGCAATGGGGCTGCCCAGCAGGGTTGGGAAACCTGGCGTGTGGCTGCCCAGGGGGCTGGGAACCTTGTTGTGCAGCGCGTGCATGGCTGTCCGAGGAGCCCCGGCACGCAATGCACTGAGATGCTCATAGAGCTCTAGATGCTCCACGTGCGGCTGCTCAGAAAGCCCCAGCGTGTGCGGCTGACTGGAGTCCCAGTGCACGGTGCGTGCGGCTGCCTAGAGCCCAAGAAGCAATGGCTGCCCAGCAGATCAACGGGGCAGCAGGGCCAGCAGGAGGTGGAGAGCCAGATGGGAGGCCAGCAGCTGGGCCGGGGGGCCAATGGCAGGAGTCCAAAAATGACCTCCCCTGTTCCGGCAAAATCCCTCATCCGGGACTCCTGAGGGTGCCAGACCAGGGAGGTCCAACCTGTGTTTATAATCCCTACCTTCAAGGCATCCCATATCTTGCCTTATTAATACAGGAACCAGCTCCACCTGTGAGGCAAAGGGTGTTGGCCCCCCAGCGGCTGCCTGGGTGGACTCAGGGGGGAACGAGACTCGAACCAACCAAAAAGAAGTGGTAGCACTTTCTATTTTTAAGGCTGCCCAACACAATCCATAATAGAGCCTTGTTTTCAGCTGCTTGTAACTTTGCCAAATTTTCTATATTGGCTCTCTTCCTCTGGCTGCAGTTTTGGAGAAACTTCAGCCAAAAGAGGTCAGTTGTTTTAGAGGATGAGGTTAGTGAAAAATTAAAAAATCCTGGAAACTTTTTCTTTGAGATGCTCCAGAGACTTGACATTTGATAGGAGTGGGCCTTTGACCATTTCTGTGAAAAAGCAATCCAAATTTGGCTAAATTGAAAAAATGCAGATTGCATGTGCTCAGTAGAGACCTGCTAGATCTTTCCAGCTAAATTGCTTCATGTGTCTGTGGCTCTAAATTCCCTAAAGTGAGTATTCAAAAATAGTATGTGATTGTATAATTAAAGACCATATTAGAATGGGTGAGCACAAATTAAGTTTATGCGAGGTAACCTTAATTTAGGAATTTTCTATCTTTAAGAGTGTTTGACTTTGTAATCTCAATAATATTCTCTTCAGGTCATTTTTTGGGTGTTTATTTATTATGCACAGTGTTTTTAAATGCTTGGCAGTTAAGCACTGAAAAACCTCTCATGGCACAAATATATAATGAGGGATTGAAGTTGTGTGCATGTCCCTGTGTATATATTTAGAGTTTGTCAGCAATGCACACTCTTTAAGGCAGTATTGTAGAGTACATGCATTGCCCTCCCCCACCAGCATCTCCCTAGCACAGGTATAAATAGCAGTGTAGACAGTGAGTCACTGCTTAGGCAACTAAATCCAAGCCATGTCTGACCCTGTGAGTATGTGCCTTACATGGGTTTCTACACGCCCAAGCAATGCCTTTCCATCTACATTGCTACTGTTAGCAGCGTAATATCCCTCTGCCTTCCTGCTACCATAGTCTTTGCCCACCACAGAGAAAGGTTCCAGCAGTGGGGAAGGAAATATGGTGGGAGGAGGAAGTAGGGAGAAACTCTGCCTCTGACAACTTCTCCCTGCAGGAGCCTTTCCTGGCTGCCTCTCCACCTTCCCTAGACACGTATATCTACATACCACAGTGTGGCTGTGTGACGTAGTGGGGAGTACCTTGCTGGTTGCTATGCTGGGCAGTGGGCTGTGGGGGACCTCCGCTGTCTGTAGCACAGCCCAGCAGGGCAGGGGATGAGTCATTATGCAAGGGGGCTTTGAACCTGTCTGACCAGTTATCTCCCATGGAGCGGAACAATGGGAAGAAGGGGAGTGGAGCTCTGGCTGGGGGCAGGGCTGGAAGTGAGTTAGTTAGGTTTCTGGCTGGTATCATGGAGGAAGCATGGGCAATGGGCTGGGATTTAGGGGCCCAGACTCCCCCATCTCAAGGGGGGCTGAGGCATCCTAAGCCTGCCCTGTAACCAGATTACATCTGTGCTGTGCTGTATCCTGGAGAAGCAATAAACTCCCTCTATTCTACTGGCTGGTGGAGTCTGTCCATGCCATTATGGGGGTGCAGGAGACAGGCTGCAACCTGCTTTTCTCTGCAATACATAGCTAACTGCCCGACATGCTACCACCAGTAGAGTGCAGCATAGAGATAGTCTTCTGTCGCGAGAATCACAGGTCCTATGATGAATACCCAAGTGGGGAAGGACAGAACCAGGTTGACAGTTTTAGCAAATAAAAAATATTTATTTATGACAGTGGTGAATTTATAGTATTTATTCTAAGAATTTTAATAGACCGTGTTAATAATGAATTTACAGTATTTATTATATTTATTCTATGATTTCTAATTAAACGTATCAGAGATATAAGGATGGGAATGGCAAGGGGAATAGTCTCTAATCTTAAAATATCCAGCTATACTAATTAAATAACAGTGATAACTACAAACTCTATGTACTACCCAAAACAACTACAACACTAAGCTTATACAACAAGAAAAAATCAAATCATACATATCAACTTACACAGCACACGGAACATTTCACAGATATCGGTTCGATTGCAAAGGCCTTGGTTACGCCCGAGAGTCAGGGGAGGTGGCTGGTCGGTTGATCAGGCCAGCAGCGCTTTGAAGTATACGGGAAGGCACACGCACGGTGGTACGTGTGTTGCGAAGACCTCCTCGAGTGAACTGTGTGATGGGTATTTATCCCCAAATCTTCACATCGCTTTCCTGCGCTTGCATATTACCATATATGGCCCAATGGTCACCAAGTGGGGGGTCTGTGTCCCAGGGGTTGGGCCGAAACCATGCAGGTTTCATGTGACCAGGTAAGCCCCGCAGTTCTCAGGCCAAGTTGATGGGTGGGAGAGTCTGAGGCTATTTTCCCCTTTTCACAATTTCCCTTTTTCTAAAGGCAATGGTGTGCAGGAAGGGTGCAGCTGGTTTCTCCCAAGGAGTACTGCAGCCCACTATAGCAAAAAAGCGGCCTGGCCAAACTTTTTTACTGGGGGGGCAGTTTCTTTTCTCTAACATCTTCAAGAGTTGTCTATTTGTTGTTCTCTGTGGTAAAAGAACTGCATTTCAGTAGTTAGTTATCATTTCTTTCAGAGTCCAAGATATAGGGGGAAATCAGTTTGTGTCTGTGTTTTCATATTATATCGTTTCAATACTTCCATTATAGGTTTCTTTACAGTTGCCTTTAAAAAGAGCCTGTTTTACTTTCACTCCATTTTTAAAGACATCCAACTGCTATTTTCTTTTAGATTTTTGTTTACTGTTTGCACTGATTGCTTCAAAGCAAAGACTAATTATTTTTGTCATTTGAAGTAACTCTAGGTTGGAGAGCAAGTCACTGGATCTTTAAACTTAGGGCAAATTCAATCTTTTTAAGCTTGAGCTGTTAAGAAACAATGGAAATTTATTTATTGCTCTGTCACTGGTGTTTCAATAAGACTGTGTTTGAACTTAAGGTTCTTGCTTCTTTAAGTCCTTTTAAACTCCCTACTAGCACATTTTTTCATAATTAAAGATGAAGTTCTCCCTCCACCCCCATTGTGCAGGTGCAGGGACTAACTACAACAGAACCACTGCATTGCTACAAGTGACAGGATCACACAATAGAGCAGAGCTGAGAAAGGGAACAACGAAGGGGCAGGGCAGTGAATATGTAAGCCAGCTATTCATCCCCATGTATGCAATACAGAACAGCCATGGGCTCAATTGTTCCACTTCTGTTCTATTGCCTATGGTGCAATATTTGATCTACACACACCCAAAACTTCCTCTGTTCTTCCCAGCATACAGACTGCTAGCTTGGGCTAGGCTCAAAGGAGAGCATTCACTCTTAAATGTGAGAGGGGAATAAACACTGTGTTAACGCACATTTCCTTTTTTTGAATGCTATTTTTCTGTAGTAGGGTATTTCCAAAACAATTACCACAGACAAGATGCTCACTGTCATACTCCCCATCACACACTGAAAACAAACATTTAAAGACATCCATGACATCTGCCAATGTTACAAACCCCATGCTTCTTCAGAATTATAAGAACTACCCAACTCACCGGCAAATAGCAAATGCACTAGTGGAAGAAAAGCAGTACTGAGAGGTACTCAGACTTTATCCACTGATAAGCCTATTCCTATTAAACTAGAATATTTTGCTTTCCAATATCTTTTGACTAGATACAGTAGTTCAGAGGTCTCCAACCTTTTTAAGCACAAGATCACTTTCTAGATCTACCTCAAACCCAAATACCCTTGCCCCGTCTCCTTTGTGCTCCTGTGAGGACCCTGCCCCTGCTCATTCCATCCTCCCTCCCTTCCTCCCCATCCTGCCTCACTTTCAACAGTCTGGGGCTGAGGGTTGGGGTGCAGGCTCTGGTCTTGGATTAAGGAATTTGGAGTATGAGAGAGGCTCTGAGCTGAGCTTGGGTCAGGCATTTGGGGTACTGGAGGGGGTTCTAGGTACAGGCTGTGGGAGGGTGTTTGGATGCAGAGGTGCTCGGGGCTAGGGTGCAGGATGGAGTTCATGACTGGGGTAGGGTTTCGGGGTGTGGGCACCAGCTGGGCGCTGCTTACTTCAGGTGGCTCTTTGGTGGTGGTGCAGTGGGGCTAAGGCAGGCTCACCCCTGTCCTAGCTCTGCACCACTCCCAAAAGCAGCCAGAAAACTCCATCCCAAGTCCTGTTGTTCCCCCTCTCTGCTCTGTGGAGATAGGATATAGTGTGGGAGTAGAACACCTTGACATCAGCACCCCCTCTTCTTCCTCCCCTGCCCTGCACAGAAAGCAGAGGCTCCTGAGGGGACAGCTCCAAGGCAAAGGGCAGGAGATGTGCAGCAATTGGGGGAGGGGAAGGGCAGCTGAAGTGCTGGATTGATAACCTTGTGGCCAAACCTGTCAGGATCAGCTGTCTGAGGTTCCAAGATCTACTAGTAGATCCCGATCTACTGGTTGGTGACCACTGCAGTAGTTAGACTCTGAATGAATGGATTGTTTAATGCGCCTTGGGAAAAGCATAAAACAAGCATGAGTCCAGTATGCAAATGAAAGAGTAAAACTCATCCATTAATATAATCACAATATATTCTGACATTTTATAAATTACTTGGGGATATAGAGAGGGAGCCACAGCTGGTGTAAATTGGCGTAGCTTCGTTTATAAGCTTCCAATGGAACTTTGCCAATTAATACTCTCTACTCTGCGCTGGTTTGGCCTCAGCTGGAGTATTGTGTCCAGTTCTGGGCACCGCATTTCAAGAAAGATGTGGAGAAATTGGAGAGGGTCCAGAGAAGAGCAACAAGAATGATTAAAAGTCTAGAGAACATGACCTATGAAGGAAGGCTGAAAGAATTGGGTTTGTTTAGTTTGGAAAAGAGAAGGTTGAGAGGAGACATGATAGCAGTTTTCAGGTATCTAAAAGGGTGTGTCCGGGGGTACACCCCTGACGGGGGGCTGCTGACCCCCTTATACTGACCCACGTCTCAGTCTGGGCCTATACCGCACCCCAAAGTCCCCAAAAGTTCAGGCCCCACTATCCGGGGATATACGGTATCCAATGTTCCAATACAAAGTCCAGGCCCCTCTATCAGGGGATATACGGTATCAATGTCCCAACACAAAGTCCAGGCCTCTCTATCAGGGGATATACGGTATCAATGTCTCAACACAAAGTCCAGGCCCCTCTATCAGGGGATATACGGTATCAAAGGCCTAGTCCCTCTGAGGAGCCTCTCCCGGCCCCAGGCCTGGTTATCCAGGGGGGGGGCCTGCGTGGTAGGGGGACCCGGGCCCTCCCTCTCCACCGGGTCCCAGCCCAGGGCCCTTTAGGCAGGGTCTGTGGCTCCTGCCGACTCGGCGGGGAATCCGGCCGATACAGGCCGAGCCAAACTTTGTATCCCCTGCCCTGGGCCGCTTCCTACCACGCCCTGGTTCCCCGGGGGCCCAGTGGCCTCTGAGGCAGGACCTGCTGGGGTTGTGGGTACATTCCAGTCTCCCGGGGTCGGGGTCTGCTTCCTCGGTGTCAGGGTCCAGCACTGGCAGCGGCTCTGGTCCCAGCGGCTGCAAAAACACTGGCCTGGCCTGGCCTGGTCTCCTACCCCCCGCCAGCTGTCCTCCTGCCTGCTGGGCTCCCTCTGCCTTTATACCTGGCCTCTGCTGGGAGCATGCCCAGCAGGGCCGGAAGGGCGGGGCCCTCTCCGCCAGCTGCGCCTGGGCTACTCCCGGCCCTGCAGTGCGGGGCCTGTTCGCCCCGTCACAGGGTGTCATAAGGAGGAGGGAGAAAACTTGTTCATCTTGGCCTCTGAGGATAGAACAAGAAGCAATGGGCTTAAACTGCAGCAAGGGAAGTTTAGGTTGGACATTAGGAAAAAGTTCCTAACTGTCAGGATGGTTAAACACTGGAATAAATTGCCCAAGGAGGTTGTGGAATCTCCATCTCTGGAGATATTTAAGAGTAGGTTAGATAAATGTCTATCAGGGATGGTCTGACAGTATTTGGTCCTGCCATGAGGGCAGGGGACTGGACTCGATGACCTCTCCAGGACCCTTCTAGTTCTAGTATTCTATGATTCAAAATTTCTATGATTCAAATACCAGTTAAGGATATGGTGGTACCACATTGAGAGCACTATAGTATCCACGGGGCCAATAGGCTCTATAGTTTGAATTACCATGTTGGTTACACCTGCTCTGGTCAGTTAGGGTATGTCTACACTACCACCCTAGTTCGAACTAGGGAGGTTAATGTAGGCAACCGAAGTTGCAAATGAAGCCCGGGACTTAAATATCTCTGGCTTCATTTGCATCTTTCCGGGCGCCGCCATTTTTAAAGCCCCAGTAGTTCGGACTCCATGCCCGTGGCTACACGCGGCACGGAGTAGGTAGTTCGGATTAGGCTCTCTATTCCGAACTACCGGTACACCTTGTTCCACGAGGAGTAACGGTAGTTCGGATTAGAGAGCCTAATCCGAACTACCTACTCCGTGCCGCGTGTAGCCGCGGGCACGGAGTCCGAACTACCGGGGTTTTTAAAATGGCGGCGCCCGGCAAGATGCAAATGAAGCCCAGGATATTTAAATCCCGGGCTTCATTTGCAACTTCGGTTGCCTACATTAACCACCCTAGTTTGAACTAGAGTGGTAGTGTAGACATACCCACAGAGAGTAATGTTTTAAATGCTGACAGCCATCCAGAGTGCTATCTACACTAACACACCCACCATGCTGAGTGATGAAAATAGAAAATATGTATTTATGAGTATTCTTGTGAATAAAGCTTTCCAATATTTTCCCTTTTATCTTCTTGAGACCTTAATCCACCCCACTGCATTTAGTGGGAGTCTTTCCATTAGCTTTGGTCAGCACTGGATCAGAGATTTATTCATGTACCTATGGGAGAGTGATTTTTTTTTTACCTGCAAGAATGTATAGAGGAGGTGAAAAGTATCACAAGATCCAGTGCAAATAAACTATTTGCACTAGAGGTGTTTGCTCAGCTGTTTGAAAAAATGTTATTTCTTTGTGTAATAGATTTGAACAATTATGATATGTGCATAATTTGTGAACAAATAGACAGGACTTCAGCATTAAACATCCAATCATGGATTGGAAATGGTCCAGGTAGCTTAGCTGTTCAGTTACACAGCACAATGTATAAAGGTTTCCAAATACTCACACTAATTCTTGAATAGTCCAGAAGATACAACTTGTCTACATGCATAATTCAAGCAATTGTGAACATATTTGTTAGAATCCCAACCAGATTGTTGATAACTGATGAACAGAATAAAAGTGTTGAATTCATTGATTAAATTATTCACAGTGATTAATTCAGGACTCTCTAATTGCTGAAGACACTTGCATGGAAACAGGATTGCTTCATAGAATTTCATCTGCTCTTGATACCAATTTCTCACTTGAATGAGATTTCCTGTGCCAAACCTTATCAGTACAAGTCTATGCAGAACAATCTGTCTGAAGGGAAAAATATAAAACAAGGAGGAGACACGTTTTTTTCTAGAAAATGAATACTATTAATCTTGTGCTTAAATGGATCATGTTACTGTTTGTAAACTGGCATTGATCCTGAAGGCACTCCATCTGACCTGTCTGATAAACAAATCCCCTAGAAACGTTGAATCTACAAGGACAAAAACATGTTCCCTATTTTAACATTTCACAAGGAAGCTTGGGCAGAGAAAAATTGTCTCTTTGGCTGAGTCCTACATATAGTGAAGTGAGTCAATGTATGACATTTTTATTTTATTTTTGTATTATATTTGCAAAGGTTGTTAACAGGTTGAAAGTTGGTGATTTAAGAATGAAACAAATTCTTCAACTGTCTAAAGCAGTAAGTTTAATAATCTATAGTATGTTTGTGTACCTCTTTGTCAGCCCTTATCTTATATCATGTTCTGCTTTGTCAAGACTGTGTTGCTGAGATAGGGTGACCAGATGTCCAGATTTTATAGGGACAGTTCCAATATTTGGGTCTTTGTCTTATATAGGTGCCCATTGCTACATACTCCATACCCCAATTTTTCACACTTGTAGCTGATCATGTTCACCCTATGCTGATATGAGTTCCTTAAGCTCCTAATTAAAAAAAAACTACTGAAATTTATATATGCTAAATTTAATGTAGCTTTAATTCAAATCCTTTATCTTTTATTATGAATTATTATTATTATTTATGCTTAAGCATATATGTGTAACAAAAAAAGTCTACACAGTAAAACTTTCTTAATTCATACTATCTGGAAGACCCATTGTGAAATGTGTCACAAATTATACTTTTGTTAATTTATTTGGTGACTATAGCTCAGTTTTATTTATAAAAATTCACAGAATATTAATAACTGCTGTAAAGATCAAGAAGCCATAGTAATAGGAGATCTCTTTACAACCTTGTGCTAGCCTTGATGAAAAACAGGAAGGTAGGATTGATTTTTGCCTGATTTCAGGAGAGTGTAGAATTCAAGTCTACCAAAGCAATACTCTTTATCTCTTAAGGATGGGTGAATAGGGCGGGAAAAAAATCCTACTGTTATGATTAATTCATTTCTGTCAAGAAAATTTTGTATTTGCTTTCTGCAAACATTTGTGTGATCGGAGCAGACTGGCCAAAATGTTTGTGGAAAGCAAGAGTAAAAGTTGCATATGTCAGAAGTTGCAAAAAATAGATTTTAAATTTGCACCCTCAAGAATTTGGCTCAGAAGCTTTGATGGATTTATCTGATGAGAAAACAGAAACCACACCACACAATTATCTACTTAAAACTAAGCAACACAGATCACATTTCACAAGTCACATTCACAGTCAATAAAAAGGGGTTGGAGGAATAAAAACTCAGGAATTTGTTTATTTGAATAAACAGCAAATAAATAAATATGAGAGAATTATGAATAGATTGAAAAATGTTCTGCTAGCAAGAGAGTCCATGTTTATTGAATAATGTATGTATCATTAATTATTTTATTATCTGTATTATTAATCCATTTCTAAAGGGACTATTACCATAGTATTTAGGATCTATATCTTTGTACACTGTGGAACATAAAACAGATAACTATACTTATTTATCAGATAATTGCCAAGAATTTGCCACTATGGATTGATTATTAACTTTTTACTTTATTTGATTACACCATGCCAATTATGCTTATTTATTTCAAATCATTCTGATCCCCTGCTGAAAAGAAAATAATACAGGATAGCCTTGTCTTAAATGTTTTTTAGATTTTATTTGCTTAATTTTTAGTAAAATAATAGTTATTCGATATAGCCCATTTATCTTGCTTAAAGAGGAGAAAGGATCATGGGCAGTGGGGGTTTCATTGTTATCCGTACTATAATACAGTGCTGTAATCTCATTTCTTGGCAGAAAAAGACCTAAAATAAATTAAAAGATTCTGGCTCCATCAAGGAAATTACTTAGCTGTACCCTGAGGCTAGGTCTACACTAGGGGGCAAAGTCAAACTAAGATATACAACTCTAGCTACATGAATAGAGTAGCTGGAGTTGACAGACCTTAATTCAGCTTACCATAGTATCCCTCTGGGGGGGTCGACAGGAGAAATTCTCCTGTCAACTTCCCTTACTCCTCACGATTCAGTGGCATACCAGAGTCAACAGGAGTGCAATTAGTGGTTGATTTAGCGGGTCTTTACTAGACCCACTAAATCGACCTCCAGGAGATCAATCTCCACAGCATTAATCTCCCAGTGAGTGAAGGCCTAAATCTTAAACATGTAAGTAGCCTCATTGAAAATAATGGTACTACTTAAGCTTAAAAGATAAGCATTTGCCTATGCACTTTGCTCAATCAGGGCCTCTGAGCTGCTGAAGCACTTATTTGCTCCTGAAACCTTAAAGAACAGGACGTTTTCCCAATATCCATCCTAAAGCCCTCTACACTACAAGTGACACTGCCTCATAAAAATCTCTGAATAATCCAATGTAGAAAAATTGCTATAGGGGCATGATCACTGGAAGTAAGAATCCATATCTTTTACAGGCCTAGCTACAGTGTCCACCACTGTTATATCTGAGCACTCAATAAAGTACTGTAGTGTCACATAGCATATTCTAAGGGAGCATCAAATGCAATAGTGCATGAAAAGGTAATCCTACCCTTAAAGGGTAAGACAGATTCTGGAGAGAGGCACTGTAGTTATATGAATTATATCACAGCCCATCATACTAATAAGGAGACTACACACCCAGCCTTACCCCAGAGGTGGAGGGAGGAATTTAAACACCATTGAACATTTTAGATTTCCCTGGTCATCTTAAACCATGGGAGCCCCTGCTCAAGCTAATTTTGAATCAATCCATTCCCAAAATGCACAGACTTCAATAGTACTCAACATTTTTGTATTATTTATTTTGGAGATTTTTTTTTGCAGCTGCACACATTGGGCTATAATTGCATGTATGCATCGTTATCAATATATCTGTCTCTGTTTCTTTATTTGTACATGCTGGCATATTAAACATAAGTGCACATAAAACACAGAAAGAATAAGTTTTGAAAGAGGAGACTCAAAAGTTCAGACAAGGAAACATACTGAAAAAGCCAGATTTTCAACTAGGCATATTTTCTATGCGTGGCTCTGTAGGAGAATAGTTATATGTTATATTCAGGTAACATGGGCTGGAATGGGCTATTCTGATTGTGTTCTCTCTCATTGATAACAGCTAGAGATCTGCATGCTGTAACTAAAAGATGCAACAACCAGTTTATGATTATTCTCTGGATGTGGACAATGAAACTTATCCCAAACCAGAATGTCATAATAGGGAGATTGCCTCACATAAAGAGAGTGTTGATTTGTCAGGAAACAGTGACTCAAAAAATGACATCTTCCAGCCCCATGAAACAAAGGCTATATCAGTTGGTATAGACAATAAATTGTCACCAGTTGGCTGCATTCAAAGAAGAAATTGCAGTGAGCCTCCAGTCCTACTAAAGATACCATCCAAGGAGCATGAGGAAAGTTACAGTTCACCATTTCAGTTTGACAGGCATGCTCCAGGCAGAATTTCCACTTCCCCAACACTAAGAAGACTAAGAAATAGTGTGGCCTCTGTCTCGCAAGCTTCAGAACTTCAGGAGTACTTTGATGGCATTAGGTTGGGAAGCCAGAGGGAGCACGCTGGTTCATTGCGGCATATTTGTAAAAGTCCACCTCGGTGTGCTATGTATTCCTCTTCCTCATTTTCATTACCTTCCTGTATTCATGAAAAAATGCTAGCCTCCAAAGAAAACTCTGAAACTCCGTTAGCTGCTTTGGAGACTTCAGGCCTCAAATCAAAGCGACTGGATCAAAAAGATCATCTCAGAAATAGTAGTGCGGAGCCAGTGTTTCAAAATCTTTGGAAGTTCAACACTACTGCCCTGCCTGGGAAAGAACAGGTTTCCCAGCTGAATGCTACTCAACAGGAATCCATGCAGGTAACATGGGCTGGAATGGGCTATTCTGTTCCCTTCTTCAGCGCTGTATGTGTGAATTATATCTCAAAGTAAATCATGGGCAAACTAAACCAGGACCCATCCAGTTTAACCACAGCCAAACTTGGGTCCCATTGCTTAAATAGACAAATGCCTCTGTTAGTCAGGAAGGAAGTTTTCCCTATCACAAATAGAGAATAAGGCCCTGGATTAGCAAAACTCTCAAGTAAATGATTAATTTTAAGCATGTGATTCAGTGCATCCATGAGGTCCTGCCATGAGAGCAGGGGTCTGGACTCGATGACCTCTCGAGGTCCCTTCTAGTCCTAGTATTCTATGATTCTAACCCCCTTCCACAAAGTACTTAAGCACATGCTTTGCTGAATAAAGGCTGATTTAAACATGTATTTAAATGCTTTACAGAATCTGGCCCCAGAGCCCATTTTTTATTTAGATTTAAATATTTTTGCTTTTTTTTTCAAATATAGTCATTATTGCTATCAAATGAGTTCTGACCCCTTAGCCTCATAAACATCTTGCTGAAAATAATTCATTAGACCCCTATTTGAGTCAGAAATTGTATTTCCCTTGCCAACTGATTACTGTGTTTCATAACAAATAACAATTTCTCCCTTTCTTTCAGAAAAAGGAATTACTTATATCAAGGTACGTATGGTTTAGAGTATTGTAAGCTGAAATCCCTGATTCTTTTGCTTAGCCCAATTAATGGAATGCCCACTGTACACACATACACGAAAAACACGCATTTAAATTACAGGACCACCAATTAATTTATACTGAAGCTTGTTAATGGGATTTATTTGAGAGGCCCGTTCTCTGGCACACCCTGGTATGTTTGCACAATGTTCCAGTTGGACTCTCTGGGACAGCTACACAATAGTTTTGAGTTGCTAAGCAAGTCCAGACATTTGGATTAACTAACACTTCCAATGTCAGAATTCATCCGTTGAAGAACCTAAAATATCCCAAAATTTTGAGTCATATTTTTTCTAAAATAGTTTTGGAGAATAACTAGCAGAAGAGCTCTTTGTTGTTCTCACAAGAGAATCAAATTGAGGATTACTGCTGCGTGAAGGGATTATTAACCCTACAGACCAGAAAGAAAACTTGGATTCTTTGCTTTGAAGAGTTAGCACAGCAGTTTGCTGAAACGATATGATGTTGCACAGTGCAGTTTGCTATAGCCAATCTTACTGCACTCTTTAGAAGAGATGGGTGAAGACTGCAAAGAATCTTCAGAGACTATTAACTTGAATTTCAAACTGAATTAGCTTCAGTTACATTTAGACTCCTTTTGTGTCTCCTTTCCGTAAATATTTGCACCTCTGAATTTTACATACACACTAAAGAAAAACAACAAGAACATAAAACAAGATAAGCATCACCTGCGCCTCTTTACATATCGATTCCTTGTTCCCTGGTTTTGTAATCCTTTTAATGCACAGGACCTTGAAACTTTAAGGTGGGATAAATGGAAGGGGCAGGAGCAGTAAAACTGTTAAAGCTAAATTGGTGATGCTTCTAGATCGGGATGGGCAAAAGGGCCTCCCCGGGCCAGATCTGACCCACCAAGCGGGTTGATCTGGCCCGTAAAGGCCCTGCTGCTCTCCTGCCCACAGGCCAATTATGGTCTGGGGGCGGGAGGAAGCGCATGAAGTTTGCTCCACCCTGCCAGGAGCACATGGCACTTAGAAGCGCCATGCACTGCTGGCAGAGTGGGAGGAGACTTTGTTCGCTCCCCGGCCCCCAAGCCCTGATTGGCCTGGGGGCAGAAGAGAGAGCGTGAAAAGTTTTCTCTGCCCCGCAAGGAGGGCACAGCAGAGCGGAAGGAGACTTTGCGTGCTCCCCTGTTGCCAGCAAGAGAGAGTCTCAGGTCCAACACTGTGTTCTCAAAGTACAAAATACGCTACACAGGTATCTGTCAAACACAAGCTGTTTATTTCCTGACAGCTATCAGCTGTGCCCCTTAATTAAAAGAACAACATGATAGGAAAAGCGGCATTTCTTACATCCCTTCAGCTAGCTGGAAACCCCATTTCAGCTGCGGATGAAGTGGGAGACTGGCTCAGCTTCCGAAGTGCTGGTACCCAAAGCCCATAAGTGAGGTTCAAATTGCTGGGCTCTGGTGCAGCTTTCAATACTGTGTCTTTACCTTGTTTGTGGCAGTTTGGGAATATCCAGGGGTCACTTATTGCTTGTTACAGTATGGCTCAGCTGTACTGCTTATCCTTTGACTTTGTTTACAGGATCAGTACATTTAGGAAAACAAGATTGTTATGTTCCCACCCATCTACAATTCGTTCTTGCTACAATGGCGTATGTTCCTAGAGGCTTGCTTCTGGCTCATCAGTAGTAGGGAAGGGGGTGGGGGGAAATGGGAAATCAGGGGGGAATGCAGGCGTCACCACCCCTATACTTCACACGTACAGAGTTCTTCCGCAATTGATCCCTACATCCCCTGCGCCCTAATTGGCCTGGGGGCAGAAAGAGGAGCGTGCAAAGCCTCCTTCCACCACCAAGGGCATGGGCACCTAGGGATAACCTCTGGGTGGGGCAAAGACTTCACATGCTCCCTTCAGAAATTTTTGAAGTGGTCCCCGGCAAAAAATTATTGACCGCCCCTGTTCTTGATGGCCAGAAACTGAACTAAACAGCAGGAATAGCCTCACAAACAGCATTCATGTGACATGCTCAGGGCTATATTTTAAACTCCCTTAGGGTACGTCTACACAGAAGCATTATTTTGGAAAAACCAACGTTATTTCAATATAACAAAATGTGCATCTTTACAGCAAGCCTTTATTTTGAAATAATGTTGTGTTGGAGGAATTCTTACTCCAACTCCTGTAACACTCATTTTACGAGGAATAAGGGAAATTTCAGGATGAGTGCTCTTTCTTTGACTTCCTGCTATGTAGACAGTGCCAAAAGCCGAATTAAGCTATTTCACCTTCAGTTACACAATTGACATAGCTGAAGTTGCATATCTTAATTCAACTTTTGCCCTTTTGTGTAGATGTGTCCTTAAATATTGGCAGGACTCTAATGTGAGTGAATGTCAAAAGTGAGGGTTAATTTGTTCAATAAATTCCTGAGACATGTCTCAGTGTGCGTGTGTAGGTATTTAAAAGCATATATTAATGCGTGGGCCAATTCTTCAAATTTTCTGAATTGTGGTAAATTCCAACCCACATTTTTCAGACTTTGTAGCGTTCAGCAAAAGGCGAGGCAGTGAGAAACATCTCTGAATCTAGCCAAACAAACAGGAGGCTAACAGTTACTATGCGAATAGCCATTTTGATCTGTCTGTGGCAGAGCAAAACTGAATAGATACATGCCCAGGAATAGTATGAATGTTTATGTGAGCAGGAAATGCAGGTCTGCTAAAATCTATTTACTGGTGGATAGATCTGAAAACTTCTCATGATTGAATTGGAGAAAAGTATAGGACTCAGCGCGTCAGCTGGGGTAATTTAGTTGACTTCAACTGGGGTAAACTAATTTACACAGGCTGAGAATCTGGATATCCAAGTATATCTGAACTACATCTCATCTGGACCTGATTAATCAACACATCAGATTGGAAATCTCACCGAATGAGTTGGATACTCATGGGAGGGAAATACTGTGAGAATATTTTATGATTTTGATTATATGAGAGCATCTTCACTTGTTCTAAAAATTTAAGATATGCAGAGATGTAAGGGAAAATATTACTGTTTTCCTGTGTTTTAAGCAAAATTTTGAAGTTGAATAATGGGATTTGGTTCAAGTTCTCAGCAAAGCATTTATTCAACTCTGATTTTAGCCTGAACAGTTAATTCAGACGTACTGCTAGCCCCATGGTATCACAGCCAGAAGAAACTCTCTTGGAATGTGAGAGAATTCTCCAGTTAGACTGATGCTGTGAGGGCTGGCTCTATCACTCTAAGCACTACTTCATAGACAGGTCACAAGAGCCTGTATGGCAGAGATCCATCCCTTCACCTGCAGTCCTAATGGACTTGCCTTTTCCTCCCAGTTTACTATGAATTCATCTTCATCCTACCTCATTCATTGACCTGCTATGGAATTTACTGCCTGTAGATCAAGGATTTTTCCCCAGAGATGCTCCTCTCATCCTCAAGTATACCCAGGCTAGTCCATTTTCAGTGGGATACAGGACACAGGCCTCTACAATTTTGAAATCCCATTCAGTCCCCTGTTCCCTACAAATGAACTTGCTTATAATGTGGTAGACGTATGTTATGTTTTAATTTAGTGCTACTCACGTAACACTGACAGGCAAAACCAAATCTGGGACCTTTGGAGCTTAGTGCATGAGCTTCTATCATTTGAGCTAAAAGCCAGCTGGCACTCAGCTATGGCTGTAGTGGAAATTCAGCCTCTCTCTTTCTGTAAGTGGTCTAAATGCCACTACATGGGACATTGACCCACACCCAGCAGGTGTGTGAGTTACATACACATCCTGCACTACTAATTTTTGTGATCTAATTGTTTTTATTCCTACATGAAATTGATTTATTTTAGTAACCATTTTGAATGCATTTTTTAAATCAAATATGGTGCATGATACAGGCCATGTGTTCCCTGTCACATCTGAGGTGTAATCTAGGTGTAGTTAGTGAACACATTGGAGTGCACATGTTAAAAACATACCATCTGCAGTTTCATTCCATTGCTAGGAGAGATTGTCCTCAGTGTATGTTTGATTTTTGCAGATTCTGATTTACTTAAAAGTTTTCAATCATTTTCTATAACTTTGTACTATGAACTACTGACAGTATGTTCTTTCACTGGCAAACCACATTTGAAGGAAGAATTATTGCACAAATATTTGCAACCCTTGTTGAGCTTCAGTTCATCCATATGGTAAACACAGTCCTTTCATTCAAGCACTTAAGCATGAAATTCTTCCCCTACTTCCAAGTAAAAAAAATCCTGAAGAAAATGCAAACCTACAAATACTCTGTAGGCAGAAAATAATAGTGAAATGCTGCATTTCTATGTAGAGAATTGAAATCCTACTAATTCAGTTGCACAGGATTCCAGCTTTCATTCTCAGGAAAATCAACAAAAGAATACAATATAAATTTTGGTTTAGATGATCACAGATATACACATTAAGGGTGCATGCATGATTTAGACAAGCAAGTCACTGATGCATACATACAAATTGGGGTTACATACACTCATGTACATGTGTATCCTCAGTTTATGTGTAGGAGATTTTCACATCTAAATGATGAGCTCACTAGGTGCACATATCTTTGAAAATGAAAAACTTTATCCTGATATTTTATTATGCTACTGTTTAATTTGATTACCTAGAATGGGAAAGGGCTACCAATTGGTATCATTTGTTACTATTTAAGATTAGTAACATACTTTTCTAAATTTTTATCATGAATCCAAGCTGATGGAAATCCAATTTTTACAGGTCAGCTGTTATACTACATGAGCTGTTTATTAACCATTATGCTGCAGCAGCTGGCTTATACCATAAAACAATTGTATTCAAAGTTACCATGACTTGAATTAGAAGTAGTTTCAGGAGCAGTTTTTAAAAGTGGGCTCTAGAACCATGACTGTTACACTTAGTATCTGCAGTAGCATCTAGACCCACATATATATGTATATGTATATGTGTGTATGTGTAAGTGTAAATATAGATATACTATCAAAACCCACTTCCACAGATGAGTGGATCTAAGTACAGGCAGTCCCTGACTTACGCGGATCCGACTTACGTCGGATCCGCAGTTACGAACGGGGCTTTTCTCGCCCCAGAGGATACGAACTGCGGGACCTCGCGGTCCCGCCGCCCGTGTACTCTGGGGCGAGAAAAGCTGCTCCATGTCTCCCTGGTCTGCAGACCAGGAAGACGCGGAGCACAGCTGCGGAGGGGCTCGGGCAGCGGGGCAGCCCAGGCGCACCTGGGCTGTCCCGCTGCCGGCTTCCCCCGAAGCCGCAGAGGGGCTTTGCAAAGCCTCGGGGGAAGCCGGCAGCGGGACAGCCCAGGCGCGCCTGAGCTGCCCCGCAGCCCCAGCCCCTCCGCGGCTTTGTTCCTTGTCTTCCTGGAGACCCCCCAGCAGACCAGGGAGACACGGAGCAAAGCTGGGGAGGAAGCGGGCGGGACCGCGGCGCAGCTCCGCGGTCCCACCGTCCAGGTTTCCCTGGTCTGCTGGGGGGCGCAGCTAGTGTGCCCCCCAGCAGACCAGGCTTTTCTCACCTGGGGTAGAGCAGCTGGGGCTGCTGGGTTGGTCCTGCAGCGCCGCTCCTCGGCGCTACTGGACCAACCGGGCAGCACCCCAGCTGCTCTTTCCCAGGTGTCCCCAAGTCAGCCGCTGCTTAAACTGACCAGCGCTGACTACAGGAAGCCCGAGGCAGAGTTGCTCTGCCCCGGGCTTCCTGGAATCAGCCGCTGATCAGTTTCAGCAGTGGCTGACTTGGGGACACCTGGGGCAGAGCAGCTGGGGTGCTGCCCGGTTGGTCCCCGCAGCGCCGCCCCTGCGGGGACCTACCCGGCAGTGCCCCAGCTGCTCTGTCCTAGGCATCCAGATTCAGCTGCTGTTGAAACTGATCAGCGGCTGATTCCAGGCAGCCCAGGGCAGAGCAACTCTGCCTCGGGCTTCCTGTAGTCAGCCGCTGGTCAGTTTCAGCAGCGGCTGAATCTGGAAGCCAGTTCCGACTTACATACAAATTCAACTTAAGAACAAACCTACAGTCCCTATCTTGTACGTAACCCGGGGACTGCCTGTACTGGATTTTGGATTACATTAAAAATGTCAGCCCCTCCCTATAAACCAAATTATTAATACATTTGAAAATGAAATCCAGTCAAACTACACATATTTAAATTCCCCCTTCCATCATATCTAACAAAAGAGGAATAGCCTTCTGTTAGTAACAACAGCCTTTAGAAAATAGTTCCTCTCCTTATATCAGTGAACATGTTCAGGTGTAGTATACTGCAAATTACAGTGTTAGAAAATGTTTGAACCAAAATGCAGGACAATGTAGCACTTTAAAGACTAACAAGATGGTTTATTAGATGATGAGCTTTCGTGGGCCATACCCACTTCCTCAGATCAAGGTGGGTTTTGATCTGAGGAAGTGGGTCTGGCCCACGAAAGCTCATCATCTAATAAACCATCTTGTTAGTCTTTAAAGTGCTACATTGTCCTGCATTTTGCTTCAGCTACCCCAGACTAACACGGCTACATTTCTATCACTAGAAAATGTTTGAGTAATTATAAACTTGGACTGAACACTCTCTAGAGATGTATAAAGATGAAAATATAACAAAATGGCCAAAAAGAAGTGGAATATTCAAAGGATTAGTAAAACTTTTTAAAAATCCCTTGGAATTATCTAATTTTCTACTTTTTTTTTAAATAGTAACTTCAGAGATTAAATCTGCCTGCTTTATCCATTCAAGCCAGCAGCACCTGTAATCATGTGTAGACTTAGTTAACATCCTAAGGTGCTGCTGGTCTATTCTTTATTCAAACATGCTCTTTTAGGCTTTTCATAGTGAATCGCTGAATGTATTTAAATGCTTTTGCAAGAACTTTAAACTTTGTTTTTCCACCCTTAAATATACTTGATCTTGACTCTAAACTCTATGGGTATCTTGCTGAACAAGGTTGCTTATTTTGCTTATTCTTTTATTAAATGCTACTTTTGGCTAATGTATAGGATTCTTTACACCTGTTACCTATTAATATGGCATACAATAATTCAGTGGGACTGTGTAAATTAAAAAAGAAAATAAATTAAATTAAAGAAGAAAATATTCTGTAGGAGTCCATATTATTGTAATCCCTTGTAAAAAGGAACAATGTAGGTGGTGCCTGGTGCAAGTCACATCTGATAATGCCACATTCAGAGCTGACTGATTTTAAAAATAGGACAGACACACACAAAACTAGTATGTTTTTTAACATTAGAGCTCACCAAGCCATTAACAAGTGAGCTCCTGTATGACCACATGGTTACCAAGAAACAAAAAACACAGGGTCCTTAGACAATCCAGCTCCTACCACTACTGAAACATCAGGTCTTTATGATGAGAGAGGTTACTGAAACCTAGAGTAATCATATTAAAGGACCTTCTAATCCAGCGGTGGGCAAAAGGGCCTCCGCGGGCCAAATCCAGCCCCCCAGGCAGATGGATCCAGCCTGCAGAGGCCCTGCTGGTCCCCTGCGCCCAGGCCAACTAGCGCCTGGGGGCAGGGGAGCGGGAGAAGGCCCCTGCTGCCCCCCGCAAGCAGCACACAGCGTTTCAAAGCTCCTGGCAGGGCGGGAGAAGGCTTCGCGCGCTCCTCCACCCCCAGACCCTAATAGACCTAGGGGCAGGGGAGTGAGGGAAGTCTCCTCCCACGCCAGGGGCATGGACACCTTGGGGGAGTGTGGGGTGGGAACAAAGGCACTCCCTCACCGCCAGACCAATCACTATCTGGGGGCAGGGAACCCAGAAATATCTTGGCCCTGCCCCTTCCGCTCAATGCCCCGCCCCTTCCTGTGCGGCCCAGGAAAAAAATTATTGCCCACCCCTGTTCTAATCCCAAAGGAGCACCTATTCTCCCCGGTCAGTATGTATGCTTCAGATATTATCAAATATCATGCTGGAGCCAGTGCCCTTACTAACTAAAAACTAAAGGTTTATTAATATAAAAAGAAAATAATTATTCATTGGCTAAAGGAATCACAAACATTACAACTGATTTCAGAGTTTACAGATGAGGAAAATAGCAGTGATGTTAAATCTACTCATGTGCAACCAGGCTCTCTGGGTATGTCTACACTACATCGCTATTTTGAATCCTGAGCCCCCCTCCCCCACCAGCACCGGCTGCCCCCTGGGATGGACCTGGCTCAGGCACTAGGAAGGCAGGAGAAGGGACATTCCAATGGTAAGGAGGTAGGCTGGGTTCTGGTGTGGCCTGAGGGATAGGATAACCATGTAGGGGGCACAGAGTGGTGGGTTCAAATCCTGGGCCACTCTCTCACCCCCCTCCCCTGGACCATTATTTCAAACTAAAGGGCATGCTATTTTGGCACCCCTGTAATCCTCATTCCACGAGAGTTAAGGGATGTCTCGAATAGTGCATTAGTTTGAAATTTGGCATTGTGTAGATGCACCAAATTTCAAAATAAGCCATTTCAAAATAAAATCAAAATAAGACACACAGTTTGTGTAGTACACATTTAGTATCTTATTTCGAGTTTATGGTGGTGTTAGATGCTTCCTCTGATTCACCCATTAGATTGGCAGTCACCAATCCATAGTTCAACACTCTTCTTTTTTAGAAATCAGACTAGAGAGGTGGAGCAGGAATGAAGGCAAAGCAGTCATGTCACAGTTTGCAGTTCATAGTTCAGCCCACGTGCAGAAAAAGTTACTGACCAACATGTGATCCAGGATCAAATGAGCTTGGAAAGTTACTGGTAAAAACTGTGTCTTCAATCACATGACCTTATCACAAGGCACGCACTCAGAACATGCTCCTGGAGAAGTTTTCAGGAGGGTTCCTAGAATGCCAGATTGTCCTTAATACGCCATCAAGTAGGCTGGTTAGTGTTGATATAAATCTGCCCTGGGGTGTGAACCTGGAATTCAAGATGCTTGAAATGAAAATAGTCATAACTTCAGACACAAAGATGATATATGTATATAAACAGGATTATTTTAGTGGATTACAATTTTTCACAGTATACTTTGTATCACATTTAGAGCAATTGTGTAACAATGGCAATGCATTAATGATAATACATTAGAGTACACTCGGATACCATTCTTTTTATATAGCATCACAAATATCAGGAAACATTCTTAGAGCACTATTTGTAATGCTTTGTCTTTTGGGACTTATGATGTGTCTGGCACACTTGTTGCTTTAGAAGTGACAGCAATTCTTCAAGAAAGAGAGATCTGGGTGTAGTCTGCATGCACTATAGTATTCTGCTCATTCAATTACTGATTTTTTTAAATGTATTATACACTGTCTGTGCATAATTTCTGGTGTTTTTGCTTGCTGTTTATGATTGTTAATAAGAACTTAAATAAGTGTCAGCCGATGGTCAGGGCAGTGTGTTATACACCCGAGACTTCAACTGCTGAGACCGGGGTCCCTTGCAGCAGGCAACCTGGAGGAGGTTGACGGGCGCCCCAATAAGTTTACAGGGAGAGCTTATAACACCTCAGATTTTAGCTGCTAGGATACAGAAATCCCTTCGCAGCAGGCAGCCTGGGGAGGCTGAGAGGTGCCCCAACGGATCTGTCCCCTGGAAGCGACACGATCCAAAACGCCCAAGCTCTCCCTATATCTGTCCCTTATGACCGGCTGAAGTTCTTTTAAATTGTGCTAGGTTCGGTTACAGCAACTGAAGGAGTCAGGTTAAAGCTTAAACAGTTATTATTTTATTGTTACAGGGTAAACTTAGTTGTTAAATGCTACTACTGTGTTACAGATAACACAGTCACTACAAAGGACAGGACAGAAATTACACTAATAAGTCACTTACAGGTACCATGAAACCCTTTTGCTTCTCTGAGCTCTTATTAAATGCATGCAAAATAGACACTTAGCAGGTATAATTCTCATCCCTGCGTTCCAGACTTGGCATGGCCAGCGTCTTTCTCTCAATCCCTTGGGAAGAAGTAGGACGAGGTTGGGCGTCCCACAGACCTCGGGAGACAATCAATACCTGCCAGCAGGTGTAGATGATTGGAGCTTAAATGGGGTGGGCTACTAAACCCTCTTTATACCCCTTGGGTCACGTAGGCTTCTTCCTGGTCTCAAGTGGCCAATTAGGAAAAATGGCTTTGAATGCCAAGTTTCCCACAAAGGGTGCAAAGCATAATTCACACCTGAGAAAATGCAGACAATGGGCACTTCTGGTATGTGATGGGCGAAGATTCCTCTCCTGGGACAGTGCAGGCGTGTCAATTACTGGTACTAGCCATCAGGATGGTGGGAGGCCCCGAGTCGTCAGCTAGCCCATTTACTGTCTGGTTTCTGTTTATGGTAGAGTCAGGGACAGGCAGCACACCTGTGTTCCCAGGGCATCAAAGGCTGACTGCCTTTCTCTTGCTCTTGGGGGGGGGGGGGGAACAAGATGGGGTTCATGTCTGGCTACAATAAGCCACCTATTTAACAATATCAGGAGAAGCGCTAACAGTTTTTCTCTTGTTGTTCATGTAGACTAGCTGGACGCAGACGTAGCTCTGTGGTGGTAAGCTTGCCTGGACTGGAGGTGTTCCCTGGAGACCTACTGGTGTCAGACGATGCTGCTGACTACCTACAACGCTCACCATTGCTGCTAAATGCAGGTCAAATACAGGGTGGGTTTTGATTATTTTAAGTAATGTGTAACCCCCTTTTTCCTCCCTGGTTTACTTGGGAGCAGGTCACACTCACATTTGTGCCTGTGCACCTGATGTTTTAACATAAAGGAGAACCTGAGTACCCCAATGGTGATGTTGTTTAGGTGGGAATTCCCTATACACCCCCTTGCTGCAGTCCCTTGTTCCTAAAGAATATACAATGATGGTGGTGTCTCTACCTGGCTGGCCTTGTACACACTTAATGATGTGCTGTGGCAGCCTCCAGGAGTAAAATTCTTCCCGTAATAACCTGGAACTAACACCAAAACAATAATTATAAATAAGATATATCTAACGGATTACATTAGAATTAACACACCTTTACTTAACAACTCAAAGTAACCAGGTTTAACAGCTAAAAATTAACAAAAACAATTAGTAAAATACACAGAAAGAAAGGAAACTTATCTATCTGGCATTTGCACTGCTACCATTTATCCCACCCCAGAGAGTGCACTCCTCTGGATTCAGAGTCCCAGACACTAGCTTGCGTGGGTGCTCTTGAAGGTCTGCAGCTTGAGTGGAGACAGTACTGTGCAGCTTCTGTGTGTTAGTCCAAGCTGAGCAGCCAGCTACAAAATCCCTCTGCCACTGGAGCAGGCCCCACCAAATGCCAGCAGCTCTGGTTCCCCAGGCAGATCACTCTGGCTCTCATTGCACCCAGAATCAGTTTGTCTTTTGTGCTCTGTTCCAGGCAGCACTTTTCCAAACAGCCCAGTTCCTCACAGTTACCTCCTGTGTAGGTTTATGTAAGCTCTTCCCAGCCACAGGCACAGCCAAGATCTCTCCCCTCCAGGGACAATCAACAGCAGCTCTTAAAGCAGCCTGCTAGATCCAAGCCCTAGCAGGCTCTCAGTAACAGGCTCTAGCTGCAATGCAACACAACTCAACACAACTGCTCCTGGCCTGGAAAAGTTTCAAAATGAAGCCTACCCTAACTCTTTCTCTCTCCATGCCTGGAAGACCCACCATCTCCCTGTTTTTTCCCCCAAGGGCTCATGGGAGTTGTGGTCTCTAGGGCTAGATTGCAGCACAGAGGATCCTCCCAGTAAAAGTCAGAGGCCCCTTTAATAAGGGGACTACACATGCATAAGCTTACATTTTTAAAGAAAAAGTTAAATTATACTTGGGGCATAAACCAAACCCCCTCATGATTCAAAGCTGAAACTTCCAGGTGCTAATATAAAAATTCCCTGTGGATTTACTATTATCAGTCTTCTATGCTGATTAGCTGTATAATTCATCTGCTCAGTGAATTTTGCCTACAGTAATATTGGTGTTTAGTACCAGCATTAGTTTATAAGGTGGGCCACTTGCTCCAAAAGAAATTCTATCAGATAAATAAGGCGAGTCAAATTATAGCTGTTAATATTCCTATGGCTTGATACTTTGCAGCTTTTCTCAAACCCAGGCAAATATAGTTTGTTTTTCCTTAGAACTAGTCTACACTGCTGTGCTACATCAGCAGAGCTTCACCAATGCAGTCGCACCACTGTAATGCATTTGGTGAAGGTGTTTTATGTCAACATGAGAGCACTCTGCCTTCAGCATAATTATTCCACCTCAATGAGGGGCAGAATTTGTATCAGCAGGAAAGCATCTCCTGACAAATTAGCACAGGGAATAACAGAGGCTGCGTCTAGACTGGCATGATTTTGCGGAAATACTTTTAACGGAAAAGTTTTTCCGTTAAAAGTATTTCCATAAAAGAGTGTCTAGATTGGCATGGATGCTTTTGCGCAAAAAGTGCTTTTGCGCAAAAACAGCCATGCCCAGTATAGACGCGCTTTTGCGCAAGAAAGCTCCGATGGCCATTTTAGCCATCGGGCTTTCTTGAGCAAAAAATTAAGATGCCTGTCTACACTGGCCCTCTTGTGCAAGTATTCTTGCGCAAGAGGCCTTATCCCTGAGTGGGAGCATCAAAGTATTTGTGCAAGAAGCACTGAATTCTTACATTAGAACGTCAGTGCTACTGCGCAAATTCAAGCGGCCAGTGTAGACAGCTGGCAAGTTTTTGCACAAAATCTTGCCAGTCTAAACGCACCCTAGAGTGTTCACATGAGAAGTTATACCGGTATAACTATAGTGATACAATGATGCTGGTAAGATTATTAGTGTAGACAAGCTCTTACACGCTACAAATTAGCATATATAAGTTCTAGCTCATTGTCACAAACTGCCTGAACACAGCTGTTAAATTTTAGCTAAGTATAAATTATGTCTCCTTCTTAAGAATGTTATTTGTCTCTCTCAAAACAAAAGCTGCAAAATTATATTCATCATCTTCCTTTTGTTTTCTTACCCAACAATGTATTTGTTTTAATTTCACCCAGTAGAGTCCAAAAAATCAAGGTGGCCATTCGCCAGAAAAGGAGCTGTGAGTATATTACAATATAATTCCTGTGATAGAGTTTCCCACAGATTATTGCTGTGAAAGGATAACATGGTTGTTCATTTTGCTATCTCTGTAGAAAGACAAAGGGGTGATGAAATTAAAAATAAATGTCCCTTTCAGTCAGGAAATCTGTAGGGTAACCTGCCCCCTACATACCTTTCATCCTGATCTGTTATAGATATAAACTGGTTTAATCCCAGAAGCACAAGGTTTTGTTGGCTTTAATTATAACAACTATAGATACCCATACAAGTAATCAATTTCTTTTTAATCTTGTAAAGTTCTTGACTTTCCTGTGGTCACATGTCATCCAGACTAAGCAGTTAACAATCGGACTACTCAAATATTTACTTTTAAACTGGTACTTAAACTGAATTGGGGTCAAAATCACTTTGTTGATGGTGTTAACAGAAGGATAACATTCTTCAAGGAAACAAATTCAATACACTGAAATACTATTTACCAATAGTTGAAGGGTCCTGCTAAGAGCAAAGCCAGACTAACACTGAGTTGGCTTTGGTCTCTAAGGTCCCACTCTTGCAATGCAGTGTGCTAGAACAGACTTTGTTCCTGCCCACCTGATTGACTGGAGGGTGGCTGATAGGTGCTGAGCTCTCATGGAGTCAGCACTTGTGCAAAGAAGTCAGAACAGATCCATAAACACTGTTGCAGCACTACACCCCTGTTAAAACAACTGTGGCTTTATATCTTAACCATAGGAATCACATTTAAATAAAAAAGTAAAATAAAAAATTAGGTAAAGTATAAATATTTTCCCAGTGACTTGGAATGAAATAATATGTGAATGATTACTAACAGGAGCTGCTGCTTTTACTTGGAGATGTACATGATGTCATTTGAAAGTTAATTACCTGCCTATGTACAATTAAATCTTGGGGTGGAGGTTATTTTATTTATTTTCAATCAGTAATTCTGAAAAACAAAGTTAGTCACAAAATCAAAATGATCTTCTGAGGAAAACAACATTTGAAATAAGTGCTTTAACTTTCCTCAAAGATTTAAAATTGGCCTACAGCATCTGTAGGTGCTCGGTCAGTACAGTAATCAGGGCCATAAGTACCCACATAGCTAGACTGATGGTTCAGAAAAGTTAATTTAATAGTTTACCAAGAAGAATTTCATAGTTCATGCATTTGCAAGGTGAAACCTTATGGCCTTTGCTATGGAGGAAGATCATAAAAGATGTTCCTTTCTAGTTTGACACAGGATGTGGCAGCATATATTCTTAAAATATTAATAATGGGGCCAAAATGTTATAAAATAAGAGTGGGGTTGAATTCTATTTGTATGATTAACCCCCTTGAAATGCATGTGGCAATTCACATATATAAGGGCAGTAGCTTTAACCCTTTATTTGGATTATGCTTTAGAAACAGCCCTTAGAAATGGGATGGGTTGATGAGAATTAAATAGCCTTTACCTAATTTTTTATTTTACTTTTTTATTTAAATGTGATTCCTATGGTTAAGATATAAAGCCACGGTTGTTTTACCAGGGATCTAGTGCTGCAACAGTGCTTGGATCTGTTCTGAAACAAAAGACAGGACTATGCAGCACTTTAAAGACTAACAAGATAGTTTATTAGATGATGAGCTTTTGTGGGCCAGACTGTTCTGAATTCCTTCCACAAGTGCTGACTCTGTGAGAGCTCAGCACCTATCAGCCACTCTCCAATCAGTTGTTTGGCATGCCCCACCAATCAGCTCCTCCTCAACCCCTCCTCTCTCCCCTCCCGCTAGTGCATCTCTCCTACTGCCAATCAGCTGTCCAGTGGCAGATGGAAGATGCTGAGAGAGGGGGATGAGTAGAAGTGGTAAGTAGCACTGTAAGGGTGGGGCGGATCAGGTAAGGGGCAGAGCAGGGGTGGGAAGAGTGTGAGGGTATGTCTACACTACAAAGTTAGTTTGAACTAACGGATGTTAGTTCGAACTAACTTTCATAGGCGCTACACTAGCGCTCCGTTAGTTCGAATTTAATTCCAACTAACGGAGCGCTTAGTTCGAACTAGGTAATCCTCATTCCACGAGGACTAAGCCTAGTTCGAACTTACTAGTTCGAATTAAAGGCTGTGTAGCCCCTTAATTCGAACTAGTGGGAGGCTAGCCCTCCCCAGCTTTCCCTGGTGGCCATTCTGGCCAACACCAGGGAAACTCATCTGCACCCCTCCCGGCCCCTGACACCTTAAAGGGGCACGGGCTGGCTACGGTGCCCGTGCCAGGTGCAAGCCTGCCAGCACCCAGCCAGCAGACCCTGCACCTGGCACGGATCGAGCCACCCACCCAATGCCCCCCAGCCCTCCCCCTCTTCCCAGGACCAGGCTTGCAGCTCCCGGGAGCTTGCCCGGGACCGCAAGAGGCGGGCACCCGCCTGGGCTAGTGCGGACATCGTGGACCTCGTCCACGACCTCCGCACTAGGCACAGGAAAGTGGCCGTCTAGGGCAGGAGAGCTGCCAGCCTGGCCACCCAGGAGCAGGTGTGCATGAAAATCAAGGTGGTCCACTGAGACCCCCGACCCTGAGCCCTGAGCTTACAATGGCCGTCCTGGGTCAGACCAAAGGTCCATCTGGCCCAGTAGCCTGTCTGCCGACAGCGGCCAACCGTAGGGACCCTGGAGGGAATGGACCGAAGACAGTGACCAAACCATTTGTCTCGTGCCATCCCTCTCCAGCCTTCCACAAACCTTGGGCAGGGACACCACTCCTACCCCCTGGCTAATACCACTCCATGGACCCAACCTCCATCACTTGATCTCACTTCCCTTTAAACTCTGTTCTAGTTCTAGCCTTCACAGCCTCCTGCAGCAAGGAGTTCCACAGGTTAACTCTTTGCTTTCTGAAGAACAACTTTCTGTTACTAGTTTGAAGCCTGCTACCCATTCCTTTCCTTTGGTGTCCTCTAGTCCTTCTTTATGGGAACTAATGAAGAACTTTTCTGTATGCACCCTCTCCACCCAAGTCCTGCTTTTAGAGACCTCTATCCTGTCCCCCCTCCATCTCCTCTTTTCTAAGCTGAAAAGTCCCAGTCTCTTTAGCCTCTCTTCATATGGAACCTGTTCCCAACCCCTGATCATTTTAGTTGCCCTCCCCTCTGCCAGCCTCTCTCTTCCCCTCTCCCACCTCCTTTTCCCAGTCACCCCCAGTTTTGTTCAATAAAGACAGATTCCATTTTTGAACACAATTGTCCTTTATTTTGTACATCAAGAAGAGGGGCTAGGGAAGGGTAAGTGGAAGGAGGTGAGGGAGGAATGGGGTACACGCCCCCGATGGGGAGGACTGGGCTGTCTCTGCGGGCTTCTGGTGGTGGAAGCTCTCCTGCAGCCCCCCCAATTACCCCCTCTCCCCAGATGGCAGCCTGCGGCAAGTGCAGCCGGTCTGATGGCCGAGTGCTGTGATGTGCCCAGTGTGGGTACTCCGGGCAATCCAAGCCAGGACTGCTTTGCAAGCGGGGCACCCCTGAGAACTGTCTGTCCGGGGTGGGGGTCGGGACCCTTTAAGCACAGCCCTCAGCTAGCCTGAGACAGCATCTCCACGCTCTAAGTCCTCCTCTGATGCCCTGCTGACACTGCTTCCGGCCATCCTTAAGCCTGGTTCAGGGTCCACTTAATGTGGACATGCTAGTTCGAATTAGCAAAACGCCAATTCGAACTAGTTTTTTAGTCTGGATGCGTTAGTTCGAATTAACGTTGTAGTGTAGACGAACCCGGAGGGAGGCAGGCAGGCAGAGGCTCATGTAAAGAGGAGAAGCAGAGATGGTGCCAAGTAGGGGTGGAGCACTCAGGGGAAAGCTGAAAGTAAGTGCTTGCATTTCCATCAATAATTCCCTTAACAAGCTTGTATATAGTAGGTCCCTGATTCTGCAAACTGATGTATGCAGACAGATCCATGTACCCACACAGAATCACAGGGTTAGAGGGGACTGCAGGGGTCATCTAATCTAACCCCCATCAAGATGCAGACTTGTTGTGTCTACACCATGCAAGACAGTTAGCTATCTAGCCTCCCTTTGAAAACTTCCAGTGAAGAAGCTTCGAAAATCTCCCAAGGCAGTCTGTACCGTTGTCCTGCTCTTCTTATAGTTTGGAAGTTGTTTTTCTAAGATTTAATCTAAATCTACTAGGCTGTAGTTTGAACCCATTGTCTTGTCCTGCCCTCTGTGGCAAAAGAGAACAACTTTTCTCCATCTTTTTTATTACTATTTATTTGCTTACACATGGCACAGGATCCGGGCTAGATCTAAGGTTTTTGAGTCATAGCCTCACTTTGTTCTCATTTTGGTCTCCCTGCATGTGCACAAACATTCCTGTTGATTATCAATTTTTACTTCAGTTCAGCAGAGCAATTAAGCACATGCTTAAATCCCACTGGAATTGATGAGATTAAAGAAATGAGGACAAAACAATGAAACAATAAAATAAGCATGACAATTTTCAAGCCTTTTTCAGTAAATAAATCAAATTATATTGCATTTGAAAAGCTTCCCAAGCATTTCCCCCTTCCCAAATTACCAGTGATGAATAAAAATTTCCAGCAGCTACACCACCAGATGCTACCAAATAGTTTAAAATAAATATTTCTGTATATATGGTTTGCATTATTAAACCAGGATAAATATGCAGATCCCATATTTTATGTACTGTTGCAGTGTGTGCATCTATATATTTAATTAAATAAATGACTAAACTGTGAAAATGGTTTCTATGGGGGATGCAATTTCTGTATGCTGGTTTAGATCAGTTCGTTCTCCCATTTTGTTTCTGTAGTGGTAATATAGTAGTTACCACAACATTCACTTTCTTTGCTTTCAGATGGTAACAAATGTTCTAGATAATTATTAATGACTCCACAGTAGGAGGTTCACACCAAAACTCAAATTCCCATGCTGCTATGAGAGCTAATGAGGCTTTAAACTTGTTTGCTCCCTCAGAACAGTAAAATCATTATAGAAATCTGTTACTGATATAAAATAACACATACACTGTAAATGTACTTCTCTATCTAGGGTAAAGTTAAACTCGAAGGCTATGTCTGCACTACAAAGAAAAGTCAGAAAAAGATGGGCCAATTGCAAACCACTTTTCTTCTGAATGAGGCTTTTCTGACATTTCGCCCATCTACACGAGGCCAAATGTCAGAAAAAAACCCTCTTTCGGAACATCCCTTC
The DNA here is from genome assembly GCF_052426305.1 of Pelodiscus sinensis. Lineage (NCBI taxonomy): Eukaryota > Metazoa > Chordata > Testudines > Trionychidae > Pelodiscus > Pelodiscus sinensis. Next base: position 81,471,165 of record NC_143052.1, read on the forward strand.
TTCCTTGTAAAACAAGGTTTACAAGGATGCCGAAAAGTATCTGCTTTTCCGAAATTTTTTTGGACTCAGCATAGCTTTTCCGGGAAATCTCCAGTATGCCGGAAAAGCTCTGTAGTCTAGATGTACCCTAAGGGATGTCTATACTATAGAGGAAGATCAAAGCTGCCGCTGTCGATCTTTCAGGATTCGAATTAGTGGTCTAGTTAAGACAGCTAATTCAGAGTGAGAGGGGCACTCCAGCTGATGCCGGCAACTCTGCTTTCATGAGGAGTAAGGGAAGTAGAAGGAAGAGTGTTCTTCTGTCGACTTCCTGCTTTGTAGACAGTACCAAAAGCCAGGTTAAGGTACTTTGACTTCAGCTATGCAATTAACGCAACTGAAGTTGTGTATCTTAATTCAACTTTGTCCCATAGTATAGACATCCTCTAAGGAAAAGCAGATTTCCATTATACCAATAGATATAGATTGAAACTTTATTTGAACAGACAGGTTAGTAATCACATTTTTTAAAAAAAACAATCCCTTGATTTCCTTTCTAGGTTGCCAACCACTACTAAAGTATTGATTAAAAAAAATATTTTCATTGACCTTTCTCTGCATGTGTTATTTTTTTATTCATAGTTTTCCTGGCAGCTAGAAAAATGAAAATAGAGGAGTAAATTTCCCCTTTACTCGGTCAATTTCATCTTCCTGTTCTCTTGTATTAATACAATTAAGGATGAGTGAGCAATTTGCATTGAATGTCTCTTTTTCCATTAACAAAATTCTCATTTCTATTTGTCATTCAAAATTATTCACAAATTTCTTGACAAATATTTTACCTCCAATCAAGTAACTTGTGAGTGTTTGTTGAAAATATTAGTCATTTTAACATCCAAATCCTGATTGTCATAGATGCTGATCCTGCAAACAATAATAGTATGTATGTATGTATATACATATATAGCTTAACATATTAGTCTAGTTCAATACATTCGTAAAGACCATGACAGTGATATCTGCTGCATTCTTGATTTTAATGGTTGAAAGCTAATTTTCTAGATCAGATATTTGCTTTCACTTGTCTTTACTTTATTTAAAGGTAAATACATTCTTCATATGTTAATTCTTTAAAGGTATAAATAATTGGCTACATTATTATGGTTTTAGACTGCCAGAACCTCACCACTATTATGTGAGTCTTTCTTGAATGGGGCTATTTGCATGTTGAAAGTTAAGCATGTGCATAAGTATTTGTTAGACTGGGACCTGAAACTAAGAATTTTGAGGTTCAAATATTTAAAATTTGCAACAAATTGCAAACTAGTTATTCAAATGGCTAGGAACATTTGCTAATAATTCTGAAGTTCATTCAAAAGTGAGTTCACTAGCATTATTCATGGATGTAAAAGTTAAGCACATGCTTAAGTATTTGCAGGATCAGTGCCTTAATTAGAAACAGCAAATAGTGCTGTTTTTGCTTACTGATAGAATGTCCTCTGGAACTAACCATCACAGATCAAACTGTGCATTTCAAATATGATAAAGAAATACACATTTCAAAATTTGTCTTTGGCAAATATTCCAGCATTCATTTTAAAATTCATTTTTCAAGAATATTTATATTGATAAAGTACAAGCACTCAAATGGTCTCCAAAAACAAATGTGAAACACTGTCAAGTCACCATTCACTTTGAAATTCTAACAAATGCTTTTGGCACGATGCACAATGTTGTGAAGTTTGGTTTGCAAATGCTGCAAGCAATGTTTGTTTGTTTTTAATCCATTGATTTTTATTTGTTTGTTTGTTTGTTTGTTTGTTTGTTTATGTATTTCCTAGGAAAATCTCTTTGTGTTAAATAAAACTTTATTTTTACCAGCCCTCCTGAATACACACACTCTATATATTATGGCAAATTTGACCAGATAGTGTTACTTTAAATGTGTGATTTAAACCAGGTAAGATTCAATATGAAAATATTTTGAAAAAATATTTACTCACATAGATTTTCTTAGCACTTGTCTCTGATGTTTGTATGTGCAAAGCAAATAGAATATATTCCTAGATGGGTTTTCAGAACAGGCCATTAATGAGTTCTGATACTCTAGGTTACCAACAGTCAAAGACTGCCATACTGTAAAACTCAATCTCATTGTGCCAAGGGTCACCTTGACCTTGGCTCCTATCCAGATGCAATATGTTGAAGCAAATGACAGTGCTGCATCCATGCTCTTTTCACCTGATACGTGTACCTGAGTTGGCAAAGAAACCAAACAACAGAGTAAGGTCTTTGCAGATTAAAACACAATTACTGAAGCTAATGACCATATTATTTACCTCTTTAACGTGTAACATGTTGAATTTATCTTTAAACAGAGTAAAGACAAACAAAAGCAAATGTCTGATCTGGAAAACTGTCTTTCAACCATTAAGATCACAGACAGCAGTGGATATGAGTTTCACAGTTTTAAGGTATTGAAATATATAAATCTATAGATATTAGAATATGTCCATGTGTCTGTCTGCGAGTCTATTTGTTCAAGAACTCCTCCTAAAACAGTGTAGTGCCCCCTCTCCACCCGATTACTTTCTTTAATGCCAATCTGCTTACAGGTTTTGATGGACAGGTCTGGGTTCTTCTGGATCCCGCCACCCACTCAGCAGGTTGTAACCTCTTTATGTTTCCCTATGAAGTTATTTGGCGGTGCCGCCTCCCCCTCCTCACTCCATCCTGGCAGGATCACCAGGGCAGCTTGGTAGGAAAATTCTAACCACAGAGTAATCCCCACTTACCTGCCAGATAGTTGGAGACTTCCAAGAAATAACACAAATACATACAATATATTCAACACAATAATCATATGACAAATCATATGACAAATAGAACATAACGGGGTAAAACACTATTTTTAGGTTCACCGGTGCCCATGATGCTAATACCTGTGACTTGCCCCAGTCACGTGACTTGATGTAGCAAGTCAGTGTAAGATTAGTGTCCCATTGGTACGCGTACTTTGCTGGGGCCCTTGACCTATGACCACAAAATTCTTCTCTGCAGTAGTTTAGAAGTGTGGCTGACTGGGCTCAGTACAGCTCAAAGGACTCACAAGCGGGAAAAGGTGGTAAATCCCTCCACAGGTTTAATATGCAACAGGTTATAAAATCCCCAAGCCCTTACTCCCTGGCTTGAGGACACAGTTCAGGGAGTAGGGAGTCCCCAAAACAGATTTCCTGACTGTCTAACTAAAAGATGATGCACTCACAAACTCCATGAATGGTCCTCAGGTTCAAAGATTACTCTGGACTCCTCAGTCACGTCAGATGGTTGATCTCTGCTAGCAGGGATTCTCTTCAGGCAGGAATCAGGCTGCTTCAGTCCCAAGATTTCCCCTCACCCAGGAGTGGCCGGAGGCTGACTGCGGCAGCTGGCGCCCCAGGCGGAACACACGATCAGCACCCCCACCTGCAGGGCTGTCAATAGACTGACGTTATCATCGGGTGCCCTGTGACGTCATCATCAGGCGCCCCAGACAGCGGTGCCTTAGGTGGCGGCCGAGTCCACCTATAGTCATGGGCCGCCCCTGCCCTCACCACAAAGGGGTGCAGGGCTCAAGACGCAGATTACACAACTGTACTAAAATCCAAACTGTAGTCTCCTATCCCACCGTCCAGACACACACTCAGCAGGCAGCAGTCCTGAACTAGCAGACAGAGCAGAGCTGACCATGTGGTGACTGGTCTCACCCAGGGAGCTGGAGGGCTAACTCAGCCTGGCTAGGGAAGTTTCCCAGCAAACTCTACAAACTGGGAATCCGGAGTGGAGAAAGGAAAAGCCCTGCTGAGGGATCTTGCATTCGGGTCCCTAGAGGCCAATTCACAGGGGGAACCCTGCATGCAGGCCTGGGGCTTATGAGCGCCCCACACCACCAGCCCTGCCCTTGCTTTGGCTGGCTCCCCTCTCCAACCAAAAAAAATGGCTACTCCCCTCTCCTGAACTCCCTGGGAGGGGCATCTCACTCCCTATTTGTTGCTGGGAAGACTCTGAGTTTGCCTTGGCTTCCCCTCCGTACCAGGGACACCGTGCCTCTCCCTGGACAGCCAGCAGACAGAGCCCCAGAATCTAGGTAATCTCCTTGGGGATTACAACAGTAAGAGCGAGGGCCTCCAAATTTGATATGCAGCTTCCTTTTCTCCTAATTTAAAACAAGGTCAGGGTTTGTTTGTGCCAGAACAGCCAGAAGCCCTAGGAAAAGGACAGTTTTCCATAACATGCAAAGGGAGGGGCTGCTGTTCTGAGGGATGCAATATGAGATTGGCCACTGGGGGCAGCAAATCCACAGGAGAGAGCTATCTTGCAGCATGTCCATTGGGGGCAGCTGCATCGCCAAGAGAGTGGCCAGCAGGGCTGGGGATCTACCATCCAGCACACCAGTAAGCAGCCCCCCTGCCACAAACCCAGGGTAACCGGGTGAGGAGAGAACGGGCCCCGAGTGGGCTGGGGGAGGGGAGGTGGAAGAAAGAACTGGCCCTAGGCAGGCGAGGTGATAACCTGGTGGCTGGGAGGGAAGAACAGGCCCCGGGTGGGTTGGGGAGGGGGATATCCTGGTGGAGAAAAGGACAGGCCCCGGGCAGGCTGGGGGGTTTAGTTGCGGGGGGAGAGAAAGAACAGGTCCCAAGTGGTCTAGGGGAGTGATTTGGGGGGGGAGAAGAAAAACAGGTCCTGGGTGGGCTGGGGGGTAGCCTGGGAGAGAGAGAACAGGGCCATGGCACCCAGCCTCCTGCACCCTCCCCAAGGCTCTGCCTTGAGAGACCCAAGCAATGCTGGGTACATCTGCTAGTATTTGACATACTGTACTAATAGTCTTCTCCATTGGACTCAGAACTTCTTTTCCGTTCTTTGTGTCCCTTTTAAAATTAATCTTTTCCCTGCCAGTAATTAATATGAGCAATCTACATGCAGAATCGCTATATAAATGTAGGGTACAATTGTTGCAGTAGAAGTTGGCTAGGGTAGTGGTTAAAACACATGTCTAGGAGTCAGCCAATTTGGGATTTAAGCCCAGCTCTGCCAGATTCCATGTAACATTCGTCACTTAGGACAGCGATTCCCAACCGCTGGCCCACAGAGTGGTGCCAGTCCTCAAACTGCTGGCTGCTGGGCCGCAGCAGCTGCCAGAGTTGAAGGCAGCTGTTTGCGGTGGCTCAGCTCTGGCAGCCATAGTGGCTGATTTTGCCCAGCGGTGGTGCGACGGCTGAGGTGACAGCAGGAAGAGGCGAAGCAGGAGGTACCTCCCTCCATCCATCCCTCTCCCACCCAGGTAAGATGGCAGCCCAGCAGGGGCTCCGTCATCCCGCCCCTACATCTCTGACCATGGGGGCGCAAGATGCACTTGGGGAGGGAGGGTGCAAAGGAGGACGGCTGCTTCCCCTGCCCATGCGGCAGTAACGGCCATGCTCCCTAGACGTGACAGGCTCACTCTGGGGAGTGCGGAGGTGGGGTAGAGTCAAAGAGCAAAGGGGTATTGGGTAACAGTATGGTGGGGTCACGGGGCAAGAGGGTGTTGGTATGGGCTGTAGAGGTCAAAGGGCATTGGGTGTAGGGGTGGGGGTCAAAGGGTCTTAGACACTGGAGAGCAAGGAGCTGGGTTGGACCTAGGTGGACAGGCAATACTTTATTTGCAAATTCATTATTAGCATAATGAATATTCAAATATACAAATAAAATGTTGCCAGTCTGCCGAAAGTTTGTGAATGGGTTTGCCAGTCCGCGCTATAAAAAATGTTGAGAACCATTGACTGAGGATTTGTCTCCACTGCAGCTCACAAAATGCCTCCCAGCCTGGGTGGAGAGTCACATTAGCTTCCCTCAAGCTAGTGCTCTAGCAGTGTGCACAATGTGTCTTGGGCAGCTAGCCTGAGCCACTTCCAAGTCCAAGCTTGCCTGCACCTTTGTGTCAGAGCTTGGGGGGCTACCTTGATCCCGTGCCCATTCTGCAATGATCATACTGTTATTTTTATTGTGTTGGCTCAAGTGAAGCTAACTTAAGTGTCTTCCTCCAGGCTGGAAGGCACTCTCCCAACTACAGCACAGATACATTTTTACAGTCTCTGTTCCTTGATTTCACCATCTGTAAAACATATATAAAAATACACCTCTGCTTCACAGGGATGTTGTGAGATTAAATTTGCTAATATTTGCAAACTACCCTGAGACTCTTGGATGCACAGTGACACATAAATGCAAAGATTTATTCTGCATTACTATTATTATATTTCCACTTTTAGTATTAAGAATATATACTGAGATGTTTGTGCTTCACGATTAAGCATCCAATGAAAGGATGAGAACTGTAGTGATGCAGGTCACAGTGCAGAGGGTTGGACTTGATGACTTCTCAAGGAGTCTGTTCAGCTTTACATTTCTGTGATTCATACTGTATTTTAAGACATTGCATAACGATTGCCTCTGTTTGGGTATCAGTCCAGTATTTTGCATTGAATGAACAAAAGGCTTTTCCTTTCCTACCCCGCAATCAATAGAATAAAACTTGGCATGAAATGATGAAGACGCCAGAGGCTAAGCAGAAAGACACCGATGATCCATTAGAAGTGAAGAAAGAAGAATCTGTTTGGGAACTTTTTACAAGTGAATGCAGTTATTTTCTGGATCGCTTACTGGTTCTCAAGATGGTAATTTTGTATTTATTTCTCCAGTAGATAAAACATCTTACTTGTCCTGACATCACTGGGGAAGGAAGAAAGTAATCTATAACCTTTCCTTCTAATATCTCTATGGAAATTACTTGAACTCTTGTGCTGTGTATTCCTCCAGTCTTGTTTCTAAACCTATTTCTACAATTCTCTGGTTTTCATTTCATCCTGATGAAATCTTTTCCTCTGTGTACCTCTTCTCAGTGCTTTGCATCAATCTCTCTTGGTTCAGTGCTTTCTGTACTCCCAAGAGCATCAGAAGCCATTTTACTCTTTCTTTCACTATTTCTCAACTCCCACTCATCGATGGATAATGCTCTACCTTCCATTACTGCTAGTTTATTTAATTTTTACTCCCGGCTTATTTATCAGCTTAGCTTGAGGAGAACTGATGGGATGTAGTTGTGTTATTCATAATGTACAAATTCAACAGGGCAGTAGGTCCAGTATTTTAAGCTTCCCTCCCATCCAGCAGAAAAAAATAAAATTAAATCTAAACTTATTCTGAGGAAAATTAGGAATGTCTTCAAAGTTGAACAAGCTGTGACTGACTGATGTGACTGACATTTAGGCACATGCAGTATCTTTTTATAGGTGATGAAGGAAGATCTATCACAAGGGTTTATACACACACATTTATCAAAAGGAAGGTGGATAGGGCCTAAGGAACAGCATTTTAAAAAGCATGTTACATTCTGAAAATAGAGTTTAGCCTAAAAAAAAAGTTCCGAAGTCAAGTGGATGAGAGAGAGCACAGTGTCCCATTGTAGTTGACAGATATAGTGGGAGGGACAGGATTATTGGACAGCTGGAAAAAGCCAGGATGAAGGTGTCCTGCAGTCCAGAAACATCTGTACAGAGTAGAAGCAGTAGATGTTTGCTAAGGAGCACAGCTAACTACACATGGTTTTCCTGTTAGGGAGGGAGGTGATGAGTGTGGAGGAAGAACCTAGAGAGAAAGGCAGGTAGATACAATAGTATTGCCCGGTGTGGCTCACAAATGACACAGACTTTCCTCCCCCATACTGTCCTGCCCATCCCCATTTTTAATTATTCTACAGCAGTGAAAACAAATTTGCTTATGAAAGAGTTTGGCAAATCTCACCCTTCTATTTATTTCTTGCTGCTTCCAATATTCCTCACTATTAAATGTTCCACTTGTTCTAATTAAGTGCAGCTGACATTTGAGACTATGGAGAGTTCTCTCCTCAAGTGACATTTTTCTCAGGCTCTCAGATCATTAGTTCATGACCGCTAGACCAATGCAGGGGCAAGCATAAACATTCATTCTCTTCACCCCTCTCCTAGTGCTTTGAGCTACATCAGTAAGCACTTTATTCCTGTTTTGACATAAAACCATCTCTATTAAAAAAAATCCAGATTTCTCTGCTCATTTTTAGCTAATTTGAGGACATCATTTGGTATAAATCAAAGTAAGTCAATGGGACCCTCCCCCCCCCCCAAAGAGCCAAGCTAGAGCACCTGATGCATAATGTGTCCAGTATTCCTCACGTTCACAGTTTTCTTTCAGCACAGCTGAAATTCACACCAAAAAAAGAAAGCCACCCCACTTCTCAAAAATGTGGCCCAAAAGCCATTCCTCTGTCTAGTGGGACTCTTCCACCCTCCATGCCTGGGTGTACACAGCTACATGGAGATAGACATGGAGGAGGTCTGAGGTAGGCATAGGTTAGAGGACAGGGACTTAGGAAGAGTGAGATTGTGGACCACCATGTCTGCAACTGCATAGATCTGTGAGTATGAAGCCCTTCATACAGGTCTGCAGAGGCTGCAGTACCCATTGCTGACCATAGAACAGAATAACAGCCATGATGGGGCTACATTGCTGTCAATGGGCTGGCTGTGTATGGATTCTGTAATGTCAGACAGTTCATCATTCCTGCCCAAATCCCACAAGTGAGGCTTTGTGCAGGCCATGAAAAACTTGCTCCTAAATGCTGTGATCTCAACCATTTCATAGTCTGCCAAATGAATTACTGCTTACAAAGAAATATATGGTTAAATATATTGGCCCTCTTCAAATTAATTGGGTGGTTAGAGTTCAGTTAATACAGAGAGTAAATAATATGGCTTTATTGTCTTTTTAAAGGTATTTCTGAATACACTGAAATACCTGCAGACCAATGAGTTCCTCTTGGATGTGGATTTGTGGGGACTTTTTGCAAACTTGGAGGAATTAATCCAGGTGAGAAAAAAACAGGAATTTCCTTTAAACCAAAAGCTGACAGCATAATTAAAAAGGAGAACAAAGAATAGCCAGACCCAAATTTTAGTGTCTGTATCTTGAACTTAACCCTAAAGACACTTTCTCCTTTGACAAAACAGTTTGGATGAGGCTTCATCAGTCAAATGACTCTCATATGATTTCATGAATAGGCACAGAGCCATTTGAGATTTGGGTCTGACTGTTGTCTGGTGGTTTCCTGTTTTGAAGTAAATGTCATATGACAAGGTTGGAATTAGTTCTTTAAAACAGTCTTGTTAAAAGCATGGCATTAGGTGATACAAACATTAGGGCAGAACAATCATGACAGCCAGATCCATACAATGAATGTCCCATATCAAACACGCAGATAGACATGACACGTCTGCTGTGCTGTAGTCCCTTTGTCCTTCTGGAGTAGCACAAAGGGAATGGAAACTACCCTCCTCTCCAGCTGGGGATTCTCCAGTATGAACGAGTCCCTCACAAGTGTAGAGCTGACATGCTGGACATCTGAGCTACTGACCCTGCAGCTTCTCTCCCCCTTGCCCCAGAAGTCATGGGCCCTCAGTTGGCAATCCGTCCCCCTAGGGACACTCTGCCAACAAATGCAAGTTAATTTAGCCCCTAGGTTGCTCTAACATGTCCTGAGCCAGAAAAAGACTCAGGGATCAACACTCCCTGATGGACTTCTGGTGTGACCACTACCCAGACAAGGAGACCATGTTCACCTTTGTCCGAGTGAAGGGTCAACGGTCATTTCACTCCCAGTTGGATCGCATTTACGTTTCTTGTCATCATCTTTCCCAGGCCTGCTCCTCCAGCATTCAGCCAGCCCTACTCTCGGACCACCACTTGGTGGCTGTGACGGCCTCTCTTTCTTTGAAGAGGCCAAGGTTGGCCTACTGGCATTTCAACAACAGGTGTCTGGAGGATGTGGGCCTTGTAGCATCCTTCCAGGAGTTCTGGCTGGCCTGGCACAGCAGTGGTGGGATTTTGGGAAGGTGTGTGCACAGCTCTTCTGCCATGACTACACCTGGGGAACCAGCTGGCGGTGGGACTCAGTGATAGAACAGATGGAACAGGAGGTTTTAGAGCTGGACAGGCATCTGACCACCAGCCTCAGAGATTCATCCTTCTGAGGAATGTACCAGGAGAAGTGGGAGGAACTCCAGGCCGTTGACGACCTTCAGGCCCGGGGCACCTTTGTTCATTCCTGCATCCATCTCCTCTGGGAGACAGATTGTGGCTCCTGCTTTTTCTGTGCCCTGGAGAAAAAGCAGGGGGCTAAAAAGCACATCATTTGCTTTCTGGCAGATGATGGCATCCCCCTCACAGACCCTGGACTATGACCGGGGAGACTGGGTGGATCCTCTGGCACTTGCCCAGCGCATGGGGCTTTCTACTCTTCATACTCTCCGGCACTTACTTCAGGAGATGAAGGAAGCTTTGCTGCCTGCTGCTTGGGTTTACCTCAACTGGATCCTGCGAGAGGGCCATCCCGCTTACTCCTTACCCCTGGCTCTCTGGATCTCTCCATCTCCCCCGGGCTCCACATGCCTTCCCAACCGCCTCCCCTTCATCACCCAAGCTGGCTACATACATTGCAGCCAGTCCTGTTTCGAACCACGCCAAAAAGTCATCTGAACACACTTATGCTTCACATCCTTCATTTCCCCAACCTCGTGTCCTGCCCAGATAACAAATGGTGGGACCTCCTACCACCAGTAGAGGGTGGGAAGCCCCCGTGAGACAGTCTTCACTCTACCTTGGTTCTATGGCCCACCAGGGACATCAGCTGGAGAATCCTCCACGGCGCTGTGAGCACGGACGTGTACTTGGCGCGGTTCACTCCTGTTCCCGACACTTGCCCCTTCTGTGGCATGAGGAAGATCTTGGCGCACATCTGCCTTGAGTACAACAGGTTACAGCCCCTCTTTCGGTTCCTCCAGAATCTCTTGTTAAGGTTCTGGCTGCACTTCTCCTCTCATCTATTCATTTATGCACACCCCATCCGTCGCGGGACCTCCTACTCAGCCTCCTCCTGGCCACTGCCAAGATGGCAATTTACAGACCAGGGAGCAGAGGTTGGCTCAGGGAGGGGGCTGCGACTGGGGCATATTTCCGTTTCTGTATCTGTTCACTCATCCAGGGAGAGTTCCACTTGGCAGCATCAGCCAAGGATTTTGAGGAGCAGTGGGTGCTGCCTGGAGTTCTCTGCTCGGTGTCCCCGTCCCGTTCCCTCGTTTTAACCCTTTGACCTCCACACTCGTCCCTATTTTTCTCTTTATTTGTCCCTGTAATCACTTTGTATTCTGGACTCTATGAACCCTCCCTGTAGACTGGGGGGAGTCATTGAGATGTGGGCAGGCTTACACCTGCCCACCTCCCAGACTCCAGTAGGATTACTTTGTTATAGCCTTCTGCTCTGACCCTGTCACAGTTTGCATTGCCTAGCCCCCTGGCCTCAGTATCAGTTTGAGCCTGTTGATGTTACTGTATGTCATGAGTCATGCACTCCCATCCCCTTTTGAGATGGGATAAGGGTCATTAGAGCCCATGTCCAAGTCTGTGCAGCATCTGTGGGTCCCAGAGTTGTGTTGCCTAAGAGCCAGAGCCAGTAGAGCTGCCCTCATAATCAGGATGGTGTGGCCTAAAGGTCAGAATCAACCGAACTACCTTCATGATCAGGTGGGCAGGGGAGCCTGAGCTCTTCCTCTCCCCCAGGTCCCAACCCTGGGCCCCATTACTGGCAGGAGTCCGCACATCAGCTCAGCAGGGATTCAGCCGAAACACGCCAAGCTGCTCTCTGGTTATACAACCATCTTCTCGCAAAGATTCCTTGGGTGGCTTCCTACCCACTTCTCTGTGACTCATCGCCTCAGGGTTCCCATGGTCCCTTCTCTCTCTGTGGCATCTGGAGCCTGGAACTTGTGGGTGGATGCCATCTGGCTGGCTGGCCATTGCATGCTGAAGTGCCAGCAGTCCATCAGCAGGAGCCTGGAGCACACCTCCTCCTTCTCCAATGGGCCACCCTAAATGAGCTGGGCTGCTCCCTTTCATACCTGCTCTCCAGCCCAAGAATGCCCAGCCGTGTTGAAGAGGCATGGCTTTCTCAGCCCAAAGAGAGGAATTAACCCTTCCAATCCAAGTGAACATATATACATATTAATGAAGATAATATTGGTTACTTCACCTTCAGTTCCTGGTGCCCCTATAGGAACAACAGATAAACTAAACATCAGAAGGAACGTGCATTGAGTCTTTGTCTGGCCCTATCGTGGTATGAGGCAGGTTAGGGAGATGAATTCTATGCCATTTATAGGATGAATACTCCCAAGGGTTGGTTAGAATACAGTTAGGTTGCATCTAGACTGGCAAGTTTTTGCGGAAAACTTTTGCCAGCTGTCTTCACTGGCCGCTTGAATTTCTGCAAGAACACTGACTTCCTACTGTCTGAAATCAATGCTTCTTGCAGAAATACTATACTGCTCCCGTTCGGGCAAAAGTCCTTTTGCGCAAAGCTTTTGCTCAAAAGGGCCAGTGTAGACAGCTCAGATTTGTTTTGTGCAAAAAAAGCCCTGATCGCGAAAATGGCAATCGGGGCTTTTTTGCGCAAAAGTGTGTCTAGATTGGCACAGATGCTTTTCCACAAAAAGTGCTTTTGCGGAAAAGTGTCTGTGCCAATCTAGATGCTCTTTTCCGAAAATGCTTTTAATGGAAAACTTTTCTGTTAAAAGGATTTGCGGAAAATCATGCCAGTCTAGAAGTAGCCTTAGAATGTTTGTTTTTAATACTTTTCCCATTATGCTTTGTTTTGAATCTTTTCATGTACGTAAAAGACAGCAACATACATTATAATCAAATGTGAGAAAAGAAGATGTTTCAAATGTCCCTTACACTCTTGAATAAAGTACTGTATAAAATACGCCTTGCCAACTGTACCATGAGCAACTCTCCAAAAGCCATGTAGGCCCACAAACTTGCTAATAAAATATAGTGGTTGTGATTCAAATCCCAGCATTTTAATGCAGTACACTTAGGTCCGTGAGATACAGCTGTTATTTTCGATTCTGTCTCTACAGGAATACTGTAATATCTTCCAAACCACTGCATGGTAAATGTAACTTCAATGTAAATTTTTCTCTGGATGCACAAGATGTGGAAATTCAAATAGGACCAATAGAATCTAAGTGAAAATATTTGTAAAGAGCTTCCTCAGGGAGAATGCCTTGCTTGCAAAGTCAGTTTTCACATTTGAGTTCTTTTGAAGTTTTAAATAAATGTTTTTCATTATCTTCAGGAAATTGAAATAAGGTTGAATATAAATTACACTTTCCAAATGAGTTTGAAGACCTCTTTAATCACATTGCAGCTAAATGAGCTGTCACATCGAATCAGTACACAACATGCATTGCTGCAATTTCCAATGTTAATTTGAGTTTAATATTCATATTAATTATGTAGCTACTGTTCTAAAAGAAATGCAATTGAAAAAATGTAATCTAGTTTCATCATTTTTGTTAAACAGAGCTTGACAGACCCTAAGTGGGTATTTTAAACAGGTTTGTTTTAACTTCTGGTTAACATAAGCACTTAGGCCATGTCTACATGAGGAAACTATTTCAAAATTATTAAATTTGGCTTAACTCCCAATTTAACAAATTCGAAATAGTGTGTCCTCACTATGGGGAAACATCAAAATTAATCCGAGACAGAGTCCATTAATGTGGACATGCTACCTCTGACTTAAAGCCCCAGGAAGCACTGGGGAGTAATTCGTTTGAATTACTCTGGGGAGTAGTTATTTCGAAATAGCGATACCGGAGCACTCACACTACCATTATTTCAAAATAACTATTTTGGAATTAGCATTATTCCTGATGAAATTCAGGAGTGCAGATTTCAAATTAAGTGGCCCATTATTTCGAAATAATGGGCTTGGTAATATGGAAACTCCATTTATAAATTCAACTTAAGGAGGGTTATTTCGAATAAAGTCCTAGTGTAAAATAGGACTAAGGCCATAATTCTGAAAGTGATAGTGCCCATGACTTGAAGTCGGTCAGCAGAGCAAATACGAGGCTCTACTGGGCATGAAATCCAATTCCAGAATCTGGACTTTAAAAATATTTAGTGATAAAAATAAAGCTCAGATGAGCAGTCCAACTACTTTTGTTTTCTTTCCTTGACTAGGTGAGTCTCAGTTTTGTGACTGATTTTTTCAAAATTGTGAAGGACCATGTCGCTGCATCTGATTCCTCCCTGGATTTCCTCTCTGTGCTCACAAAGGTAACATGGTCAAAAATGCTCTGTAGTGAGACTGTGAAGGTAGCGCAGAAAGTATGTGAAGCTGCTTTCTTGGTTGCATTCCTCTTTTACTGATGACTTGATCTAGACCATATACTACAGGTTGAACCTTCCCAGTCTGCGACTCTCTGGTCTGGCAAAGTCTGTGGCCTGCTGGACCACAGATGTTGCCGGACCAGTGAGCAGCAACCGCAGAGGTTGCACACACTTGGCAGCCCACAAGGCCAGTGGCCTGGGGGCAGGGGTGGTGGCTGGGAGCCCCATCAGCAGTGGGGGCAGAGCCCTGCCATAGCCAGAGTGAGGCCGGCCCAGAGAGAAGCCCCACTGGCCAGAGTCAGGCCAGCACAGAGAGAAGTCCTGCCGGCTGGAGCAGGGCCAGCAGCCAGGGGCAGGGAATCACAGAGGATCCTGGCCAGGGCAAGGAGCCCCACTGGCCAGAGGGGGGCCAGTGACCCATAGAGGAGTCCTACAAGGGGAAGCAGATCCTAGCAGGATTGCTAGGGTAGCACAGTGGCCAGGGACAGAAGAGCTCTAGGACAGCCAGAGACTTGACCTCCCCTGGTCCAGCCAATTCCGTAGTTCGGGACCACTCAGGTCCTGAGGGTGCCAGACCAAGGAGATCCACCTGTAAGAGGAGTAAAGCTGTCCAATGGGAACTTCAGAGATACAAAAATCAGGACTATGTAGCACTTTAAAGACTAACAAAATGGTTTATTAGGTGATGTCTGGCCCACGAAAGTTCATCACCTAATAAACCATCTTGTTAGTCTTTAAGGTGCTACATAGTCCTGTTTTTTGTTTCAGCTAGACTAGACTAACACGGCTACGTCTCTATTACTATTCAGAGATACAGTCACTTTTCTTTCACTCAGTGAGTGAAATCCTGGCCCCACTGAAGTCAATGAGAGTTTGCGATTGATTTCACTGGGACCAAGATTTCACCCCCAAATTTTTAAGTGCTGCTGTGACCTTAGTATATTCCTAAACATGAGGCTATGCAAGGCTGTTGTGTAGTCCAGCATCTTCTACTTTTTCCACAGTAAAGCCTCCAGACTCCAGATGCCCATAGAAATGCAAGAGTTGTGGCTGGATTCTTTAAGACATTAGTTTTCTTTCACAAGTTTACTCTCAACTTCAGCCCATTTTCCCCTGTTACCATCAAATCTCAGGCAAAAAGTATCTTAAAAAAACTATGAAAAGTAGATTGTTTACCCATTGTTTTGCCCCTCACTGTGACAGTCCTCTTTTTCAATCTTGTTAATCATCTAACTCCTTTATCTTGCAGTATTTCCAAGGTAACCTCTGCCAGACACACCAGATTTACTGCCTTCATTACACCTCCGCTGTCTTTTACGTGGAGAACCTGAAGCAGAGAGAAGATTTTGGAATCTATCTGAAAGTAAAGTGTTGGCTTTGCTGTCCTTATTCAGTCTTCAGCCATCCTAGCAAAACAGATTGCAAAAGCTATAGTCTAGTTTAAATAACAGCCTACGCCTTTTTTCATGAAATGCAAACAATACCACAGGTTTAAATATACTGGATGGTATCCTGGCTCCACTGAAGTCAATGGCAAAATTCCCATTGACACAAGCTCCTCCCGTGGCACCAGATTTTCATACACTACATTCATACGGTGCTTTTCTAATGGCAACTGCACCTTAAAGCAGTTTCAATTAGTGCAACTTATAAAATGCAGAATAATTAGACATTAACAAGCTTCCAACAGGGGTAGGACAAGCAGTTGGGATATTTATCCAAACCTGTCCTATGTTACCTCCTATCGTGGGGTAGGAGCATCAGGTTGCCCAATATATAATGTCCTGGGCATGGAGCAGTTGACATTAACTAAGTACCTGATGCAATAATCCCTTCTTGGGAGTTCCCAACACGGGGGAAGGAAGGGAGGCAGAAGCCAAAATAACTGCCTATTTTAAGGGATTTGTTGGATTTTCTACCTTATATGATCTTCTCAAAGATCATACCATGTAACAAATCACAGAGCCTGTGACTTACATTGCACCTGCACTGCCACAGCAGTGAGGCTCCAAGTCTGGACCAACAGACTCGGCCTGATACCACACTAGAATTAGCTGCATCGTCCTTGCAGCTCAGGCTGATGCCCTGAAGACTAGGAGGAAAGTGGGTACGACAGACAAGGCTCCAGCCTATGTCTTAGCTTATGTGAGCTGTCTCCACCACTCTTTCTAGCATGATAGCCTGAGCCCTCAGGCCTAGGTTTGTCAAACCAGGGTCTAAGACTCGCTGCCGGGGGTTGCTGCTTTTGGGCCACACTCTGATCTGGTTACAGCCGCTGGTGACTCTCAGAAGTAGTTATGTGGGCTTCCGTGGGGCCTATTCATATATGTAACTGCTGAATATAAACAGGGCTTCAAATAAAGACACTGCTTACGTGACAAAACCACCACATCAGCCTCTCCAGTTCACACAAAAGCCTCTTGAATCTCCTATTCTCCGGGTATGCCAACTCTTGGGAGTTTTATATAAGTCTCATGCTTTCTGGTGCTCTCATTGGAGCAGCAGCTCTTTGAGTCAAGTGACTATATGACAAACTCAGCCTTCTTTTTTAAAATGGAAACTTTTAGCTCTATTTTAGTGATCTTAAAAATAATAAATATGGGATCCATTTTATTTGCTTCTTATTTCTGAGCCTTTAGTATGTGTTCAGGCCACATCGGAACTTGCCATATAATCACTTGACTCTAGGATCTGCTGCTTTAAAGGGAATACCAAATAGATTGAGATTTATATAAATCTCCCAACTTGGTGCACCCAGGGCACATCTACACAGCAGTGTAAAAGTTGAGCTAAACTATACAATTTGAGCTACGTTAATTGCGCAGCAGACTTGGAAATAGCTTAATTCAGCTTTTGGCGCTGTCTACACAGCAGGAAGTGGAAGGAAGAACACTCTCCCTTCAACTTTCCTTACTTCTCATGAAATGAGGGTTACCATGAGTCAGAGACCTCCAGCTCGCCATTATTTCGAAATTATAATTTGAAGTGTAGACATGCTCTTTGTTATTTCATAATAACAGCGGTTATTCCAAAATAACGCTGCTGTGTAGACATAGACCCAAGGAATAACAGATTCAAGAGGCTTTTGTATGAACTGGAGAGGTTGATGTGGTGGTTTTCTCACTTAAGCTGTGTCTTTATTTGAAGCCCTGTTTATATTCACATAGTTACATCAGCCTTTACAAGCACAAGATAAGATAAAGGCCTTTTTACTTCATCCTGAGCCTAAATTCTCTTTACAGAGGGAAGTTAAAAGGGGGTATTTTGACCAAGCTAACAGCACCAAACACACGACTGTAATGAAAGTGCAAGTTAGTGCTTTTGCTTGTTTTTGTGAGCCTCTGAGAAAAGTGGCATTAGGCTTGATTAAATTTGAGTGCACAGGATGGAACTAAAACAATAGCTCATGGATGTAAAAGTCATTTTTACCCCTTGAGATACAATAATACAAAAGGTATCTGAAACCACTTGGGAAGGAGAGAGAAATTGGGAGGCTGACACAACAATACTACATTTAGTGGCTTGGCTTTTCCCTGTTGTGTAATTGTATTTCTATGGACTTGACCTAAACTCTTTCCAAGCCTGAAGAGTTATTTTATATGGACTTCTAAAGTGAGCAGAAATAGTCAAATTCTGCTCTTAGTTACTGCGCATGTAGCAGAAATCACTGATGTTGAGCCAGATTTACTCTAACCAAATTTAGCCCATAGATTGCATGGGCTACGGCCCTGCCATGGCCCTGTCACTTCTATTTATCTTAAGCATCACACAGAACATTAGCACTACATAAATACTAAATAATGGTCATCAACATTTCAAGCTTGCTCAGCTTTCAGATTTTACTCTATTTAAACGTGAAAAATGAGCTCACTGTTATAGCCAGGTATCTTGGTGTAACCAGGTATCCTGGTGTAGCCAGGTATCCTGCGCCCACTAGTGGTATTTGGGGTCTGACTAGCTCTAGTACCACCAGAAGCCCTGCAGGGCCAACAGACACATATCTGGGGGCACAACTCACCCTGGGTATGTCTACACTACCCCGCTAGTTCGAACTAGCGGGGTAATGTAGGCATACCGCACTTGCAAATGAAGCCCGGGATTTGAATTTCCCGGGCTTCATTTGCATAAGCCGGCCGGCGCCATTTTTAAATGCCGGCTTGTTCGAACCCCGTGCCGCGTGTAGCCGCGCGGCACGGGGTTCGAACAAGCCGGCATTTAAAAATGGCGCCGGCCGGCTTATGCAAATGAAGCCCGGGAAATTCAAATCCCGGGCTTCATTTGCAAGTGCGGTATGCCTACATTACCACCCTAGTTCGAACTAGGGTGGTAGTGTAGACATACCCCCTGATGGAGAGGAAATGGCTCTGGAGGAACCTGGATTGAGATTGTTCTTGATGAGAGCCAATGGCATAGGATTGTAGTACTAGGAATTAGTAAAACCTGAAATGTGAAGTTATCTATAACAAAGATTAACCTGTGCAATGGATTCAGCTCCCCTTGAAGTGAGAGCAGGGTTCCATTGACTTCACTAGGAACTGATCTGGCTTCCTCATAAGCGGATCCCCATTACATTTCAGTCGGCTGATGTTGCAGCTAATTGTTTTTTAAGTCCTTTATGAGAAAGCACTCAAGGTTGTGGATCCTCAAACAGGCTTCCTTTCTATTCAGTAGTGGTGTGAACAGAAGGAACAGTGCAACCGACTACACCTACCAGAACTGCTGGTGGCTCCTTTACACAGACTAACCCGCTATCCCCTGCTCCTTTACAACATCTGGAAGAGAAGCAGTGATGCAACACAGAAAGCCTCCATCCACTCGATTAAGGAAAAAGTGGAAAAGTCTATACGTAAGTAGATCAAAAGTCAAGTTCTGTGTTCAGCAATTTCTCTGAGGGTTTGTGCACTTGAGATTCAAATGTAAATGAGTTTTTTTACTATGTGAAGACGTGATAGGTGGCATGAAAAACTCATTGCGATCTCTTCAAGGCCTTTTTTTTTCTCAAAATTATCTAGTACCATTTTCATATTGTCAAAGTCTCCTCTCAAGAGGGAAATGCAGGGCATAAATCTGTTACTCATATTTGCAGAGAATTAGGGTTGCTAGATGGATTAACAAAAAATACTGAACACACACACCACCAAAAACAACAACAACAACAACACCAGGAAAAAATTCTGTTGAGGATAAAAAAAAAGGGGGGGAGACCAAATTGTTGAGAAAAAAAAAGGTGCTGAGCCTTACCCTGGGAGGGGGAGAGAGCTTGTACCACATCTTACACTACTCCATCTTACACTACTCCCTCCAGTTTGGGGCCACACACTAACCCCCAATGCACCCACCCCTCCCCCTGAGCGACCCCCCCTATTCCCGCCCAGCCCAATGCACTCACCCCTCCCCCTGAGCCAGGCCCCACACAGCGTCCCCCATCCCAGTGAACTCACCTCGCCTCAGAGCCAGGCCCCCCACAGTGTCCCCCAGTCCAATGCACTCACCCCTCCCCCGAGCCAGGCCCCACACAGCGTCCCCCATCTCAGTGCACTCACCCCTCCCCCAGAGCCAGGCCCCCCACAGCATCTCCCATCCCAGTACACTCATCCGTGCCTCAGAGCAAATCACCCCCTCCCTACGGAGCCAGGCATCGGAGGAACTGGACAGCTGGGTAAGGAAATGTTACTTTTAAAGTCACCGCTCCTGTCGCCTGGCCCAGCTGCCTTGGCTCACAGTGTGTGTAGAGGGAGGCATCACGTGGCCAGCTCCGGGGTCTCTGCTCAAAGGGTCATGTGGGCCAGAGCAGCAAGCACTCCGCTCCCACCCCAGCCCAGCCCAGCGCCCACCTAGTGTGATGCCTGGCAAGTGCCTCCTTCTACCACCCCTTCGCTACGCCTCTGCCGTGCTTCTCACTTCCCTGCCCCCGCCAGATGCGGCAGGGGAAAATTGTCCCCGCCGGGCTTCCATCCCAGGGAAACAGGAAATGCCAGACATTTCACATGTCTGGTATTTTCTGGGTTTTTTTTTTTTACTGGACTGGGCACCCAAATAACGGACAGTCCGGGTGAATACCGGTCACTTGGCAACCCTACAGAGAATCACTTGCATTGTTGTGTGAACAGCAGAGAGCCGTTCACAAATAGGAACAAATCAGGGAAAATCTCAAAGAGATCTCTGAGATGGAGTCAGGTCTGGCAAGGGTACAACATGGTTTAATCCTTAAAAGAATAAAATTCCACCCAGAAGGGGCATATTATGCCAACAACTTTTCTCAGAGTGACAGTCTTAATATGTGAGATACTTAGAGATCTTTCTCCAGCTTGTGTAGGAAAAAATGGATGGGGTTTTATGCTGGATTCTATTTTACATACATCTATTAATTCAGTCATTCCCTGGAATGCACAATTTGCAGCTGTACATTTCTTATAGATAGGAAGTTCGTTGTAAGACAAACTTATTCTCCAGTGCCCCAGTCCAACTCCCATTGGAGTCAATGAGGGAGTAGCATTCAACAGAAAATGAATACAGCTATAGGCATAAGCCTGACACTTGATCTCAGCCCAGGCTTACAATCCAGGAAGTGACTTTGAGCCACTTGGCCTATGTGCCTTCCTGTCCTCATCTTTAAAGCAAGGACACCACAACTTACCTGCTTTGTTGGGCAGCGTGAGGGATAATTTTACCTTCAGTGTTCCCTGAAGCATTGTGCGCAAAATGGCTGTGCATTCAAAATTAGGAGTCAAACTGAAGTTTTGCCCTTTCAGGCCCTGATTTTGCAGTCTGAGGCCAGCTCGACACTGGGGGGAGAAATTCAATTTAAGAGCTGCAACTCCCACTATGAGAATAGTGTAGCAGGAGTCTATATTCTTTTCATTGAATTTCTAGGGTAGCCCCATAGCAGGACAAACTCTTGCATCAACTTCCCTAACTCCTCACAACTCCGAGGAGTACCGGGGTCAACGGGGGCACCCTCAGCATTTGATTTAGTAGGTCCTTACTTCTTCTTAAACCTTTGTACTCCGAGTGGAGCATAGGTCATCTACAAGTCTCCTCCATTTCACTCTGTTTCAAGACAAAACTTCTAGCTGACTCCAGGAGTACCCCAGTTGTTGTCCTTCAATCTCAGTAGATCTTCTCCACTTTGTCCGAAGTCTTCCTCTTTTGCATTTTCCTTGTGGGTTTCATGTGAGAGCTTGATGGACTATGCTGGATGATGGTTTTCTGAGAGTATGGCCTAGCCATCCCCACTTTCTTCTCTTGATTTGAACTTCAAGTGGTTCTTGTCCTACTCTGGTCCTTACTAGTCCCACTTAATAAAACCCCAAGAGATCGCTATCCAGAGCTCTGATTCCAGGTAAGTGTAGACACGGCCTCAGGCATGTGCTTCACTTTACAGACTGAGTAGACCTCCTGAGTTTTAGTCCTGTCCTTTAATCATAAACCCATCCTTCCTTTTAATGTTTTTTCTTAAAGACACTCATTGATTCCAATAGCTTTTGAACCAAGAATTTACCCTAAATTAAAACAGTAAAGAACTTGCTCATGATATTAGAGACCAATTTGGAATAGCAGCTTTTTTTAATTGATGTTTAAGACAAAAACGTAAGTGAATCTTTAGAGTCATGCATATTTTAAATATCTGGTAATATGACACCCAGTCGATCACATCAGTGTATTCAAATCTGTTTAAAGACACAAGGTGAAATCCTGGCTTCACTGAAATCAAGGCAAGTTTTGCAATTGAGCTCAATGGAGCCAAGATTTCACCCATGGCTTACGGTGTAAGCTTTGGGCCCAACCTTGCAAGCCCCAGAAACCAAATCCTCAAAGGATGTGGGGCAGTTATTTCTGTGCTGGGATCCTGGGCTCCAACCTTGACTGCTGAGGCCTTGGTCCCACTAACCTTGGGCATCTCCATAGGCACTGTACTTACACAGACATCCAGAAGCAGATACACTTTCAACTGAGTTCCATTAACTCTGCTTCCACCCAGCTCCCCAGACTTGCACCACCAGCATCTATTGACTTGCCCTGGTCAGTAACCTGACCAGTGTAAGTTTATTACCTACTCTATCTCTTCTTCAATGTGGAGAGGACATATGTAACCTGGGCTAAGATTTTCCAAGCACTTTCACCAAACCACACTGTTTTAGGCACAATATATAACAGATTTATTAACTACAGAAAGCTAATCACTTAAGTGATTGTAGTCGCAACCATAGAGATCAAAGTTGCTTACCTATGAAATAAAAATAAGTGTACAGTTTGAGTTCTACCAACTAAAGAGGATTTGAACCAAGCAGTTTCTCACCCTGACAGATGGTACAAATAGGTCACAGATCTTCAATATACAGGCTGGAACTCTCCTCCAAGCTTGGCTCACACTTCCCAGTTCGTTGCCCTCCAGATGTGTTTCCAGGTGTTGAGTTGTAGCAGGAGTGAGGCCAAGTGATGATGTCACTTCCCCTTTTGTATTGTTTCTTCCAGTTTGCTGGAAAGAGCTTTGCTTCTGACATAGGGGTCTGCCTCCATTGGGCAAGCAGCCTTCATTGTACATGCCCTCTCTCTGAGAAGTCTCCATTGTATACAGTTCCTAGGATAGTAGAATCTCTTCAGTGGGCCATAGCATGACTGGCTACTCCATTGTTGTACCTGAAAGGCTGGTTGTGAGTATTCCCAACAATCACAACATACTTCAGTAGCACACACATAACAAAACTTCATAACTTCCCACACAACGATACCTCATGCAATCCAACAGGATTAATGTTCAACAGCTCAAGAGTTTTAAAATGATATTACACAAATCATACTTCGTACAAAACATCATAATCACATAATAGTGATGAATATGGAGGTTCCAGAGTGCTGTTTTTGGATAAAGAGTGCCACAAACTTCCACTGGAATTGTTGAGAGTCAGACATTTAAATACTTTTGAGTATCCACTGCAGTCTAGCATTGTTAAGGGCATTCAACATCTCCCAAGTTTGGGACCATTGTTGTCAGCCATGGGGATAATTGACATTTTGTATTTTTCAGGAGATCTTGAAGGTAAAGTAAAATGGCTGGACAATTTTCAGAAATTTAGGCAGCTACAGGAGATTATAATTTGGCCTCCACTTTGGGACCGTGACAAAAGGTTCTTTATCCCAGAGGCAAGTATGGTATTTATATGTTATCCTCAGAACTTTTTCTTTGAAAAAAAAATTTATCCATGCTGCTTACTCCAGGGAGCTGAAGAAGTATCCCAAACCAAGAATAATATAGGTTATATGCAAATATTACTTATTGTTATTCTCTTATTAGCTGGGTTTTGAGATAGAGTTGTGCAAAACTGTTCACCTTCTTCACTCCCTGAGATGAGCCAAAGAAATTCACATTAGCATTTAAATAATGTAAAAACATGAATTTTCCATGAGAATGTGTTCTGCTTTCTGCTGAGGTGACCTGTGACCTCCCCTTGACTTTGAAGCCTGCCTTTAAGTAATGTTATGGTACAGTCATTAAATGGAGCTTACCTTGATGTTCATTAAATTTACTCTAAAGAAAGTGATCCCAGTTTGACTTTTCAAAGAATTAAAATTGTTTAATCCATAGTATTGCGGGGGGGGGGGGAACCCCATGGCCATGCTCAGCTGGTAGCTGATTGGCATGCTTAGTTTGATATAAACTTTAATATCTTACAAATATGAAGAGTACTTCTCAGACTCATTAACAACTGGCTAATTTCCGGTTTTTAGTCATATTTGTGTGATTCTTTTTTCTATTTTTTCTTCCAAGTATCTGAAACATATTTTAAGAGAGAACATGAGTGAAAATATCTTGTCTTCCAACACCAGAGAGCTTCTTCGGGAAGGGAGGTTAACTCTTGCAGGTAAATGCCATTTTACTCACATGCCAGCAGTACAGCACCGTATTCTGTACGGGCAGTACTGCACAGATCTGTGCCCCACTGATTAATTAGAAATATGGATCAAAGAAAAACAAATATACAACATGTCATACGGTAAGAGAGAACCAGCTAAACTGTCAAGAGGAGAGTAATCTGTGTGCTTGGTTATTGTCGCATCTGGGTGGTAAACATGCCAAATGTTGATGGAATCAGCTTGATTGGCCAATATTCAAATTTCAAAGAGGGTTTTTTTATTGTGCTATTTTAGATTGTGGCTCAGGGAACCCTGATGAAGTTGAGACTGCTCTGTTCAAAAGGGTCTTTGTTATTGTATGGTTGATACATGCAGCTCTGAAGCATCCATTGCTGTACTAGTGTGGAGGCTCCATACACAAGATTAAGGAAAGAATCAAAAGGCTAATTTTTTTCATCTGTCCCATGTTAAACACAACCTTTCTATGGGATTAGCCTTGGTGGATGGCTCAAGGGAGGAAGGTGATACCATGCTAGATCGTTTCTGCTATTAATGAGGCAAAGTTTATTGAAATGGGGGAGCCATGAAAGGATCTCACCAGTGACACAGTTGTACCCAGCTGCAGTATCTCACAGTGTTGGAACACATCTTTCATGGCAATCCCAATAGCATCACAGCATGCTGCTATGGTACAACATCATATCACTGCAACAAAGCATCACATTATAGGGACGTGCCGGTTTGTCTCATTGGATGAAGAAGGCAATATCTCTATCTGACCATGCTCATCCCTACCAGAGTGTGACGTGGACACTGGGCAGTACCAGCATCCCTGTCCTTAACCACATGCCAAGAAGACCAAGAACAGAAGAGGCACAGAGGAGTGGGATAAAGAGCCCAGTGTTGGTGTAAGCATGAGAAAAAAGTTTGCATTTTAAAATACCCTAATTAGTGCAGCCATGCACTGAGGCAAAGAGAATAAAGCAGAGAAGTTGTGATTCAGCTTTCTCCTGTCCTCACAATCATCATTATAAACTGGGGCTGATGGGACCAGACCAAGATTTCCCCTTCCTCCACAGACATAGTCCAGGCACAGGGAGATGAAGATGTAAGGCTGTAGAAGAACAGGCACAATTCTGAAGACACAAATTAATACTGTTACTTTTTAACTTACAAAAATTCACTGCTACTGTTTGGAAGGGTCTGGAGGAAGGGGGCAGAGCTTCTTTATTTTTTTAATTTTTTTTTTAATCTAGCTCTTCCTCTCATCTCCAAAACTTCAGCCAGCAACCCCCATCACCTGAGAGATCCACTGCTGATGAGATAAAGAACTAGGACTTATCACTAATCTGCATTTCTTACAGGAATAAATTTGGGTTGAAGACAGATAGGATGGCACAGCCATATCTTGCAGAAATAAGTTTACAGCGTCAACTTATTTGAGCTAATATAAGCAATTTGAGAAAGTGCATGGTTTGGCACTATTTCTCGATCTTGTCAATTTCAAAATGAAAAAAACCCCACATAATTCTAACCAAGATGAGATGCTGAAAATGGGAAAGAAGCATTTGCTAAAGCTATGGATTTAATAAAACACAATCTAATATTGAAGTGTGCTGTGCATCTCCAAGCCCAAGGTCTATACCCTGAGGTGTCCGGCATTTTTACTTTGGGATAATTCTCTCAAATCTGTGTTGTTTCTTATTATGCCTTGAAACCAAAAGGCAAATGAGTAAATTGTTAATCATAGCTTCCATCCTAAGAAACAGGTTTACTTCACTTAGACATTCTGTGACTAAAATGTCTCCTCCTTCTACCATAATAAAATAATGTGATCAAAACCATATGTGAAAGTTGTATAGGGAATCAGAAGCAGACAGACAAGAACCCAGAAATCCCAACTGGAGCCTGAAATGCCATCTCAGCATAATGCCCTACACATGAATACTAGGGATGGTATGTGGAAGATGCAGTTCTTCATAGCTGGCAGACAGCTGTGTGATTCATGGATAAAGTCAGGCTGGCCACAAATCTCACCACCTTCAAAATGAAAACCTCAATTCCCAGCAGCAAATGGAGACAAAGGATCAATTATCCTCATGTTGTTATAGGTAGAAGAAATACATGCTGACCATACTTCTCCCCAGCATATTAGCTACAGCCATTGTAGAAATGATAAGACAATGAGGAGCAAAAGTACCTACTATACATTGGCTAAAACATAATAGATTAACTACTGTACATAGAGTAGATGGACTCTATCTTACAGCAAATCATTTACATCAGTATAATCCAGGTAACACTAGGGCTGTGTCTACACTGGCCACTTATTCCGGAAAAGCAGCCTCTTTTCTGGAATAACTTGCCAGCTGTCTACACTGGCCGCTTGCTTTTCCGGAAAAGCAATAACGATCTAATGTAAAATCGTCATTGTTTTTCCGGAAAAACTATGCTGCTCCCGTTCAGGCAAAAGTCCTTTTCCGGAAAAACTGTTCTGGAAAAGGGCCAGTGTAGACAGCACAGTAGTCTTTTCTGCAAAAAAGCCCCGATCGCGAAAATGACGATCGGGGCTTTTTTGCGGAAAAGCGCGTCTACATTGGCCATGGACGCTTTTCCGGAAAAAGTGCTTTTCCGGAAAAGCATACTGCCAATGTAGATGCGCTTTTTCCGGAAATACTTATAACGGAAAACTGTTCCGTTTTAAGCATTTCCGGAAAAGGGTGCCAGTGTAGACATAGCCTATGTGATCAAATATAATCCACTGCTAAGCATGAAGGAACTATGTCAAAAATTACACCAGAGTCTTAATATGATACAGGGGCTTTAAGAAGCCCAAGAAAAAGGAAGTTTTAAATAAACAAGACCAGGGACTCTCGTGTTACTGCGGCTGTTTGTAGTTTCCTGAATTCCTGGTGAGATAAAGGAGAGGTCTCATGGTAGCTCCTATAATCTTCCAGCCAAGTCACTGATTAACCAACATGCACTAGGTTCACTTGCCTAGGGCCCCCATCTCAGGAGTAACCTGACCATCCCAAGGAAAAGCAACACACACAAACTGCCAGGCCAGGATGCAGGAGGGTGTGGCATTGGGTGTACACTGTGTCTAGAGCCACTGCAGGATAAGAGTTATTATGGGATAAGTGCATGAAGGACACCTGTTTTCCCCGGAAGAGGCTTTTCCACCATTTGGCCCCATCTACATGGGGCCAAATGTCGGGGGAAAAAACCCTCTTTCAAAAGCCTCTGTTAACCTCATTTTATGAGGAAGAAGGGGGCTTTCAATTGAGAGGGGTGTTCTGACATTTGGCCCCACGTAGACAGGGACAAATGGCGGAGAAGCCTCTCCCGGGGGGGAAAAAACAGAAGAAGGAATGCAAATGCGAGTGCTATTTGCATACCTCTTCGAAAAAATAACACACAGTGTTGCCGTACCCTGAGTGGCATCATGAAGGAACAAGTGGGTGAGACTGTACAAGTATTTTTAAGGGATCCAGATGAACCCTGGAATTTTCCCTCATTATGTATTTGCAGATGCCATAGGGTATTCCCTAGCGCCCCATAAATGAGTTGTGTGCTCGACAGCATGCTGCTCTTTGTAGCTGTGTTCAAAGATATTCTAAATATGATCTGACTTATTTTGGTAATGAGAAACTGCTGGTCTTTTAGCATAATGTGGCTCCAATGTGCCATTATTATGAATGGCCAAAATGCCAAAGCAAAATGCCTTTCATGTCTGGAGTGTGTGAGAATACAAAAGAGATTGTGAGTGGCCTGTTTAAAATGTGCCACATTACACCGATCTGCTTAGAATAGGAATTGCAATGACTCAGAACAATCATACTACTCTTTGTTTTTCTCCTCAGAAAGTACACGGATCCTTGATGTCTACCTCTTTCTATTCAATGATTTCCTATTAATTACCAAAACTAAACGTAACAAAAAGGTAACAATGGGCAGAAACAGTCACACTTACTGTACGTGTTTTTTGCAGCCTGGAAAATATTTATGCCAGTATATTGGAAGAATTATTTTTAGGAGAAAAATGCAAGTGGAATAATGCATATGAAGGATGGTGATAGTTTTGTATATAAATAGCAAGCAGTAAAACACCCCATTGTAGTTCTTCAGAAGTGTTTTTATGACAGATGTGTATAAAGATATGATGTTATAGAGCTGAGATGGTGTCCAAGGTTTGCATTACTGGATATTTGTTTAATTCCTTTATCATTCCCCCATTCCCATACCCTACATACTGGATCTCTAAAGCCAGCTACTTCTTCTGAAGTGTTCTGAGCACTATAATGGTACATGTCAATCATACACTTCCAGTCTTTTATAGAAAGAATATCAGAAATCAGAACATTTGGGAGCCACTGAGGAAAAAGCACAGGGAAATGGTGAAAAAATGAACCTAATTGAAAGAATAGCAACATACTCAGAAGCTCTGGATTCTACCTCTGGCTCTGCCACTGCCTTCTCCAGGCACAAAATGGGAGTAATGATACCTCCTTTGTAAGACACTTTTAGATCTGCTGCTGAAGCCACTCTATAAAAGCTTGGTATTGTTAATTATTCACTGCCACCAAACAGGCATTTGGCAATTGAGCCTCCAGTATCTGGGAATACAAAGGCAGTGAAATGTATGAAGATCATTTAATGGCGTAGAAAAGATAACAAGCTGTATGTGGTGCAATAGATTATTGCAGGAGACACTGTCTGAATTGGAAGTGGTTTTTAACAGACAGCAGTTATCACATTGTATAGACACAGGTTAGAGTCTATGCCAGCCACACCATGACATAGTCACATTCCCAGTCATGTGGCTCTCACCAGGGTGGGTACGTGTACCCTTGGTGGCACACAGATGTTTTCCAGGGGTACATCAGCTCATGTAGATATTTCCCTAGTTTTACAACACACTACCTAAGATGCACTAGTGAATTCAGTACAGAGTAACATTTCATACAGACAAAATGAGAAAGTCAGAAATTGTTCAGTAATAGTGTGCTGTGACACTCATGTCTGAGTTTGTAAGCCAGTAGTGAGGTGAAAATTGGGGTATACAAAACAAATCAGATCCCCTGAAAGGGATACAATAGTCTGGAAAGGGTGAGAACCACTGCTCTGCTTGCACATGCCCCAGGAGGGTTTGCCCTAGGTATGCGTGAATCAGTTTCAGACATACTGCATCAACTGTGTGGCCCTTTGCAAATTCTTCATTACAGATATCAGTAGTGAGCCGCCTATATGGACTGCACAGGATTCTACTCTGGGATTGATAAACCCACAAGTGTGAAGAAACTAGTAACCTGTATTAAACAAGGCATTTGAAAAATAACTAGGATTGTTTGTTTTGTGCAGTTGGGCTTGACTTTGACTTTTAATCTGCAGGTTAGCTGCATACTTTGGAGGTTGTTCAGGCAATAACAATTTTTTTGAGGCTTAATAGCTATGTAAGGCCTCTGAGAACATTCTGCAGGGAAAATAAATTGTGAGAGATGTTTATTGGTCAGCATTCATAGGAGTTTGGTAAATATCTAATCAAGTGCTTTTCCTTCCCACTTTCAGAAATACGGGGGCTCAGACACAGGCTTAATACCTGTATGCCCTTCCTTTTCTCCTGAACTGCAGTCTTTGATAAAAGATGGTGGTTCTTGTACAGTCCTGGACCAGCCCATTCCACTAGACAGACTGACACTCAAAACTATTGATCCATTCCATGTAACAGGTATGTTTAACATGTGTTTTGTATGGCAGTGTTCTATGCACAGTGTAGACAGAGAACCCCTGGCCTTTCCACCACAGGCATCCACTCACGTCCTTTCTGTCCCAACACAGAAGACTCCTAAGGGAGGTCTGCTACCAGAGAGCTCCCATGAGAGTCATTACCTCCTGAATCATGGGAGCAGGGAGTGGGGGGAGGAAGCCTTGGGAGGAAGCCTTGCAAGCCCCTGGAGCCTTATCTATTACAGTTGAACCTCTCTCATCCGGGATTCTTTGGTCTGGGAGGACCACAAATGTTGCTAGACCAGAGAGCCCCAGCCAAAGAGGTTGAGAGCAGCTGGGAGCAGAGCAGGTATTTGATACTAGACCGTATGGCCAGTGACTTGGGGGCAGAGGGCCCCAGGAGAGCTGCCATCCCACGGGAGATGGAGGCAGGGAGCCCCAAGAGCAATTGCCGCCTCGTGTGGCTGAGGGCAGGATACCCTGGGAGTAGCTGCTGCCCTGGCCTGAGCCAGGCAACTAGGAGCAGCTGCCGCACCGTATGGAGCTGGGGGCAAGGAACAAAGCTCCGGGAGCAGGCTAGGAGCAGCAGAGCTGGGAAGGTGGGCCATAGGAGATCAGGCCTTCTGGATTCTCCTGGGGTGGCAGCCAGAAGGGGAACCCCTGGAGAATCTGGAAGCCTGATCTCCCCTAATTTGGCAAACTCCCTTGTTCGGGACCGCTCAGGTCCCAAGGGTGCCAGACCAGGGTGATCCAACCTGCATAACTTGTCTGTTTTTTCCTCTGGCTCTGGAGAGAAGGAGATTCCTATAGAGAGTGGCCAACTTTGTTCCTTGGTAAGTGACTCTTGAGCAGGGCTACTCAACACACAGCCTGTGGGCCATTTGTTTGCGGCCTGCGGTGCAGTTTGGGTTTACACAGGGCTCAACACACAGCCTACAGGTGGGATCCTTTGAACATGGTCTCCACAGAGAACACACTCCACAATGGTGAGGCATCTTCCAAGTAGGGTGAGCACTGAAAGATGCAAGTGGACTGGCTGGCTGGAACAGATGGGTACAGGGTGTCAGCGTTTCTAGCTCCCAGAGGGGAGATGCCAGGAGTGCTGGGGCATTGTGGGAAGTGCTTTGTATTCATGCCCGTCAGTGTGAAAGAAGCTATTTGCATATATTTGTGTATATATTTGCACGTAAATGCAACTGCACTTACGTTGAGGTCCTTGGCACGTGTTGTGAGTATCATTGTGGCCCCCAGGGCTTCCAAAGTGAGTAGCCCTGCTCTAGAGTTTTGGGAGGAGAGTTGACCACTAATGTTGTCCTAAGTTTAGAGCCTGTTAGAGCCCAATGTTGGGCTATACAGAATAGAAATAACACACGGTCATCTGATAAAAATATTTCAGTCCCACACACAAGTCAACTGGCAAAATCTTATTGCTTGTCCACCAAGCAAGCTAGTCTCCCAAATCCACAGCTATTAAAAACAAACCTGAAACCCACAGAATTTATTTTAGCCTTGAAGTTCATCCATCTTGACTCATCAGCATGCCATGTGCTGCCATGCCAGACAGCAAAGAGAATAAATATAACTAAAAATGAGATAAAAGCACCAGCATCAGAAATAAAAAACCAGTGGCTTCTTCAGCCTGCTGCAGACTTTGTCTCTTTGTGTGTGTGTCTAAATGCATCTCCCTACCAACACAGCCTAAAGCCAGCAAACGAATTACCTGTAGCTTGCAGCGTAGCTAGTAGGTGAAGAAAAGGGCAACATCTGCCTCTGATCTTGGGTGCCCTAGTTGGGCATACACAGATTCTTGTTTCTCAAGAAACATCTTGGGCATGTAATGTGTAATTCTATGAGCTGGACTATTGCAATGAAATGAAATGTTTGCCAGTGTACCATACTCCAGCTATACAGTGAGTGCTTGATCAGAGTCCGCGTAAAAGCTGCAGCAACCTCAAAACTCATCTTTCTCACCAACAGAAGTTTGCCCAATCCACCTTTTCTCTCTAATAACCTGGGGCCAACAGAGCTACAACAATACCACATTTCATCTTTGTAATTTATTGGCAGGACTTTATAGGTAATATTCTGAAGTGGATCCAAAATTCAGTAATTAAAGTGAGTATCATTAAGTTTCTCCCTACAAATGGCTGATTTTCAGGTCAACAGTTAAACACGGCCCCAGAAGATCCTGATTTGTGGGAGAGTAAATCTTCTTTGGGGGTCAGGAGGACTTGCATTACCCCAATTGTTGACAATCCGTGATAGCTCAGTGGGGCTTATATTCACTGCTTCTAACTAAATATATACATTAAAACCCCTGCATCCTTTCATAATATCCTGCAAACCATCTGCCTTGTCTACTGTCATGCACACAAGTCTTGTCAATCAGACTCACTCACTACCAAAAGTGTCTTTGAAATTCTTATTAAGAACTACCCTGGTAGTTTATGTGATTTGCAGGAGATTTTTTTCATGGGCTTTTTCCAGGATTAGTCATATGGGCTGGCATAACACTAGCAGTAGGAAGTCTGAGATTAGTGCAAGGACAACTGGATGGGAGAAGATATAGAATCATAGAATAATAGGACTGGAAGGGACCTCGAGAGGTCATCGAGTCCAGCCCCCCGCCCTCAAGGCAGGACCATGAGCTACCCCATCAG
The DNA here is from genome assembly GCF_052426305.1 of Pelodiscus sinensis. Classification (NCBI taxonomy): domain Eukaryota; kingdom Metazoa; phylum Chordata; order Testudines; family Trionychidae; genus Pelodiscus; species Pelodiscus sinensis. The sequence goes on from NC_143052.1 coordinate 81,503,669, forward strand.
ATATTTTCTAGTTGTGGGGACTGAAGCTTGTGAGGATCCATTTGGGACCTTTGCAGCGGGAGTGATTCATTTGCCTGTGATCTGGAAAATGATGTCACAGAGCTCACCCATACTCCCTCATGGTTTGGCAGTGGGCTTTTTAGGAGTTACGTAACTGGCTGGTATTGGCGTTAGAGGGTAGAACCTTTAAAACTTCAGCTGATTCCTACGGCAGTTAAGGAACGGCCTGCACATAGCACTGTCACTAGGACAGGCATTTTTATATAATTTGCTAATGATTTAAGAAAATATTTTATGTGTCCAATGTTATTAAGTGGTTCCCCACATAGGTTTTGAAATCTGTACCCCCATTGAAGTGGATGTGGTAGGGGAGTTCTCAGCAGCTAGAGAGGATGTTCTGCCAGGCTGAACTAACAGCAGCAGCAGCACAGAGGACTGCACTGTAAGTGTACGTCTAGACTACAAGCCTCTTTCGAAAGAGGCTTTTTGAAAAAATACTTTCGAAAAAGCCTCTTTAGAAAAAGATTGTCTAGACTACAAGCAGATTTTTTGAAAAAGCAAGCTGCTCTTTCGAAAGAGAGTCTAGATGCTCTCTTTCGAAAAAGCACAGTTTGCATTCAATAGCGCCTTTTTTTGAAAGAGTATTTTCAAAAAAAGGCGTTATTCCTCGTAAAATGAGGTTTACCGCGATCAAAAAAACTGCCGCGTTCTTTCGATTTACTTTTGAAAGAACATGGCTGCAGTCTAGATGCAGGTGAAGTTTTTCGAAAAAACCCTGTAGTCTAGATACACCCTGAGAGTTGTACCCTTGCAACAGAAAAAGGAGATGTGGGGGAGGGGACGTGGCGGGTATTTTAAAAATTGGAATCTTAGACTATACTGAATATCGCAGGCACACCCAAAAGTAGCAGGATTCAAAATTTCCTCTCAGTTTAGACTGCAATGCTAAGGGAGCTGGTGGGGACAATTTGGCTGCACATGTTAATGAGGTATTTATAATCCCTTCTAAGAAAGCTGTCTCTGCAGTGATCTGAGAGGAGCAGATGCTGTACCTCTCATGCAGCATGGAAGAATATTTAATGGGGATTTGATAAATTCTGATAAACCACTCTCCATATTCCAGAAGCAGCATTTAATCCAGGGCTGCTTTATTTTCATATTTTCTCCCACCCTCAAGCCTACCAGAGCACATGCTGCTTTTTACAGATTGTGTCTGCAGCTGCTTTTATTTGAATTGTGGAAGTGCCAAGGATGACAGCCCTAGTCCAGGGCCCCATTGTGTTAGCTGCTGTGCAAACACAGAAAGGGATGAGCAGGCCAGGAAGAGATTACCTGCAACCATCTGTGATCTGACCTTGATGTTTTAAAAAAAAATCCATTGGAAGACTCTCTTTCTTTAAACAATGAACTGAGAAGGGAAATGTTCAGCCCTAAATGTAAAGGTCCTAAAAAGTTGGGAGCTTTCGAAAATGGGGAATGAAAATGATGCAGCCTTCAGGATAGCATTCACTGCTGGTAACTTTGGAGTGTTTCATATTTTGAGAAATGCTCCCAGAGCTGTATTTTTATTGGGCTGTGCAGTGGTCATATTAATCACAGTTGGAAGCTTGATTTTTAATCTAATAAATACAGCACATCGGTGATATTACTGAAGGCAGGTCCTGTCCTAGAAAAAATTCCAGCTGACTACAGAAATATTATATTGCAAAAGGAAGGAAGTGCTCTTCAGAGCAGAATTCTGTCAGAGGACAACAGCTCTGCAATTACACAGCCTAATTCTAGCCTCAAGCACACCACATATCAGTGCAATGATAAGCAGTCTTACTGTCATAATGCTAGGAAGCCTGTCCTAAAGGCAAAGCTATACTCAAATACCAGGGCCATGTACTAGAGATAGAAGTGTAATAGTGGAAATCTGTCTTTGAAGCTAAATAAGGAGCAACATGCCTTTTAATATTGCTGCTCTGAATTCAAACTTTGCAGTTCCTCATGATTGCTCTCTATTGAGACTACTGGTAAAGCTGGAAGGATCCTTCCTTACAGAAACAGATATGCTGTTCCGATAAAGATTGCTAACCATTACTGTTGTGAAGTGTAGATTCTCTGTCACTGATGTTATTGAAAGTCTTCCACAGTAGCTTAGAAAATTTCATTCTTAAACTGGAATGGGTGTATTTCCTGTAGATCACAAAAGTAAAGGTTGAGTGTTTTGAGTTATATCCCTGGTGCAGCTATAGATTTGCTCTACTTACCAATTTAGGCCAGTAATTTAACGACTCTGCAGCTCACTTTCCCTGGCTGCAGCATGAGAGTTATGTAACACTTACCTGCTGTTTTCTCCCAGCAGAGTTTAGAGGTCTGGTTGGCACTTTGATGAGAGGCATTTGATAAGAGCAGATACTAAATAAAAGCATGCTGCTCCAAAGCAAACAGTGTGAACTAGATTGTTATAAAAAAAGCATCTCAAATACAGCAACTTTAGACCCAACTGGCATGTCTTGGCAGCCTGAAGTCTGCATTGCTATTTGGGATATATGGTTTTAAAAGCTGTCCCAAACCAGGGGCATCATTTACATGGAGGTGATCCCACTGTGCACTCTCAGAACTGAATTTTGCTCTGTCCTCCCAACAATACTAATCATAACATCAGTGGGCCAAGTTCTAATCTCATTCGCATTAATGGAAGCTGGGAATAAAAAAGTTACCTAGGGAGGTTGTAGAATTACTGTCATTGGAGGTTTTTAAGAACAAGTTTCACAAACCGCTGTTAAGGAAGTTCTAGGTCAGGAGAGGAAAACCAGCAGCCTGCTCGCTGGACTGGCCACACTGCTTAATTTCATCTGGCCCATGGCAAGTCTCCATGCTTCCAGCTGGAAGTCCCGAGCCTCGATGCCCCACACCCAGTGGAGCTGAAGCCACAAGCCCTGACTCGCTCCACTGCAGAAGGAAGCTAGGGTTCCTAGACCAGCACTGCAATGCTCCCAGAAGCCCCTGACATGTCCATACAGATGCAGGAACTATCAGGGAAGTTCTGCGTCCTTCTCCCCTCCCCACCCTCCATCAGAAGACTAGCTTTCAGAGGACCCTATCATAAGCTTTGAAGTCAGGAGCATGTTGGGGGCCAGGTCATAACATGCGGTGCTTTTGGAGATCCCAGGCAGTGCTGCAGCCAAAGGTTGGAGAAAAGGTATTATTTGCAAGATCCCTAATGAGAGGCACCAGCTTATTTGTATTAATAGGAAAATTGTGACACTCCTGACTGTACCTGGAAAAGCATTTGGCATTATCAGTTTGACTAGGATGAAAACTGCCATTAGCAAAGTATTGAGAGAAGCAGCACGTAGATTTCAGCCCAGTAGGTGGTGTTCAGATCAGGTGTCCATCTTGCCGAAACTCATTGAGAGAGGCTTAAAATACCAGTCAAAGATGGTTTTCAATTTAATTGGTTTTATAAAAATATAGAGAAGCTCTCTAGAAGATCCTGAAACTGTGGAATTCCAGCAAACAAGGTTAACTGGCTAAAAAGCTTTGTAGGATGAGTCTGCATGCCATGGAGACACGGATTGTTGCTGGTGCAAGGCAAGGCTGCACACATTCCCCACTTCTCTTTTACCTTTGTGATGAGAAGAGCAATGGCTGCTGCCAAAATCACTGGTGTTATTTGGGCAACAGATAAGCTGAACGACCCAGAATTTGCAGATGATACAGTCGTGTCAAGTATCAGAGGGGTAGCCGTGTTAGTCTGAATCTGCAAAAGCGACGAGGAGTCCTGTGGCACCTTATAGACTAACTGAAGTGTAGGAGCATAAGCTTTCGTGGGCAAAGACCCATGTCCACTACATGCATCTGACGAAGTGGGTCTTTGCCCACGAAAGCTTATGCTCCTACACTTCAGTTAGTCGTGTCAAGTAACAACTTGGATGGAATGAAAAGACTCTTTTTGACCAACCCACTTCCTCCACCACCACCTGAAGCTGCCAAATGGAACTTATCAGTACACAGAAGATCAAGAACAAGGAAATAGGAGAGTGCTGTCTGGCTGATACAGGAGTGATGAAAAAGAGTAAAAAAAGAATTAATGACTTCAGCTATCTTGTAAGTACAGTGTTTGCTACTGGCCAGTTCGCTAAAGAAGTGAACGCAAGAATCAGCAAAGTCAGTCAAATATGAACTTGACCTCTCCAACCACAGGAGAGCATCCTCATATCTGGATGGTGTACAGGTGGTTGAAAGCCACCATAAGCCCTCTCCATTCTCCTGGGCTACAAGTTCTTTACTTTGTCTCTTGGGGCACATCACAGAATCTCTCCCCGTAGTTGCAATACAACACCTAGAATGTCTCATGTTTTCTCTGAATCAGATTCAAAAGCAGCTAATTGCAGAAACAGCTTTTTGAAATAATATGAGGCTATTTTTTTCACAGTATAAAATTCAAAACTGCTAATGTGTGCTTCTGCAATAAGCAATCAGAAAAGGAGAAACAAAGATATGACTGATGTGTAGTGAATCAATCTGATAGGATTTTGATAAGACAGCTCACCTTGTATGTATTCTTTGTTTTGTTTTATAGTCCTTGGGCTGCAAAATGCTTTTGTAATACAACATGAAAATAGATACCAACAGTGCATCGGAGTCTTCTTACTACAAGCACAAACAGAGATGGTCAAAGTAAGTCCTATATTTTACAAGACCTTATTAAAATTATATTTATTAAAGGAAAGATCTTTCCTAAAGAGAATTTTACTGAAGCAACTATATCTGACAGAACTATGACCTAGTTTATTCTCTTCCCTAAAACAAATCATTCCACATGTTACAGAATTTATAATTACTCTACCCACATACAGATTTTAAGTGAGGACCTCCAACAGGTCACATACTAGTTTTTCAATTTCTGACTTGCTAAAGTTCAATTCCTACATAACAGGAATCAAGAAACTAAGCCATTCCCCAGGCTCCATGCCCAGCCAAGAGTGGATTGCAGGGGCAGGAGCTGCAAGGGTAGAATTTTGCAAGGTTGCGGGGGTGAGGGGGAAGTGGCTTGTTTTTCATCACATTCCTTGGATGCTAAATAGTGATAGAAATGTAGCCGTGTTAGTCTGGGGTAGTTGAAGCAAAATGCAGGACAATGTAGCACTTTAAAGACTAACAAGATGGTTTATTAGATGATGAGCTTTCGTGGGCCAGACCCACTTCCTCAGATCAAATAGTGGAAGAAAGTAGTCACAACCATATATACCAAAGGATACAATTAAAAAAAATGAACAAATATGAAAAGGACAAATCACATTGCAGAACAGGAGGGGGATGCGGGGGGGGGGGAAGGAAGGAAGGAAAGTGTCTGTGAATTGATAATATTAGAGGTAGGGAGAGTGGGATGTTTGTGAGTTAATGGTATTAGAGGTGATAATTGGGGAAACTGTCTTGGTAATGGGTGAGATAGTTCAAATGTTTGTTGAGTCCTTGTTGGAAAGTGTCGAATTTTAACATGAATGACAGTTCAGAGGATTCCCTTTCAAGTGCAGATGTAAAAGGTCTTTGTAGCAGAATGCAGGTGGTTAAGTCATTGAGAGAGTGTCCTTTCTGGTTAAAATGGCAAGAAACTGTTTTCTCTTTGTGATCTTGTCTGATATCTGTTTTGTGGGCATTAATCCTTTGGCGAAGTGTCTGAGATGTTTGTCCAATGTACATAGGAATGTTTGCAAGGACTCATTGTGCAGCGGTTTCTCATTTAGCTCATGTTTGGTAACCAGAGTTTCTAGATTGTAGAACAGCTCATGGCTTTGGACCTATTAAAGCACCTATTAACTTGAATGTTAGTTTATATAATATTGTCTGTATGAGTTGGTTTTACCTGGTAAGAGGTGGCAGTGGTGGGAAGGTGAGGAGAGAGGGAGGCACCTTTCCACTTTATTTTGGGTGGGTGTAGTGGAAATTCAAATGTCATCTCTCCTCCACCATGTCTGGAATGAATCTGTCTGGCACACTGAGTATAATCATTGCAAGAGAGTATACTTGCTACAGTTGTGTCTTTCTCTTGGAGCCAGTGCTGTCCATTTCACGGTCAATGGAAAAATTCACATGGACTTCACGCCAAGATCTGTATCAGCGCCATGCAAGTTATGGCTCAGGTGTGATAGATGCTGGCATTGTCAGCAAGATACTCCCATGCTTTCCCTGACAAGTGGGGGCAAGGATTTTTGCCTAGACACTGCAACCAAAATATATTCAGGCAAATCATCCCCTGCTGTAAATTGATGTTGCATCTGTGACACCAGCAGAGCTAAGTTGATTTATACCAGATGAGTATCTAGTCAGCTGTATGCTAATCCCCCACCTCTCCAGGTCTTCTGCCTCTGGCTATGTGAGATACTTTTGACCCAAAATATTGGAAGGGACACAGTGGTCCATCCCCACCACAGAAGGTCCCAGCACCTCTGTAAACTTAAGTGCATTTGCTGCACCAGGTGCAATCAGAAGGACCATGCACAACATTCCATAACACCATCAACACCTTCACTTACAAACCTGCCAGGTAGGTTTGGAACATTGAAAACACCTATATTGTTTGGGAGATGGGTCAGTGAAATTGTACTAGATTGAAAAGGGGTCCGTATGCTCAAAAAGGTTGGGAACCACTGCCCAACATACAATTGTATCACTGTAATGGGCCCTCTGCTGGAGACTTTGTTTGCCTGCCACACCTCACCTGAGGAAAAGGAGCAGTGAAGGGGGGTCCTCCAGGCCTGGCTATAGAGACTGCAGGGAAGCAGCCAATCAGAGTGAAGCAGGTTCACTTAAAAGGAGCTGCGGGGCTGAGCAGGTCAGTTTCTGGTAGGACCGGAGGAGTAAGGAAGGTGCCCCTTCCTGGTGCTCAAGTGAAAACAAGAAATCAGGTTTTGGTAGCACTGGCATTGAGTTAGGAAAAAGAAGGAACTTGAGAACATCAGCCTCGCCCTGAGGCAGAGGTGAAAAGGAGAAGCCTACATGGGAAGCAGCCCAGAGAGCAGGAACAGCAATAAGAGTTAAAGGAAACAGCACATGGTTGCTATTTGTTGGGTCTCGGTTGGAATTTGAAGTAGTGGGCAGGCCAGGGTTCCCCTTTATTGGTGTAGTTACCAGCACCCCAAGAAGGGGACAAGTTTTATGTAGAAGCCCAAGCACAAAGCTGGAATTTGTAGGACAGGACTGATAACCCGTATAGAGTGTCAACCCTCTGCTGAACTGTTATCCCAAAATAGGAATGACTTTGAAGGAAGAACTTGGTTGGCAAACTGGGTCAAGAACTGACAGGGAGACAACTCCAATACCAGGCCAGGGAAAGACCTAAAGCTAGCCCAGAACTGTATCCAGAGACCTGACTGCAGATACCAACCAGGGCACAGTGATAAGCTCTGTTAGACTTTTTTTTTTTTTTTACCCGGAAAAGGTTTGTTCATTCACATATTGTGTGTGACCTGAGTAGAGGGGTAGGCCACTAAAGATCCACACAACAAGGTGAATAGCTATCAGGGGCTGCGGAGAGCTGAGAGACACACTCTGTACGTGTGTGCAGGTTCTCACATAACCAACAGGAAATGCTTCTCAGAGGTGAGTGTCCCCCTCACAATCACCCAATTCAATGTACATCTGCCAACTTCCTCCCCTCTGGCTGCTCCACTGACAAAATGCCCTTTATTCCCTTAGGGCACATCTACATAGCAGGGCTAATGCCGAAATAAGCTTTGCAACTTGAGCTATGTCAACTGCATAGCTTAAGTCAAAATAGCTTATTTCAGCTTGTGGCACTGTCTAAACAGCAGGAAGTCCGCGAAAGAGCACTCTTCCTCCAACTTCCCTTGCTCCTCATACAATGAGGGCTACAGGAGTCCGAGTAAGAAGTCCTCAGCTCGACATTATTTCAACATTATGTCTAAATAACTGCCTACTGTATAGAGGCGGACTGTGTTATTTCGGAATATGCTGCTGTGTAGACGTAGCCTAAGATCCAAAGTTAGAGGTCTGTGAACATAGAAATACAAACATTGTTCGTGACTTACACGAGGATTCCTTAGAGTAGAACATGACTGCACTGGCTTTTCTATCTTCCTATTTTTAAAACAGATTTATTTATTTCAGTGATAAAATATCCTTAATAACAGATTAAAGTGCTTTTTATTTATGGAACCTATCAATTATGGTGTAGCATGCAATAATGCCATACATTTTGATTGCTTATGTAAAAATCTGGTTGGATTGAAGATTGAGAGGTATGTCTGGGATTTTTGTTTTGCCCCTGATGTCTTCCCTAAATGTGGTGTTATGTTGTCTGACTTGGAGATGATGAATGCAGACAGGCATGGCTAGATCTGTCCTCAAAGGGACACAAGAGATCAGCAATTAGCCTCTGGGACGTCCAGGTGGGAAGAGACATTTCTGAGCATTACTTGTAATTTGGTGCCCTGGAGCATTGAGTGCATTTAGGTCCCTGAGACTCACACCATCTGCACCACCAACTGGTGAAGATCCACCAGTTATGGATCTTCAAAGCATTGCTCTCTTCACAACCAATAACTCCTCTGTGCTGCCCAGATTGAGTTTTAGCCAGGGCATTTTCACCTCAGTGTTTCGCTCACTAAAGCTCTGTGCCTTTGAGCTTGGACACAGTGATGAATGGTTCCTGCAGGCAGCCTCCTGCAGCCCCCTGATACTTGAGTGAATGGCCTTAGAATAAATGAAGATAGCCAAGGACCTACTCTAGAATACGGTTCATAACAGACCATAGGCCAGGACAGGATCACGAGTTCTGAAGCTCCCATTCTTACCTATGTCCGTCCTCTGATAATGGGGAGAGGAGATGGCTGGTGCAGGAGGTGGCAGAGAGTTTCCCTACCTCCAGAGATTTTGGTTGTTTAAAGATCACTTGTCACAGCCTATGCAGCATAATATGCCCTGCACCAGAGTGGAGAATCTGGATCGCAGAGTTATGGACATAAATCACCCTTCTCTTCTAGAAGTAAGTTAAGAGAAAGTGCCCCTCTAAAGACCCTACAATTTCTTTTTATAGAGTCAAGTCTAAAAGTTCAAGTATTGAAGTTATTTAAACTTTTCTTGGGCCCTCAAGGTTTATAAAGAATTTTTTCTCCTATTACAGAGAACATGGATGTCACAGATAGAAATTGCCATCTCCAATTATTCCAATGGACATGAAACACAGAAAAGTTCTTTTTTCTGTGTGCCGGCTGAATCCTCTGAAATTTAATCATGTAAATGCAAAACTGACAGATCCAGTCTGAAGCCAGATTACATGGTGGTAACAAAAGAATTTAACAAGTCTTGTTAGTTTCTGGCAACAATGTTTCCTATGACCTGACTGGTTGAGGGCTGGGCATGGTGCATCATGGACATAATGGAGCTAGGAATGGCACAGAAACAAGGTAGAGAAGGCTCTGGCCACAGGAGTGTGCTGCCTTGCTGTTGTTATTCCACTGAGAGCAGGAGAAGGGAAATTGTCTTGCAAAATGTATTTCCAGGAACAAAAGGCAAGGACAATTATTTACTGAGTTTCACTCACTGTCCTGACATTCGACTGCATTGGGGCTTTACAGAATCTTTTAAGCAAGAGCCTCATTTGCGGATAGGTGACAGAATATTGGCTTCCTCATCTAATACCTAGTCCACCACAAAAAATAAAGAATTACTTGTGCTAATATTGTACTTATATAGGAAATTTCCCACTGGTTTTCAATGGCAATTCGATGCCTCATGGTGCCACAGGACTACTCGTTTACAAAATAAAATGAAAAACAACTCAAACACAATAAAAGGCCACTTGCTCAAATTCACTCCTCTGATATAACGACGGAGAGGCAGCCAGACCAATTTGAGTAGCACTGCAACCCGAAGTAGCACCAAGTTGCAACATCTGGAACAGGAATCTTGGTCCAGTCTTGCAGGACAGCAGCCACCACTTGTGTGTGAAGGCAGGGTGGGCTCACTCTGCAAACCCTGGCTCTGGGGAACATGCAGTGGGGGGGAATGAATTAAACAAAACTAGAAATTTGCAAAAAATCAAACAACGTGAAAAGTTGTCCCACATAAGAAATTCACAGGGCTCTTCTGATGTCTGTGTAGACTATGCATACAGTGCTAACCGTGAACAAGTAAAAGAATTTGGAAAAGGAACCATCACAATTTGTTGTGGTTGCTTCACTGCAGAGTTCAGATCCTACTAAGTAGTTACCTCTACCCTGGCTTCTGCCCACACACACAAGTCTCTCACCCTGTGTAGTGCTGACTGTACATCTGGATTGGCTGGCGTGTCCTGGACTCAACGGTGAAGTCCAGCACCAAGCCTGTGGGCAGCAATTTTAGGCCGCAGGGCAGATCAGTCAATGAGCTCCCTTCCCCCCCCCCCCCCCCGCCCATGCATGCACAAGCCACACCCATGAGGATGCAGTCTACCTGAGTGGTGCTGCACCTGCACTGGCTGGTGTGCTCTTCTGGCATGCTACATGCTAACTCAGTAGGTTTGTCCACTGTCTAATTGCATGAACCCAAAGACCCTTGCCCTGTCTCCTGCCCCACCCCTTCCCAGTCTATGCCACTGTCCCACCCTTTCTCTGAGGCCCTGGCTCTGCACATTCCATGCCCCCTCCCTCCATTGCTCATTCTCCCTCAGCCTCATTTTCACTAGGCTAGGGTAACAGGTTGGGGTGCAGAAGGCAGTTGGTGGTGACATTTACCTCAGGCAGCTCCCAAACGTAACCCACACACCCGTCTAGCAGAAACTCCTAGGAGAAGGTCCAGGAGGGTCTTTGTGTGCTGTCCTCAGCTCCCATTGGCTGCAGTTCCCAACCAATGGGAGCTGCAGAATTGGTGCTTGGGGTGGGAGTAGTGCCCAGAGATACCCTACCACGGGGCTACAGGGACATACTGGCTGATTCCAGGAGCAGCACACAGAGAGAGTGGGCAGGAAGCCTGCCTTAGCCCTGTGCACTGCCAGCAGCGGTAGCTGGGGAAGAGGAGGGGGCAGTGACATTTGAAATTGCCTGGGACAAATTGCCTGGAGCAATAGTCTCCTTTGCCCTGGCAATCAGTGGGCCTGCCCAGCACTCTCTACACCTGTGCTGGTAACCCACCCATTTCCAAATGAGGATTCAGGCTTCATTACTTGAGTACCGATAAAACTCCAGTGTCTTCTCCTCATGTGCCCAGAAGGACAAACACCTTCTCCCACAATTCACTTGGAAATAATCAGAACTGCTCAGCTTAATGCAGCACTGTAAACCATGGGATGTGATCCCAGAAGTCCTAGCACCTCACACGAGTTTGCGCAGCACCAGTGAGGAGTATGGCTTTACAATGCAGCTGTTTACTCCTGGATGGGATTACCTAGGTGCTTTGCCGATCACTCAGGCTAACACTGCAATGAAGACAGACCCAAAAAAGGATGTTCAGGTGCAAAGTAAAAAGATTCTTGTTAGACTAGGAAGCAGATACTGAGCCTCTCTCACTCATGCCAGAGCAATACAGACTACACCGGACATGATACAAAGATAGAACTGTGAATGACAGAAGGGACTGACTGCAATACAATACTCTGCCTTCTCTGTCCAATACACACAATAACCTTCTCTAGTAAATGAGTGTGGAGACAGATTTTGAGATAGAAGAAAAGAGCAAATCACTCCAAATGAAATCGGTGAACGCTGAAATTGATTAAATAATGCCCCTTATTACCTCCTTGCAACAGTGAAATCTTTCTTGGCAGTTACTCCGAGAGCATGGAAACAGAAAGCCAAGCCTGCTCTCCAGTTTCTTGCTTCCTGACAATCAATTTCTAAACTAATACAACCCACAGTTCAAAATAATGTTGTTTAAGATGGGACAAGATAATGTGAAAAAAAATCACAAAACTGGTCTATTAGAAAGATCTAATTTTATTATCATTCCTTTTACAGATTAGAAAACAAAAGTAACATTTCAACAAGCATCTGTCCATCATAATTTATACAGAATTAGGTGATGCATGGTATCATTTTCTTGACCACAATTTTTGTCACCACCCAATTGCAGAGTTTAGGAATTGCAGTGCATACTGGACTAAACTCTTTCACAATGTAAGGCACGACTACATGATCACAATTAGTAAACACAACACTGAAAGAAGGACTTAAAAAATCAAATTGATGAAAAAAATTCATGCAAAGTCTATCTACACATACAATAAGCTTTGTATTATGCCCATTATGAGTGTATGATCCAGTTTAAAAGAAGTGCAGTGTTCCGTAGGTAAAATTGCATCCATAAGGCAAGCATAATACTTCATCTCTAACTAGTGGGTTAGAAACATAAAGCTTTTTTTCAATTCTATTTTATCGACTTACACAGAAAATTAGTCAATTTTATGCCCAATATTCACATCTGCAACTATAATAAACTGATAATTAAAATTCAGAAAAGAGGCAAACAAGGCAATGTAATTCGTAGCACGCGTCCATTACAGAAATTCATTCATCAAGTTCATGTTGAGAGTATTGGGGGGAAAAGGCTAATGTAAGAGTGGATTAATTAGTGGATAATGCTGTGACAAAGCTCCCTATACAATCCTTGTAGCCCAACAGACCCTAACTAGGAAAGTTTGTGGTAGTGATTTATTTCCTCTCAAACAACTAAAGTTTGTAGGATTAAAACTACAGAAATTAAAAAGAACAGACTCTACAATAATTAGAAACAAGTTGACACTTTTAAACATATACAAAAAGACTAACTTTTTTTTTGGTGACAGACACTTGCAAATTTGGCAGTCTGTATAAATGTTACATTACACTACAGTGAGGAAACCCTATTAAACTGGACTACTTAGTTGAATTACACACTGAGAGGTAGTTTAAATAAAATCTTATATATGGCATTGAGTGGTGGGCTGGGGTTTTTTTATTCTATTTTATTTTCTTACAAAAGTGACAAATCCTATACAAGCAGCATTTTGGACACATTTCTATAAAAAGTTCCGGTGTTCACTAACTCCATGAGAGTTTTAGAATATCCCTTTGGTGCCAGGAGTTGGGATTTAACAAGGTGATACAACAAAGGACTTTGCAATAGAGCCAACAGCAGGAGCCCTGGTCCAGCCAGCACTGGCCTGTTGACACAATCAATGAATATATTCTCCACAAGCCACTCTCTTCCTCTCTTTCTCCCTCCGAAAAGGCATTCAAAAAAGACTTGGGACTTTTTAATTGAAGAGGAAACTTCAACAAATATTTTGCTTCTAAAGCAACACTGTTCTGAGAGGGTTAATATCAGAGACTTTTCCCATTGAATATCTTCAAATGGATTCTATGTAATCCCTTCAAAAGATACTCATGAACCTGCTGTATGATGAATGCATAGTATAATATGGATTGCTGTGCACAAAGGCAGAAATGGTTAATGTTAACTAGTAGTAAGTTTCTTTTTTAATGTTAATGTAAGTTGTGTGTTATATGTTCTCTCTCTAAACATGCAAATTGCTTTATTTGGAGAGCCTGGGAGAAAACTGACAAATAAAGGTACATGTTTCTCTAGAAGAATTTTAATTTTCTGTTATTACTATCTCTGAAACACAAACCATTTAGTGACTTCTTATGTAACTGTGTTTATATGTGTTAGTTTCAAACTTACCCTATAACCTAAGGTGAGTACAAGAGCTACTACTTAGTGAATGAAAACTGATACGCATGATTTTTTTAAATATGTAAAATTCACATATTTTAAATCTTAAGAGACAGCTTTATAAGCACAGCAGTGCTTCTTAAAATACATGTCAATTCCTTTCTTGTGTGTGTCCTTGAGTTATGCTCCCCTAGGGTTCAGAGAAATCATGAGCACAACTCCCTTTAACAACAAAGGGGAGTTACTTATATAATTCAGTGAGCAATCTAGCTAAGAACACCCCCCTCCCCCCACGGACTGATTACTACATCTATGCATTCAAAACTGCCAGACAATAAATGGAATATTATATTCAGTTAGGCTAGAAAGAAAAAAGTGCATAGTGCAAGTGACAGTGCTATTTCCTACTCCTCCAGAGGTTCCAATGAATTATTTCACCAGTTCTCAACTTCTTCCAATCTTAGTGTCATTACAGAGCTTTCACTCGTCGTCACTCTATACAACGTTTATTTTCCTTCTGGTCTTAAGCATTTCACTATCTCCAGGTATGTGTCATAAATTTCAAATGCTCAAAGAAGCATTTATTCCCACATTTCATTTAAGTTACGCTCACAAACTAGAAAGTACTCTAGTTTCTTGGGAGTCCCTACTGCTCTCTACAGAATATTCTGCTTTAGGGGTCACTTCTTTTGTGGCAAGCCACAGTTGGGCAAATGGCAATCAATTGTTTCTGACAATAATTTGCAAAGGCTAATTCACATTTTTGTTCCCAAAAATCTTTTCCTTCTTCACTAAGAAAAGATTTTTCCAGTGAGATTATCTCAATATCGAAGTCATTCAAAAAGTGACAAAATTATTCCCCCTAATGAGCACCTGGTATTCCAGGATCCATTACAACCGGGTTAGTCTTCATCTTCCAAGAATGGGGGGGAGAGGAGGACTCTTAAAAAACACACACACACACACACAACACACACACACACACACACACACACACACACACACACACACACACACACACACACACACACACACACACACACACACACCCCTACCTCTCTCTCTTTAGCTTCACATACCAGTACCAGCAGGTGGAGCCAGTCAAAAACCTGACTGCCTCTCTTTCTAACTCCTTAGCATCTCAAATATGCTCATGGAAGCAGCTGCTTCCTCCAGAACTTTTTATCTCCACGTTGGAGCTTTCTCCATTATAATCTTCTCTCTCTCTCTCTCTCTCTCTCTCTCCTTGGCACCCCTTAGTAGAGTGAGAATTTTGGACAATAGGTATCTGCAGTAACAGAAAACAGGGCAATGTAGCAGCTAAGATCAAAGGAGTTCCTGCTCATTACCCAGCTACACAATACTGTACTGCCTTCCACCCTGTAGAGCAATGCAACATGCAGCGTTAGGTGTTTGGGGCAGAAATGCTGAAACAGGATCTCCAACCAGTGGTCTAAGGCTACTCAGAATTTCAGGCCAAGATGAAATATACCAGGAAGGACCTGACTCCAAAAGCGGAACTGTGGCAGGCAAGCCTTAAGATATATGGGGCAGGAATTCACCAGCAGGATCTGGTATTTGAAAGCAACAAGTTAGAATCCTTGGACATTTTTCTGTTCTGAACTATGTTGTCAAGGCACATCTCCACCCAGTACATCAGACAGCAAGGAAAATGCCATAGGGCAGGGCCTCCCAACTCTTTCAGACTGCTTAGCCCCAGTTGTTCCAGAAAAAGCCCTAGCCAGTTCATGTTGTGCTTGGCATTCAATTGGCCATGTGGAATTTCCTGCACAGGTCAGAGAATGTATCATTCAAGTAATTCTGCTGTACGCCTAGCTGGACTTTGGTGCATTTCGTTAGCTATCAATAAGTTTTAAACAGACATGTTGTCTTTGTCTGACAGGAGTTCTGGACAAGAAGTCTTTTTCTTGGTTTTCTGTCTTTAATACTCTTCTTATGGTGGGGGAGGAAAGAAGAAAAGCAAACACGCAAACAAAAAATCCACCCTCACATAAGAGCTAGATATCTTTTGAGGTAATTTACTTGCTGTTTTATGTTTTCTTCCCCTTTGCAGAGATTGATTTTGCTGCTGGCTGCTTCCCAGTACTGGATCATGGAGCACCAGATGGTCATGAGGGAGGAAAGTAAAATCCCTTACCTACCCACAACTTTTTCTTATCTGAAGTAAGCACCTGGTGCTCCATGAGACACCATTAAACTTAATTCCCATTAAATATCAATTGGAAGGGAAATATCTCAACCCTTTCCCTTTAACCCAGCATTTCTACAGAGAGAGGGGGAAATTTTGGAGGTCCTTGGGATCTTGCTGGGCTTTAAATCTTCATTTCCATTTTTCTATAACACACATGAATTAATAGTTAAAAGTAAACTACCCTGTTTGGAGATGGCTAATCTTTCATAATGTTTATTCATTGAAACACACAGTCTTTTTACCTTGGGCAGCTAGCGGGTGAATTAGACAATGAATTACTGGAATAGCTCCACCTGCTGGCATTATTTTGAGAAGCTGAAGGTGTGAGGGGATATTTTTTAAAAAGCCTCTGTCTGGAAGATGAGGCACAATAACCCAGTTGTAATAGATCATGGAGAAGCAGGAGCCCACTTCAGAAAAGGAGAAATCACAGCTAAGTACATTTTACTTTTTGCCTACACAATAAAGAGAGGTATGTATATGCATAATTTTTAAAAATTCCTCCAGCACAAGCAAAGAGAAGAAACTGGGACAGTAACAGTCTAAAATTGTATCCTCACCTCTTACTTAAGCCTGACTGTTTTGTCCATAAACAAATCAGGAGCAGTTTCAACCACAATTCTGAGCAGGTCATGAAACTACTGTACCAAGAAAGGCTCAGCATTAAGAACAACACAAGCACCAAAGGTTCAAGAGAAGCAGTGGAAAGACCAAGTCTGTTAGGGAGAGAATGATCCCAACCTCTTCCAGGTCATGTGGGGAAATCATATAAAATGCTAGAATCTCAGAATATAGGTCATTAGTAGGAAACCTAGCATAGGACAGTTTGGTGTTCTTCAAAGATCAACCAAGGACTTTTAAAGGCTTCTACTGTTATTACGGAAAGAAAAAGAATAGAACAGAGGATATTTTTTATATGTGCACAGATAGGAAAATCTGTAGTTATATTCTGTTCAACAAATCTATACATTGATAAGGGAGAGCTTTATGCAACATTCCTAGAACAGAAGCCAAACTTGAAGTCCTGATACAAATGCTAGTACCGTATAGTACCTGTAAAGATACTCCAATATCCAAATGTAGTTGGGCAATGATTTAGGCACTGATATTGCAATAAGCTCTTTGTGGCAAGACCACAGTGCCCATACAGAGCCCCATGTAGGTCAACAGGGTTCCATGCGGGTACAGGTGTCTGACCCCACTGCAGGATTGGAGCCTTAGAGAGAAAAATTCAAGAGCAAGAGAGGCGAAAAACAACTCATAAAGAAATGATTGGGGGATTTAAAAGGATGTTAGTTATGCAATCAAATGCAATAATTAAAATGGAATTACACCACTTAAGCAGCAAAATTTGATACATAAAATCCTTGCAAATGTTTGCAACTTACTCTTTGAAAGAAACAAAAACTGCAGTATAACATACATGTTTCTTTTGAACAAAAAAATTCAAGATTAAAAAAATACATTGTTACTTCTCTGTTTAAACTTTATTTACAAATAAATGGGTGTTCCTAATTTAGACATAAAAGCTCTTTCCTGGGTAAATGGCAATAAGCTGAGAATGATCTGAGCCCCTCTCACAAAAAAATACAATAGTTTTACTTAGTATCAATAAAACATTTTAAAATATACTAAATTTTGCAAGTGTTACAATCATTGTTCAAACTGAATAGTAGTCTGAGTGCTGTACGAAGTGCATCAACAGAAATTCTAATTCTAGCGTAACGTTTAAGTGCCATTTGAGATAACCAGTTATCCTTGTAAGTCATTAAAACAAGTATCACAGACACGGACAGGCTTCTTAGAAGAAGGAGTTAAGGCATTCTTTGCGGAGCACTCAGCGCAAAAGATATTTCCACAGTGTCTACAGTGATGCTGTCAAAGATGAAAACAACAAATATGGAATTGTCAGTTACAGTATAGTGAGCAATGTACATTACAAGAAATTATTACAGAAGATAGCCAATCAATCACATTTAACACTAGGATCTAAGTGGCACTTTAGGTTTATGTACAACTCAATTTCTAAAGGGCATACGGGTACAATTTTCAGAAGTGTCTAAGTGATTTAGGAGACTTTCAAGGATTCGTAGGCTCCTAAGTTACTTTTAATGGGACTTAAAGTTACTTGAAAGTTTTACCTCTCAAGCTTGTTTAGGTCCATGATATACATGTTTCATGGACTTAATGAAACCCCTTCAAATAGCTGAAACCACTCTATAATTCAATACAATTAGTAGTTGTGACAGACAGATTATATACTATAATATACTGAACAAATCTCACAGAATTAAGATAAGCTTCACTGAGTTTGGTTAAACCATGCTGAACTAGGTTAACACCCAAGGGGACACTAGTAAAAAGCAATTGTGGATGTGTTGTTGTGACCTGGTATGCACTTTGTGTAGTAGGGAGGGGGGATACTAATGAACTTTCTCTATTATCCAGCCTTTGAAGCCACTCTCCTGGGCAAAATGCACATATTAGCTCAAACTGGATTCTCCACAGATCAACAAAAATATTTTTGGAGAAAAGCCTAGGTTTTCATTTGTCTGGGGGCCTTCTGCCAACTGACAGGACCTCTGTGTACAGAGGGCCCCAATCCTTGGAAAGACGTTGCCCACTGAGACCTGTTAAAACAGTATGCTTGTTCTGTGCTGAAACTCTGATGAACTTGTAAGCACAGTAAGAGATGGAATATTAAATAACTTCATTTGCCAGAGCCCGTGTCAGAGCTGGGATGAATTCTGGCACGCTGATTAGCTTGCATGTAGGTCCTTTTATTGTTTTTTATATGTTTTCTTTGTAATGTTTTTTACCTTAAGAATAAAACGAATTTGTTTACAAAGAACTGTGTGGTAACTTATATTTGTAGCAATTACAGTTATCTGTCTCTGAAAAGAAAGCAAGCTGGTTTCCTAAAGCATCTGTCTGTGCTGGGATTGACACAGTGAAAGCAGGGAACTGTCCAGAGTAGAAATGCCCTGGACAGAAAAAAGAGAGACTTGTGGCTCCACCCAAGAAAACCAACATCTGGAGAGCTGGCAACGAAGAGTAGGTGTCCTTGCTAAACCAGTGAGCAGAAATACAGGTGCAATTTCCCTGAACTGTGACTCAGGAAACACCAAATGACTGCAAATAGTCAGAGGGGAAGTCATACAGGATTACACTGACAAAGCTATGTATGTATCTTGTATTTCTAAATCTAATCAGTGCTTAAAAAGTATCAAAATATCAGACCACTCATGTGAGATAGAATTACTGATTTCAACAGAATTACATTCATTTACATCAGGCCTGAATTTAAATCTACAGAAATAAGTCATGCTGATGTAAGTGCCTTGATATTGATAATACCTGTGTTCAAACAAGGGTTTGTACCTCTTCAACTATATCTAGTTCTACACAGATATAGATAAAGCCTGTGTACAAAGCCTTGAGCAGTTATAATTTTGGAAACAGTACATACCATCTCTGATGATGAGCTGTACTGAGGTTGAGGAGTATGTTTTAAAGATGCTCTTAAACTTTGCTTCAACTCCAGAACAGTTCAAAAAGAAAACAATGTCTAAATAATCCCTACAAAGGCACACTTACCCTTCTTACTGTCACGGAGAAACCTTTCCCACAGGCCATACAGTTCTGTACCTCATTGTCTTCTGCCCACTTCCTGTTTAGGGCTTGTGTATGTTTAATCTAGACGAATAAAACAAATCCAGACTGTTTTTAAATGCAAGTACACTTCTTATTAATGTCCTTTGATACATCACTTATGTTGTATGCATCAGAATAAAGCAGTGAGAATTAGTCACGGTGAGTCATCAATTCTAATACCAGCTCAGTTATTTTTTTAAAAAGGACTTTTCAAAGTCCAAACTGTGGGCTGAATTCAGAACTTACATGAAGATCCTTTGATATCAACTGCATCCTGGGATACAATGGGCATCATTTTAACCCATCTGAAGCAACAATACACTATTCAAGTCAAAATAGTTTTTGCCACTCCATATTGGTACTAGAAAATTTACCTGGCATGGCTCGGGTCCTTAAGTCAAATAAGTTTTTTCTTCATTTAAATCATTGTGCTGGGGTGGAGCTGGGGATGAGGGGTTCAGTATGCAGGCTGCCCCAGGGAGAGAGCATAACCCCAGCCGTCTCTTACCGCTGCAGCTTGGACCCAGGTGAGAAATGCCTGTCCATGGCTGCTGCAACTGCAGCGGGCACAGCCAGGGGATGGGTGAATGTTCCCCGGCTGGGGGACAGACAGACACATAGACAAATAGACACAAAACAGACAAACTCTCTGAAATATATAGTAGATAGTGGTCCCATTTCTCCACTCCTGCTGCCTGCTGGCCCAGTGAGGTTACAGCTGTCCTGGTCCCCATCTCTGGCCTCTTTCTGTCCCCCTGTGGTCATTCTGCAGTATAACTGTCCCTCCTACAAGACCCCTCCACTTCCATGTATGAGAAACAATCAAATTCCAGGCACATCCCATTGTCCTGGCACAACCAAACCCTGAACTTGCTCTAAGTTATGATAAGAGGAAGCTGAATAGCAAATTTGGTGGTTCTAGCTTTTCCCATTTGGGAGGAGTTCTTGAACAAATGGACTCACAGATGGATGGACAGACACACATTTCTAAAATAAACATTAAGATTGACATGCTTAGTCACGCAATGTAATTTATACCTGTAGTGACTGGTTTTCTCGGCCTAGCTCCTGCATTGCTGCAGTTGTGTTATCCAGCTTCTTTTTCAGTTCCAGGAGTTTGGCTTGAAGCTTTTCAATTTCTCCCTCACTTTTAATACACCTGAAGATGGACAACAAACAGTAAATTAAACATATACAAAGCAATTCCTATGCTATTTGGCAAAATGTCACCACTGAAAGGTTTAGCCATGTATCCATAACAAACATATCACTGTGATTAACCATTGTATTTTTTTCTGGAAAATTGACATATTATTTAAACAATTAAGCTAAGATCACAGCTGAGCCTAACTCTCAGAGCGAGTACCTACTGGGGGTCTGTGGGGCACATGTTTCAGAGGGGGTTCAGGACTGAATGCGCTCCCCCAGCTAAGGTGTGCTGCTGGGCACAAGTGCAGAACAGGACAGTCTCATTAAGCTGAAGCAGCAGTTACAGCAAAGCAAACCGAAAGGAGATGAGAGGAAGAAAATGAAGGTTACTTGCCTGTAACCAAGGTTCTTTGAGATGGACTGTGCATATTTACCCGCTTGGGATGTGCACCAACCGGTGCTATTGAACAGTGCAGCTTTCTACCAGCAGTCTCAGTTTATTGGGTCATATAGTCTTTTGCATTTATGAGATGGCACTTGCCAGACTTCATCACTGTCCTCTTCAAGGTTGGTTAATATGGATCCCTTTCAAAGAAGTAAGTTTGGGTATCACTGCTGTCGCAGCCATATAGGAATTTCCTGTCTGAGTTCTGTCTGATCTTCTTTACAACCTTCAATATTAAAAGGAATGGTGGGAAAGCATGCATCCAATACCTATCCCAACTGGGGAGGAAAGAGTTTGGATCTACTGCTGCCCTCAAACAAAACAAACAGCATTTGGCATTGAACTTTGTGACAAAGAGTTCTATGTTTGCAGTAAAAAGGCCAAAGGGAAGAACCCTTGTACTGGAAATGGTTCTGCCCTAATGTGAAACACAAGTACTTCCTGTGTGATGTTCTTATCAAAATATGAAAGGAAGAAATTGGCGGGGAGGGGAGGAGAGTCAAATGCAGCAAACCAAGGAAAGGGACACAATAATGGAACCCAGAGTTAACATTCCGAAGTGAAACCTTCAAACATACCTGATTAGCTTCCTCAGATTCAGGACTAGGCAAAGACTTCCATACCTCTTTGGATAAGAAAATAGTTAGAGTTTACTGAAATAAGGAAATAATGGGAGTTTACTGAAATTTACCAAAACCTCTTCTATCAGTCCCTCCCTCAATAAAAAGATGATTTCTGATCTTAACACCAACTAGTAAGAGGGGTCCTTAAATAGAAAAGGAGTGGGAGGTTGGTTCAGAGGAACAGTCTCAAACTGGGTGGCCCTTTAGGATGTCCAAAACCCACTTGTCCATAGTGAACTTCTGCCACTCACAGTCAAGTTGGCATAAACAGTCTCCAAATAATAGGGGGAGTTAATCCAAAGATGGTTTGCTTCTCTCTAATCTCAAGTAAAACTGAAGGTCTATCTTTCAGAAATAGTGGAGGGTGAATTTTTTGTCTCAGCTAGGGATGTGAAAGTTTAACTGGTTAGCTATGACTGGATCCATAGTAGCAATAAAGGTGAGATAGTCTTTCTAAGTGAACTTATATGCATTTTGGGATGAAGTAATAGCATCGCAGAAGATCCATGTAGCGAGGAATCCACTGTGTACTTTCTTTGAGAGGGGAAAGATTTGTGTTGGGTCCTTATCCAAATCTCTTTCCTCTGCTGAAGAAGCATGAAATGGACCTGAAAAATGCAGTTCCTTCTGCAAGTACCTAAGTGAAAATTATCACTGTGCAAATACAAAAAGGGATCTATTTCTTGGTCTCTGATCTGTCTCACACCTGCATGTTTGCAATCTGAAACCTCTGGTGAGTTCCCTGAACAGAAGTCAGTGCAAGACTCAGAAAGGTGCTTAAAATGGAATATGTATTGTCTAAGACCATTTCTGTTACCATGTTCGTTTTTTGGAAGTAGGTCCAAAGCTTTTGTTGCTGACCGGTCAGTCTTCAATTTTGTATGCTGAAAGTAGCTCACATCCATCTGTGAGGGCAGTTGGAAAGAACTTAGGCAGTAATTACTTCCCTGCCTCCTTTTATAGCCCCAACCTCAGAATATGCTCAAACACTGATGGGAGGTGCACAAAAGGGCACATGAACGCTTAGACCAGGCATTGGTAGTATAATTTTGCATCATTCAACGACACTGGTTGGTGCCTATCCCAAGAATTGCAGTATGCAGAGGACATTCAAAGGAGAACTTGGTTTATAGGGGTCACTCCCTAGTTATGGTTTAATGCCCAGGTGCAATATTTAGGTGCAACAGCCTGATTTCAAAAGGTTTTAATTTCTGTGTTTGTAACACTGCTGTAGAAAACTGGCTCAGATGAGTTTAGAAGAGCACAATAAGGAGTTTCTTTCATCTGACAAGTGGGTTCTTTCTGCATGCAGACCTCAGGATGTCCTCCAATCCTACAAGCACATTGCTCTTCAGTTTAACAATACCAGGATGGATCTGCAGAGGCTCCAAAAGAGCTTAATTAAGGACTTTCAGGGAATGGACACAAGTCTGTTAAGGTCAGTGTGGGTTGGGGCCCTGGTGAGCATCTTGTGTCTCATGAAGAGGCAACTTGGGACTCACCTGCTAAGATTTCCAGGAGGTGGGCACTCCATCACAAAGCCCATAAGGTGTGGAGGCTCTTGGTTGGTTGGTTGATAGTTTGAACAGCCTACTAAGACTTGCTGGAAATAAGGAAGGGAGCCTTCACTCTCTGGAAACCCCTACCTGGAGCACTGGGGTCAGTACAATACATACAAAATGTACATAAAGCACTAGGAAGACAAACACTATTTTTCAAATTTTAATTTATCCTCTTCTTAATACGCTACAGAAAGCACACTCCCACACCACACTCACTGACTCACCTCTCCAACAATGCTCTCCTCTCATCCTGATTATTTTGTACGGTTGCTTCTAACACTGCAATCTCCCCACGCAAATCATCTGTCTGTTTCTCTAGCTCACTGACTCTCCTTTGACTGCTCTGCCACTCTTTCTTCATTGTAGCCAGGTTTTCATTCAGAGCTGTGATCTGCATGGTGAGCTTGGCCTCCACCTCTTCATATTTTTTGTTTTCTTCTTCTTTAGCTTTTATCTCGGTGTGCTAAGAGAAAAGGAAACATTGAACAATGAGCTTTCAAACAGCTCTGAGATAGACTATGCTGAGCATACTATGTGAACAGACTGGTATATTGTCAATTCTAACATCAAAATTAAAATGATGATAATGCTTATCTCTGCTACATCTGCAGAACCTTTTTAGGCAGTTTTTCAAGCATGTCTTTTCAAAGAGTCACTTTTTTTTTAATGGAACAATGCTCCTTATAAGTAAAAGAAAACTAGATTCTGCCCTTCTGGTATTGTTCAACTGAGGCAGGTTTTTGGAAATATTTACAAGCCATTGATTGAAAATGTAAATGTTATGAGATTAAAATTAAAATGCTCTTTGAAAGGATCCAGAGACATGTGCTAAACACACACAACCTACGTGCTCACCAATTTAGTTTCAATCTCAACACATTCCTTCTTCAGTTCGTCCTCCTTTTTCTTCAGCTGATCTTTGATAATTTGCTGATTCTTCTTCTCCTGTTCAAGAGCTAAATTCATGTTATCTACTTTGCCCTGAAGCTCTAGCTTTTGTTGTATCAACAGCTGCTTGGCGTCCTTTAGATTTGTCACCTCCTGTTAAAATGCAAGTTTAAACTATCACATAGGGTCTAAAATTAAAATGGTAAAACTTATCTGCAAACTAACTTCAGACCAACAATAACTATTCCCTGGGACTGGAGGGCAAATGCCTTTATTGCATAAAATATCAACAGACCAAGACTATATAAAATTTTATTTTTTTAAACTTCCTTTCCTAGGTTACAAATTACATTTTAGATTACCACAAACTGAAAAAAAAATATTTTCCACTAAAATAGTGGAAAGTAATAGGTTTGTAATTCCACTTTTAAGTCAGATTTTAATCAATTTTGCTGTTCGGTTTTCTGTATTAGGTAAGTGTTACGAGATGTAAGTTACAAACTCTGTAGTGGCAAGGAGGGGATTTTTATTTATGTGTTTATTTATTTATTTATTTATTTGTTTGTTTGTTAAATCCATTGGAAACAATTACTTCATAGGCATACAGGTCTTAAGTTTGTAAATACAGGTCTTTATACGGGTCTGAAGTTTGTAAATATTTATCTACCTGATGTACAGGAAATAGCTTTAAAAATAGAATAGCTTAATTTAGCAGGAATCATTCTTCCTTAAATCCACAGCTCAGTATGCTTTATAATTCTGAAGAATAAGGGGCTCTAGTTTTCCATAGGACACATTCCATTGAAATACAATTCAAAAATCATGAGGATACAGCCTTATTTTTTGTCCTTTCAAACCCTTGCATGGATGAAATAGCCATACTTGATTTCGTAAGTGGGGATCATTTTGGTTTCAGTCTGACTGCAACCAACCACTGAGAACAAGAGATAAATATTAAGCTGACATCCCAGTTTCTGTGTGTTTTAAAATTCTCTGCAGCTCTGTAAATTCCTTCTTTTTTTTAGGATAGACATTTCAGGAAGAGTGTGACAGTTATAGTTAGTGTTCCCCAAAACACAAAGCATTGCACATTGAATTCTCTAGAAATAACCATCGTTTTTAGACGTTGGATTACAAAAGAACATCTGAAAGCTATGGGTTGTTTGGGGTTTTTTTGTTGTTGTTGGAGGGTTTTTTTGGCATTTCCCAGGAGCTTATATCCAGGCTACTTTAAAATTAATTCATTTTTATTAGATTGCAAGCTTTCTGTGGGATGGAGAGGCCAGCAGAAGCAAATACATTACTGATAATAAATATAATATGTAATAAAATGTAGAAAATTTACTTAGGCTGTCTTTTAGAAGTGTTAGACATCAGAAGAGACAGGAAAGAGCTACAGATGCAAATTTTATGAGCACCTATAATTCAAAGACTTTTAAAAAATAATTCTATTCAAAATTCCACCCTCTAATTTTCTTTTTCTTTTCTCTTTTTTTAAGGAGCAATCCTTAAAAGGATTTCTAAAATTTACTCTTGCCTCAAGAGTGATATTTAAAGAAGCTTCAACAACATTGGTTTAGCTAACATTGGTTTGGTATTTTCATGTTGTAAATAAATTACATGCACTTCAGAGTGACAAATAGGTACATTTTTAGTGAATGCACAGATATTTTTTTTAAGTAGGGGTATTGATTTTAAAAAGCAAAGTTCAGGTTGGACACAATTCACAAACAGCTTAAATCCCCTTCAACATCTTCACACTTTACATGGCTTTCCCTATCAGTGAGCACATGCACATTAATAAAATTAAGATGTTGGTTTTGCTTTGATTTTTTTCTTTTCTGGGGGACTAAAAGAGGCTGTTTAATTGCCTTGCTTCTCAGAATTTGGGGGCACATTGTGAGAACTTTTCTTCTTGTCCACTTTTTATTAAAACATTGGGAGAAAGTCTGGATAGTTAATTGCTTAGAGTTTTCTATATACAAAGTCAGGAGTACAGAATCTGAAGTCAGGAGACTTGGATCACAACCAGTTGACCCAGTCTTGTTGTGTCATCTTGGAGAATTACTTCGGCCTAATCCACAAAGGGACTTGGATTGCAAATCCTAACTTACTTTTTAGGGATCTTGCCATCTCAGTGGAATCTACAAACCCTTGGTCAAGTGCCTAGGTTTCCTACAGAATGCATGGGGGGAGAGAGGCACCTAAGAATGGGATCCACAGAAGTTAGTATGCTAGGTAAAGAGCTGCCTAAAGTAGCCAATGGGAGATGCTGAGGAGAAAGGTGGATCCTAACCAGGGAATGAGGCACCTCCAGTCAGGGCTGGAAAAAGGCACCTATTTCTGCTTGTGACCCACATCCAGGATCCCCTACTAGGAATCAGGTTCTTAAGCGGTTTCTAGCAAAAGTGGTGACGACACACATCTAATTCCACATAAGATAACCAAGGAGCAGAGAGGAGTAGAGAGACCTTCCTTATAATATGCAGCCCAGTGGCTAGAGTACTAAAAGTACAGTACACCCCAGTTCAATTCCCCCTCTGGTTGATATGGAAAGGGAGGTTGAATTTGGGTCTCCTGCATTTCAGGAGAGTGACTCCATTGCCCAGTGGCTACAGAATTCTTGCTCTGTGGCCCAAAGCACATTTTATTATTTATACACAGTAGAACAGCTTCAATAAGACTTATTTGACCCACATTAGAATCACCCATATAGCTCAGTGCACTGAGAACCCCATCCAGACTGGTCATCACAAGACAGGTAGAAACATCTATCTTAACCTGGTTTGAGGATCCCATTGGAGCTGATCCATGATAACAGGTGCCTAGCAGTCTAGACTGAGGTATTATGTGCATACTCAGTGGCACAAACTTAGACATATACAGAATTTTTACAGCAAAACTTTAAGCACCTCTAGAGCTAGGTAGGAGGTGACCTAGGATACGTCTAAACTACATGGCTCCGTCGACGGAGCCATGTAGATTTGTTGTTTTCGCAAAGGCAAATGAAGCCGCAATTTAAATGATCGCGGCTTCATTTACATTTACATGGCTGCCGTGCTGAGCCGACAAACAGCTGATCAGCTGTTTGTCGGCTCAGCGCGCTAGTCTGGACGCTCCCCTGCCGACATCAAAGCCCTTTGTCGGCAGCCCCGGTAAACCTCATCCCACGAGGAATAACGGGGCTGCCAACAAAGGGCTTTGATGTAGGCAGGGGAGCACCCAGACTAGCGCGCTGAGCCATGTAAATGTAAATGAAGCCGCGATCATTTAAATTGCGGCTTCATTTGCCTTTGCCTATGTGTCTAATCTACATGCCTCTGACGACAGAGGCATGTAGTCTAGACACAGCCCAAGGGTTCTGAAGATCTCAGTGGTGCCTAAAATTTGGACTTGAGTGCCTAAAGTGGGAGTTAGTCTCCTAAGTACTTCTTTTGGATATGGGCTTCAACGGAGTTCATCCATATGTAAAGAGGAAATAGTAATACCCACCATTGCAAAGAAATTTAAGAGCCATTGACTGACCGTGTTATATTCAAATATATTCTTATTCCTATCTGTAGTTCCAATTGGTGTCTCGACATACCTTCTCAAATTCTTGCTTGCGGGTCTTAAGCTCTTCACTCAATTTATTACTGTCTTTCTCCAGCCTATTCTTTATTTCCTGGAGCTCTGTTGATTTAGCTTTTTCATTAGCCAAGTCTTTTTCTTTCAAAACCTTGGGGGGAAAAAAATCAAAGGAAAAATGGGATCTCATCCAGACTTACAGTTAGCAAAAACCTCTTGACTACAAAGACTGCTGATGGGAAAATGATTGTATCAGATCTCCATCCACAATTATTTCATTTGATCCTAGAGAAAAACCTATCATTTAGTTTAATATTTAAAATCAATAATCAGGGGTTTTTTTTCTTTTCACCTTAATTTTGTTCAGTGCGTGGGTCCCTATATATAATTAACTTATGCTGAACATGTTTTAATTTATTCTGTCATTTCAACTATTTGTTTAAAATCTTTTAGGTAACAGTGGCCCAATAAACTGCTGGAAGTGAAGATACAAATTGCATCAGCACAATAAACTGAGATGTATTGGCACATTTCTAAACACATATAAATTAGAACATAGGAAAAAGAGAAAGGTAAAGGGCAAAGTAAATTACCTTGTCTTTCTGGATTTCCTGTAACATTCTGATCTGCTCTTTTAACTGCTGTTCTTTCTTTGACACATCCTGCTCCAGGGTAGACTTTACTGTCTTAAGTTCTTGGATTGACTGATTAAGGTTACCAATTTGATTTCTGCTTGAAACTAATTCCTCCTGAGCCAGAGCAAGTTTCTCCTCTGTGGACTAATAAAAAAAAACCAGCTCTGAAAATCATCTGACAAAAGCCATTGCAATATCAGAGTTCTACAGTAGCCACAATAACTGAAACACTTGCTATGCCTCTGTAAGAAATCAGCTTTTAGTGCATAGTACTTTATTTTAAAATTTCAGTAGAACATAGTTAGCAGTCTGAAAGAAAAATGTTTCCAATAATGTTTCCAGCAATGGGTGCTGGAGTTTACGCATTAAAACGCATCAGGAAACAAAGAAGGAAATTATACAGTAAAAAATTAGTAAAAAACAAATAAACTTATTCAGATACTTACCCATGAGTACAAACAGTTGTACACATGAGAAATAGGTAAAGTGGCAGAGTGAGATTTTTCTGAAGCATTAAGTGCTAGCTTAACTCTGTTCCTGTTGAATTTTCACATAAACTTTAAATGGGAACAGAGTTAAACCAATCCTGAGTAGTTTTGAAAATCCCACCTATCTTGTAGCAATAAGAAATGGTAAAAGTCCCAAACATTGTATGGGTTCTCACTTTCCCTCATATATCTAACTTGTCTTCTTAGAAAGTAAGTCCTCTACATCTTCTTGATGGGACCGTGCCTGTAACACTGTGAGAGCAATAGTAAAACACAGTAATTGGAACAATGAGGTGACTGTTATGTTGCAGTTAACAGAGACTGAGCAATTATGAGAAAAGCAAACTGAATTCGCTCTCAGAGGACGGCAAATGAGAAGCAGAAGTAAAAATTTCAACACATGGTCATGGACAAAAGAGGTTGCAATTCATTTCCAAAAGGTATTTTGACGAAAGTGAACTAAGCAAGAGCAAAGGAAGAGACAATTATGTTGGGATTTAAGCACAGGGGGATAGTACCTTATAAAAAGGCATATTATCTTTACAAAACTTAAACAATAAGCATATATCAAGCCATATTCAAAGACAAGTAAAAAGGAAAAGCACCTCAGTCATTAAAGCCTACTTCAGTATCTGGTAACAAATAAAACAGAAAAGAGTAGAGTTATGTAAATATGTCCCAAGATATTTTAAGTGGACACATGCAAGGAAAGCCAGGTGCCACTGATATCAATAAGAATTTTGCCCTTTGGTTCTTGCACAGACCTTTATGAGGTGGAAGACTGCCAGAACTTACCAACTATGACATTTTAATAGTGAATGAAAAACTGCCCAGCTGAAATCAATGGGAGTTTTGACCGCTACAATTCCACCCATTATTTTTAACAGGCTAGTTTTACAGTATCCTATCCTAACTAGTATCTGTTTCAACCATAGTAAATATTGTTTAAGAGAACAAATAATCACGTCAATGTTTGACATGCTGTTTGTGTGATTGTCTTTCGGAATGACTAAGCAATACCCTCCGTTACTGGATGGAGTGTCAGACCAGCTTAAGTATTAATGTCCACACAGACATCTTACATCCTATCTTGCTAGTACCTAGAATGCTGCTACACACGCATGAATACTTAAGAGATAAGCTCCTTCATTTTCCATATAAAACAATTTTTAACTAAAAAAATCTCAGGTCTTACGAAAAAGTATTATTCATTTTTTCTCAATTTTCACCCAACTTTTGTATCAAATATATAAAAAATAATTTATTCTATTAATCATCACTATTACATAAGTGGTTGCAAATCTTCAACAAGAAGTAGAGCTGTGTATTAGGCTAGAAGATATATACAACAAACAGGCACATTTATAAGCCCTGAAGCGCATGCACGTCTGAACGTACTGCTGACTCTCATGCCCACCATGAACTTATGTCAAGATGTTAGCAAACACTGGTTTATACATCTGCTGCACCAAAATGGGATGAAAATGAAAATCTGTATCAGAATACATTTCAGAACACAAAACAGCAAAAATTAAAAAAAAAAAACAAAAACAAGAGAAAAGGATAAAGCTGAGTGTCTGCATTATAAATTGTGTGGCCCAATTAAATGTAAACACTTAAAGACTAATAGTTCTAAGTCTACAACAGTGAACTGTTTATGGAAATTAAACATTTTATTTTCAGATTAGAGGTGTATTGTTTTCTTAAAATCAGACGTAGCCTTGTGTTTTTAGTTGTTTTAGTTTTGCAGCAGGCCAGATTGAATTTGTTCATCAAACCATTAATCTGCTGAATAATTTTTTCCCTGTCCTTGTGCCCACCAACTTAAGCCTTGATATTTTCCCAGAAAATTACTAATAGTTTTCCCACCAATTTTCACCCATTTTTGTTGTTTAATAAACACTGATAAATTCCTAGAAAAAATTAAATAAAGACCAAAAATGAAGGCCCCTATTCACAGGTTAATGCTAGTTTAATTTTAAATTCTTGAATAAGGAAAAAAGAAAGTAAATGTGTTAGGACAAATGATGAATTCAATAGAATATTCATCAGAATGTTTTTAAACAAGGGATGCAACAAGGAAAGGACTCAGCTGACGCTAGAAAATATTTTGAGGACATTATATGTACCAGATGACAGTGGCTTAGTGCACAATTTTTCCCATTCTGTCCCTTTTATTACATGTGTAGTGAGGGAGCGGAGGGCAGGGAAGAGGATTCTAGCAAATACACAAAGAGGAAAGGTCCAGTTAAAAAAAACACCACCAGGAAGACTATGCTATGAAGCAAGATAAATTCTCCAAATACATCTTATTCCTAATCTATGAATGAGATCAGGACTACAAAAGAAAAGCATCCAGGCCAAGACTGAGGTGCATTAGGCAGATCTCATATGCTATTTGTTTAATTCAATCCAGTCCAGGGCTAACAGTTCCTCATTTTCATGAGCACTACACATTCATTTACAGAAAAGGTAATTTTTAGTAAAAAAGGCATTTTTGTAAACACCACAAAATCCCCCCCAATATACATACATTAAAAGAGAATATAATTTATTTGAACTTGTTGGCTCAAATATATCCATCCACTGTTCATCCCCACCATCAGTACAGTCAAAGAATTGCAAGAGATCAACAAACTTTTTTTAGAGAAGGAACATATCCTTTCAATAACTTTAACTTCAGCCAAAGTAAATTGATTTGGAGTCATTTTGAGGGAGGGAGGGAGGCACAAGGCAATTTTTAAACTGAGAGAGAAAGAGAGAGAGAGAGAGAGAGTGCGCACGCGCGTATTTTATATATAAACACACAGAGACATTTTTCATTTCAATCTACATTCATGAAAATTTGACTTTAAAAACATTATTTATTATGTGCGTCTGTCCCACTATCCACTCCTTCCAATTGCATCAAATCTTTTCACCTTGGCTGAATGTTCCTTATTAAAATAAAGGTTTTGATGTTAACCAGCCCTTCATTTTCTTAACAGTATTGATAGGTGGAGGAGGAATTGGGCTCACCAGAGCAGTTGTCTGATCTACGGCTGGCTTTCATGGGACACACACCTAAGTATCTTAGGCTACAAGATTTCCCTGGAATGCCAATTATCTGCTTTTCATCACAGTGCAGCTTCCATAGCAGACTGATTCCTTTAACTTAATTTAACAATGATATTCCATCCTCACGCCAGGAGATGGTGCTATTAGTACAGCTAAACTCATGCCTTCCTATCTTACTCAGCCTATTACATGCCACCTCAGTTCATATAATCCACCTGGCTTGAGGCAGTCTATCTTCATATCTGAAACCTTGGCCTCCCAGAGGTCTGTGTGTGCCAAGTTGTGTTAATTCATTTAGCCACTCCACAGATATTTTTATTTAGCTAAACTGAAGGCTAGCAGTGAAGGTATCACACACAGACCTAATCAAGTTTATTTAAACTTCTCTTTAACAAACTGATTTTGACACCATGTGGACTCATCAATGCTTTGCAATGACTATGCTTTTTCTGTTAAAAGACCTGAAGTAACAAGAAAAACATTCAAGATCATTTAGTTTGTATGTGTCAAAGGATTTGTGTTGTACAAAACCAGTCCAGATGTTTCAACACACTATGAGGTTCTTCATTGCTGCAATGAGGACAAACCAAAACCCTGGATCTGAACCTTCATTCAAACTTTGGATGCAGATGCAATCCAAATTTTGTGATTCTGGAGTCTTGTGGTACAGACTGCAGAGGGTTTGGGTGGTGACCTGGGGCAGAGGAATGGGATGCAGAGTCTGGGAGGAGGTATGGGTGCAGGATAGGATTTTGGCCTGTGGGAGGGGTATAGGAGAGGGTTCAGGGTCTGGGAAGGAGTAGTGATCTGGGGCAAGGGAGGGCAGAGGGTTTGGATGGTGCCCTGTGGAAGAGAGTTGGAATGCAGGAGAGGCAGGGGTGCCAGAGGCAGGCTTTGACTGGGAGGCATTTACCTAAGCGTCTCTCAGCCAGCAGCCCTGCAGCACCCTAAGGCAGGCTGGGCTGCAACCGGCTGCAGCCCCAGACTGCTTAAAACTTCAGTCTCCTCCCTCCATGTGGCTCTCAGCTCTGGGGGGGGAGAGGAGGGAAGGGAAAGGCTGGTGCTGTCCTTGTCTCCCAGGCCAATCTCTCAGTTCCTATTGGCTGACTGTTTCTGGACAATAGGAGCTGAGAGATTGGGCTGGGCGGGGGAGATCACACAAAGCCTCTCCCTCCCTCCAGAGCAGAGAATGGCAGCCCTACACTTAAAACAGCGACTGCTGTGTGCCTGAGGGTCCCAGGAGGGTGGTCTGTGGGCAGGCTTGGCTTGGCAGGCCGATTCTGGCCCACAAGAGGTATCTTGCCTCCCTGGTTGTAACTATACACTCTCATATGAAAGTCATGAAAATAACTACCTTCCTCATTAACCCTAAAATCTGAAAATCAGGTTGCAGCTTTTCCCCCTTCTGTCATGTCACAAATTTGATAAATCATTCAAAACATTTTCAAAGAGATCCTAAATCTGCATATAGCCATGTACAAGAGTAGTCCCATGATGTCGATAAGACTACTCACAACAAGTAATATTGTTTCACATCCTTTTGCACATAAAGCTAATGGTGCACTGATTACCTGGTGCTGTTCTCAGAATGACAGAAAAATGAGAAATTTTAAACCTCCAAAATTAATCTCTGATAGCTTTTCTTTATGGAAGGCGTTTGCAATTTCAAGAGAAATCACAAGGCCTGAAAGGGGAAAATGGCAAATGAACAAAAAGAAGCAGAAATATTGCCCAAACTGAAGCGAAAATCCATGGGGATAGCAGAGAACTGGCCTTTGCACCTACAATTCTGGTGGGAACCTGCTTTGCTGATCACAGGCACCAGGATCATCCTTAAGATTTATGGGGCCCTGTGCAACCTCCCTCAACATGATTTGTTCCCGCCCCAGGCTTGTCTCCTCCCCAGTCATTGCCTGGCAAAGTCTAGTAGGAAGGGGGTTAAGTGGTTACTTGGCTCCACAGCTCACTTGGAGTCTGAGTCTCTCCAGAAATTAGGTAGCCTGGCACAGGCACTGTGAGGCCAGGAGGGAGGAAAGGTGATGGTGATAAGGTAACACACTTATCCCCCAATATTTGCACGGTCGTGTTGCCCTAATCTGTGGCACCACTGGGACAGCAGATCAGAGCAGGATGTCCTGGTGGCAGCCGCATTTGTATAGGGACAGCCCTGACAATCACAAAGGAACCAAATTAAAATACTGTACACAGATACCAAAGTATTAGCACTTGGTCTCAGAATGAGCAGCATCCCCTATTAGTGCCTCACTGAGGAGTTAGGTATAGCTCGAGAATGCCAGGGGGTTATCAGGAAGGCGAAAGCGCAAATGGAATTGCGACTGACTAAGGATGTGAAGGATAACAAGAAAGGTTTCTACAGGCATGTTAACAAGAAGAAGTGGATCAGAGAGAGTGTGCAGCCTCTAATGGATGAAGGAGGTAACCTAGTGAAAGATGATGTGGGGAAAGCTGAAGTACTCAATGCTTTCTTTGCCTCTGTATTCACGGACAAGGTCAGCTCCTGGACTTCTGCGCTAAGTGACGGAAGATGGGATGAAGATGGACAGCCTGTGGTGGGTAAAGAACAGGTTAGGAACTATTTAGAAAAGCTAAACGTACATAAATCCATGGGTTCGGATTTAGTGCACCTGAGGGTACTGAGGGAATTGGCAAATGTCATTGAGGAGCCTTTGGCTATTATCTTTGAAAAGTCGTGGAGCTCGGGAGAAATCCCAGATGATTGGAAAAAGGCAAATGTAGTGCCCATCTTCAAAAAAGGGAAGAAGGATGATCCAGGGAACTATAGGCCGGTCAATCTTACCTCGGTTCCTGGAAAAATAATGGAAGGGATCCTTAAGGAATCTATTTTAAGGCACTTGGATGAGAGGAAAGTGATTAGGAATTGTCAGCATGGATTCACAAAGGGAAAGTCGTGCCTATCCAATCGGATTAGCTTCTATGATGAGGTAACTGGCTCGGTGGACATTGGGAAGTTAGTGGATGTTATATACCTTGACTTTAGCAAGGCTTTTGATAAGGTCTCCCACAATATTCTTGTCAGCAAGTTAAGGGAATGTGGATTGGATGAATGTGGATTGGATAAATGGACGGTAAGATGGATAGAAAGATGGCTAGAGGCCGGGCCCAGCGGGTAGTGATCAATGGCTCGATGTCAGGATGGCGGTCGGTTTCTAGTGGAGTGCCCCAAGGTTCAGTTCTAGGACCGGTTTTGTTCAATATCTTTATTAATGATCTGGATGAGGGGATGGATTGCACCCTCAGCAAGTTTGCAGATGACACTAAGCTGGGGGGAGAGGTAGATACGCTTAAGGGCAGAGATAAGGTCCAGAGTGACTTAGACAAATTCGAGGATTGGGCCACAAGAAATCTGATGAGGTTCAACAAGGACAAGTGTAGAGTCCTGCACTTGGGACGGAAGAATCCCAACCATAGTTACAAGCTGGGGACCAACCAGCTAAGTAGTAGTTCTGCAGAAAAGGACCTGAGGGTTACAGTGGATGAGAAGCTGGATATGAGTCAACAGTGTGCCCTTGTAGCTAAGAAGGCTAATGGCATATTAGGTTGCATTAAGAGGAGCATTGCCAGCAGATCCAGAGATGTCATTATTCCCCTTTATTCGGCATTGGTGAGGCCACATCTGGAGTATTGTGTCCAGTTCTGGGCCCCCCACTACAAAAAGGATGTGGACGCATTGGAGAGAGTCCAGCAGAGGGCAACCAAAATGATTAGGGGGCTGGAGCGCATGACTTATGAGGAGAGGCTGAGGGAGTTGGGTCTGTTTAGTCTGGAGAAGCGAAGAGTGAGGAGGGATATGATAACTTCCTGAAGGGAGGTTCCAAAGAGGATGGAGAGAGGCTGTTCTCAGTAGTGACAGAGGGCAAAACAAGGAGCAATGGTCTCAAGTTATGGTGGGAGAGGTCCAGGTTGGATATTAGGAAAAACTATTTCACTAGGAGGGTGGTGAAGCACTGGAATGGGTTACCTAGGGAAGTAGTGGAGTCTCCATCCCCAGAGGTGTTTAAGTCCCAGCTTGACAAAGCCCTGGTCGGGTTGATTTAGATGGGATTGGTCCTGCCTAGAGCAGGGCGCTGGACTTGATGACCTTCTGATGTCTCTTCCAGTTCTATGATAAGGGGATGGTTTGAGAACATGATCTTGGTAACTAATTGAGCATTCATTATCAGTGGGAAATAGGTCAATGGAGTTACTATAGAGAACTTTCTGGGTGTCTGGCTGGTGAGTCTTGCCCACATGCTCAGGGTTTAGTTGATCACCATATTTGGGGTCGGGAAGGAATTTTCCTCCAGGGTAGATTGGCAGAGACCCTGGAGGTTTTTTGCCTTCCTCTGTAGCATGGGGCACAGATCACAGCTGGAGGATTCTCTGCATCTTGGGGCCTTCAAAGTATTTGAAGGCTTCAATATCTGAGACATAGGTGAGAGGATTATTCTAGCAGTGGGTGGGTGAGATTCTGTGGCCTGCACTGTGCAGGGGGTCAAACTAGATGATCATAATTGTCCCTTCTGACCTTAAAGTCTATGAGTCTATGAGGAGTTCCTACCTCAAGTCCATCCCATGGCACAAAAGATTGAATCCTTATCCCAACAGGTGAAGTTGGCCAGGGGAAGAGGAAGCTGGGGAGGGACCAAAGTGTTAAAAAAATAGTGATTAGCTCTTGGAGCAATCATGTTTTTTTTCCTTCATATGTCCTATTAGTTGTGTACATCATTCTCAGCCTTCAGCTTCAGAGACCATGCAAGATTCTCAGGAACTAAACTCCAAATATTTTGTTTATATTATTACCGGAGCCTATCTAAATTACAGAGTACAAGCAGTCCGCGGGTTACATGGATCCGACTTACATCGGATCCCTACTTACAAACGGGGTGAGGCAACCCCGCACTAGCTGCTTCCCCCTAGCAGACCAGGGAGATGTGAAGCTAGCGCCCTCCCCCCCCCCCCAGCAGACCAGGGAGAAGCGGAGCGGCTTTTCTCAGCAGACACCTCAGCTTGAGAATAAAGGACTGAGGGAAGTGAGGTGTGAGAGAATAAAACTGAGCTCTGGGGAAATGTTTGGCTAGAGTTTCCCCTACAATATGTACCAGTTCCGACTTACATACAAATTCAACTTAAGAACAAACCTACAGTCCCTATCTTGTACGTAACCTGGGGACTGCCTGTACGTTACAAACACTAATCAATACAAACTGCACAAGAAAATCAAACACACTGCATTTCTGTAACTGCAAGTCAAGCCCATTACATTCTGTAGCCATGAAAAAGCTTAGTTAGTTTATAAATCAGCATTCGTTTTTCTTTAAAAAGAAAATTCCACCTTCTGTTGCAAATATAATTTGAAGCTCAAAATATTTATCAACATACTTCCACTTGCAATACATTTTGGCCTATTTTTCTGTTAAATGTGGTCTGTGTCATGTTTTTCTAGATATTTGTGGTGGCAGTGATATCAGCTGCAATAAGGCTCCAGAACTCCAATTACAGGAAACGGTATCTAAGGGAACAAGGAGGACATTACTTATAATGCAACATGGGATGTCACCATGACATGACAAAATATCCTATGAGAGGAAAAGGAAAAAAAAAGGCTCTTCAAATCCAAAGTTTGCTCTACTTGTTTTCTACATTTAGTACTTAAGCACCAAAGTGAAAACAGTTAAAAGGGTGTTTTCATATGCAATTGTGCTTTTTGTGTGCTCTAAGAATAAATGGATCTTTTGATCATTATTTGGAATTTTCTGAAGAGGATTTTTGTTGTTTTGCTTTTCACATCTTTTCAAGTTAGCTATATTTTGCAATGGCCCTTTAACATTTTATTAAACTGTATTGTTCAGTAATATCACTGTTCAATATAAAAAACCAAAACCCCATACTCTGCCTTCTTGTTTGTATAGCACTTTAGCACAATGGGACCACAATCTTCAAATTTACAAAATTATACATTTTCTAAGACTGGTAAACTCATTTTCTTGTTACTTCCAACTTCCTCTGACCCCTCCCTTTCCTCTAGGTTGTGTCCAGGACCTCCCTATTGTTCTGTATGATCCCTATTCACACTGTAAACCCTTTGTGGGCAATGATGGTATTATTTTAACTTTGTATGTACTACTGTGCGGTACACAGAGCAGATCCAATAATGTATAGATCACTTTCCATTACAAAACATCGGTCTAAACAGATAAGGAAAATTAGGTCACAAATTATATCAGCAGATTTTAGTCACTAACAATGAAAAATGGTACTTGTAAATCACTGTTGCATAAATATCACAAAGCACTTCATACTGTATACAAAGAGTCCTGTGGCACCTTACAGACTAACAAATTTATCAGGGCATAAGCTTTCGTGAGCTACAGCTCACTTCATCAGATGCATAAAGCATTCACTCAAGTACCACTGAAATGAAACCACCATTGCAGCAGAATATGGCAGCCAATAACAACTTCAAATAATAATTTAATTACGCAACTTCAATAATCTAAAATACAAGAAAAATATTTTACACGGAAGAAATTACCACATACAAGGTAGAAGTCAATCTAAAACAACTTAATGGGTCTAAACCAAGGAGATCCAGATAATCTCCATTCAAGAATATTAAAGGAATTGGCACAAAACTGCAAGCCCAATATTAAGGATTTTTAATGAATCTTTAAACTTGGAGATTGTATTCTATGACAGGAGAATTGCTAACATAGTACCTATTTTTAAGAAAGGGGAAAAATCATCTAGAAAACTACAGTCCAGTTAGTTTGACCCCAACTGTATGCAAGGTCTTGGAACAGAATTTGAAAGAGAAAGTAATTAAGGATGTCCAGGCAAGGGGTAATTGACACATAATAGTCTAATCTCCTGTAGGCTGTAAGTCTAATTTGGGGTGTTTGATTTAGTGTGCAGCTATTGGAAGCATGGGATATGCAGGTGACCACAAGAAATGAACTAGCGGTCACTTCTGGTTTTAATTCTATGACTCCATGACTATAAGTGCTGACTGAGAAGAAAAAGCACTATCTACTGATCCTCCAGCTATACTTGGGCTTTCTTGCAGGTCACCCATCCAAGCATTGACAACATCAGGGTCTGCTTTCATTTGACATCTGACTCAAGACTGTATGGCTACATCAATTTATATGTAAAATCTTTCCCACTAAGAAGAAAGCCCTTTAAAATAAATTCTGAATAGAAATAGTATTTGTAAACTGGCCAAAAGTAATTGGGTCACCTGAAGAACAATACAGACTGAAGAAGTCTGCTGCAGGAAAGCAAGCAGAGAAGCACTGTCAAAGCCTGTTAAGTCCTTTTGAGCCAAAAAGGCACTAAATGCAAGGGGGAGGGAAATACCCTTGGTGTTACTCCCTTCCATACTGGCAGACATGGTTGCCATTATCTGTATATTTGTTTCCACAGCCTGGGAACTTTTCAGAAATAAGACTAAGAACAAGCTTTATACTGAATGGAACCCAAGACCACTAAGTCATTCACTTTATGAAGGGGATGGTATAACTAACACTAACACTAACACACACACACACACACCTTAGCAGCAAATATTTCTCAGAGCTCAGACAACAGCACTGCTACAAAACATTTGTAAATGAGAAGGACATTCTAGGTACCTGTCATTTAAACTAATTCCAACATGTACTTTATTCCAAGGAAAATTCTATACATAGAAAGACAGTTTTTCTTCACATGGCTCTTACTTTGTCTCCTTGTAATTCATCCTGAGGACAAACATTTATTAAGTCACTTATGACAAACAAAAAAAGACACTTTACCTTCAGATCTTGCCTTGTTGCCAACAGTTCAGATTCTTTACCATAAAGATCCAGCTGAAGTTCTTTCATATTTTCCTGATCTTTTTCATGGATCTTCTGTAGCTCTGCTAGTTTTCCTTTCTCTGCTTTAAGTTCCTGGGTTGATAACGTTACCTGCTGCTGTAGTTTATTCTCTAGCTCCGCCTGAAACACATATAAGTTCTAGAGTTATACTGTACAGGACAAATTGGGCATGTAAAATAAAAATGTAAAATGTGGATTATGTGCTATCTCAATTTTGTTAAATTTTTAAGAAATTTTAATTAAACAAGCATAATTATTTCAATAAATCTTCTCTCTCGATTCACTCTGCTATACTTACAGCTGTTACTGATCCCAGGTAAAAAGTCTGAATAAGGTCATATTATTAGATCACATTATTTCTTGCATTAATACACTGTGATTTACTTGCGATATAATTAAAAATAAGTGATTAACATCAAAAGAATAGCCCCCTTCCCCCCCTCCATCCCCCTTCTGTTCTGGAATTTGATTTGTCCTTTTCATATGTGTTCACTTTTTTTTAATTGTATCCTTTGGTATATATGGTTGTGACAATTTTCTTTCACTATTTGATCTGAGGAAGTGGATCTGGCCCACGAAAGCTCATCACCTATTAAACCATCTTGTTAGTCTTTAAAGTGCTACACAGTCCTGTTTTTTTGTTTAAACAAACACAGGAAGCCCCATTTTTAAATATCTGAACAGTATTTCCAAATCCTGTAGTACTCATGGGTAGAATAAAAGAAAACCAGTGTGATACTTTATGATAATGAGAGACTTAGTTCAGACATCATTCAATACAGTATTACAGTACATGACACCAACCTCCTCTAAAGCTATATGGAGTTTCAACTTTTTCATCATAGTTCACAAGTTTCATATTGTCATTATGACTATTTTCTTCTGACAATACAAAATGAGTTGTTTAAAATCATCACCAATGCGCCAAAATACTGAGGACTTTTGTTTAGATTATTCTCATTAAAACTGCATACTGCTATGCGACAAGATGGCAGCTCTTGCCACAATGCATACAGATGCAGTAGAATGAACACAGCAGGTCTAGCTATTTTTAATCAGTTTGATGACAGGTGTACCACTTGCATAATCCATAATTCACTATTCGGGCCTTACACTTAACGTTTTTATAGTTTCGACCTTGAACAATAGCTGATGGGCTCAGTTCTGCATCCTGACCTTACCATTCCCAGGAACACATTTCAGTTACAATAAATAGCAATTTTATCACCCACATAATGACATAAAACAGGAGCATGCATCAGAGGAGTTTAATATTAATTTCCTTTTAAGTAAGAGGAATGAACAGACGCATGCACTACCTTTTCTAGAAGGGCACCTTTTAATTCTGCTTGCTGTATTTCAGTTTGCTTTTTCTTTTGATCAAAAGATTCTTTCAGTTCTTTCAGCTTTCCCTGGAGATGCTGCTCATTCTTTTCCTTCTCTTTTAGGATACCCTGAATCTCCAGTATTTGTCCTCGTGCTGAATCAAGCTCTATTGTCAGCTGCTTAGAAATCTGTATTTCAAAATATAAATAAAAACTACATATGATCTTTACCTTAATCATTGTTAGTTTGTGTTGCTATACATCAAATAGATTATTTACAAAAAATATCTCCTAATTGTATAGCACTTTTTTCATACGGGAGGTACTAAACTGGGCCAGTCCAGTCACTTGGCAGTACACTGATGACTATCCTATGCTCTAGAATTGTAAGGGGTTTTTTTTTTTTTTGGTTTTTTTGAAGGTAAGACTAGCCCACGTAGTTACAAAAATAACCTCCTATCAAGAGATTTTCACAAACAAATAAATCTCTCACGAGTTTCTGAAAACTTTCTCCCGAATGGCAAGCACTGACAAAATGATATGTACAATGATATGTAGATGTCTAAGTTTGAAACTAAATATCTGAAAGGTGTGAGCTGTCACTATTCATTTAAAAGAGATGTTAACTTGGAAAGCTAATGACAAGTTACATGGTAACAGTTAACTATCTCACTGCTGATCAAAACATATACGAAAGCAGAGGGACAGTGATGATCTGTTGTTATTGTACATATTGTATAAAGAGCATACCAAAACCAGGGATGACCATATTAGAATACATATAATCTTCTGTGACTGTCATCTTGTTTTAATGTCAACTGACTAGGGCTTGAGAAAATATCACTATTTCCCCCCCTCCAATTTGATTGCTGCATATGTGATTGAAAAAGCTGTGTCTGATATATTTTTACTATTTGTAACTGGGAATTAGTAATCTTACCCCTTCCTGTTTTTCCAGTGAGTTTTTCAACTCATTCCGTTCTTTAGCTACAGACTCTGTCTGTACTTGAAGCTGATGTTTAGTTTCTTGGCAAGATTTTTCCTAAAAAACAGACGATCTAATTGAGCATTTTTTGTGACCTTTACCAAATACATTTAAGTTATTATTAGAAAAATTACAAACTGACAAAAAAGACCACTCACACTCTCTTACATCAGAATCTGTTTCTGGCACAGAAATATCCTCATAATATGCTATAAACTATAACTGTTAAAAACTCAGCCTCAGTCATTCTTCCTAGGTTTCCAAGATCTGGAAACAGGAAAGCACTTCCGCACATTCTTAAGACCTATGGACTTAAATACCATTTACTCTTAAAGTTGCTTAAATAGCATTTAAGTCCCTGGATCTAAAGAATGTGTGCAAGTGTATTCCTGAATAGCAATGTTGCTCTCAATTGAGGCCTAGATTTGCAGTTCAGAAGTGGATTTGCAGTTCATGAGGATGGTAGTTGTAAGGCAGGACAGGGTGACTCCCAGTTCTTCCCCTTGTCAGTGAACAGTATAGGCTCAAAACACCACCTTTATTAATTATGCAGTAAGATATTACATAAAGTAAGGATGGCAG
Organism: Pelodiscus sinensis; assembly: GCF_052426305.1. Taxonomy (NCBI): domain Eukaryota; kingdom Metazoa; phylum Chordata; order Testudines; family Trionychidae; genus Pelodiscus; species Pelodiscus sinensis. The sequence continues at coordinate 81,546,356 of NC_143052.1, forward strand.
AATTGGAACCTTTGTTTTTAATGTGATCTAAAGTCTACAATCACACACACACACACACACACACACACACACACACTTTGAGCCCAAATTGTACTCTCTGGTATCAATTGCAAAACTCCCATGGACTTCCCTGAAAGTAGGATATGGATTCTTATTTTAAGGGTATAAACTGAAGAGTAAATCCTTCAAGTTTGCCCACTTTGGGAAAGCCACTAGCTGGCCACTCCGCTTTGACTATGCTTCCCATGGCTCCTCTTGCCTGGGAAATGGTGAATCGGAGACAACGGGAGCCGCGAGGCTCAGTGGTCACCGAGCCTTTAGCTAAACAAAGCCTTTAGATAAACAAAGCAGAGTGGCCAGCTAGCAACTTTCCCAAAGCAGGCCCCAAGCCCACTTTGAGAAACACTGTTATAAACTTATCTCAACATACCTATGTTGCTCAGGGACATGAAAAATCCACAGCACTGACCAACGCAGTTATACTGACCTAACCCCCAGTATAAAAAAGCACTTCGTGGACAGGAAAGTTCTTCCCCTCAACACAACAGCTGCTCTCACAGAAGTGGACTAACTATGTCAATAGGAGAAGCTCTTCTATCAGTGTACTAGCATCTTAAGTGAAACAATACAATGGCACACTGCAGTGTTTTAAGTGTAAACCTGCCTTTGTAAAACACTGCAATGATAGACTTTTGTTACAGAAGAAACAAAAGGGCTTTTATAGAAGGTGAGGAGAAATGTTATTTTTAAGTTTAAATAGATTACTTTTGAGTGGAAATAAAAATAACAATCACACATCGGGGCAGAGAAATGGAAAAGAAATTGAGAAAAATGCCCTAATAAATAAATTTAAACATAGAAAATCCACAAATCATGTGTTGCTACTGTACTAAGTGATGCTGCTGTAAGCAAAGTTTGAAAAAAGCAGGGATTATCGTTTTAAACACAGTAACAATAAACATCACTTTTATTATAATAATGGACTCCTGGTCAAGTATTTTGCTGCCATACTGAAGCTTCTTAGGTCACTGGAATTATTTTTGGCTTTCAGACAGGTCTTGTAACAGTGGCAAGAGGGCTCGCAGCTCGTAGCCTGGCAGGGCCAGAACCAGGGCCGGAGCCCCGGCAGCACAGCCGGGGCCATGGCAGCCCCAGTAGTGGGGTCAGGGCCAGGGATGCAGCAGCCTTGGCAGTACAGGAGCAAGGCCTGGGCCAGGACCTCTCTGGTCCCAAATGATGCAGCCCCAACAGCATGGCCAGGGACATGGCAGACCGGGCTGCAGACTCGCAGGGGTGCAGCTGGTGCTGGCCGCAGGGAGGGTCAGTGGGCTGGGGAGCCAGTATCGGGGGACCTCACCTGGTTTAGCAAATTCCCTCATTTGGGACCGATCAGGTCCCAATGGTGCCAGAACAGAGAGGTCCAACCTGAAGTTCCCAAAATGACAGATGCCATTACTGTATGCAGTGTTGTAGCCATCTTGCTCCCAAGATATTAGAGACACAAGGTAGGATACGTAATATCTTTTATTGGATCAACTTCTGTTGGTGAAAGCTTACAGAACTTTTCTTCAGCTCTGCAGCCTTGTGTAAGCTCAAAAGCTTGTGTCTCTCTCACCAACAAAAGTAAGTCCAATAAAAGATATTACCTCACCCACCTTTTATCTCCAAATACATTTGTGCTTACTACAGTCAGCAATATTTCACCACACCCACAATATATGCAGCAATATATTCTGCGTGAAACAGATTAGAAAACCAAAATAATAGTAAGTTAAAAAAAACTGACTTCATTGTTCTCAAATGTGAGTTGCATTCTGGCAAAGTTTTACCACCTATGTTTTTATAGGGCTGTCCAGTATTTTCCAAGTTTCACATATAATTGTTCCAGTGCTCATCCTGTCTGTGGTTTTCATTGCCATATTAAAAAGCAACTAAAGGAGTCTTGTTTCTGGTATAAACCAATGTTTACCAGTAAAAAGTCCAGCCACAACTTAGTTCAAACTTACAATTATATATAAGAAATAAAAGCTCAAGTTTTGTTTTCCTTAACGCAATCATAATTTCGAGAGTGGTGCCATCATCTTTGCAAAAATATGAGCAGTTTTCACAGTAGAAAGCAAAGCAGAGCTGACAATTATGAATGATCAAATTGAAAAATACCCAATACTGGGAGCCTAATTAAATCCACAACTAACCATTTCTGCTACAGCTGCTTTTCCTTTCTGTTTTTCTTTTTCCAATTCATCCTTTGTATCCTTCAAGGATTCAACGGTTTTTGAAAGTTTGTCTTTGGTAACTGTAAGATCCTTCAATAAAGTATCTTTCTCCAACTTGATTTTCTGCAGCTCTGATGTTGCTGCTTGAATTTTTACATCTAATTCCTTATGTTGTTTATTTGTCTCTTGATTTAATTTCTCAAGGTCCCGCTTAAGGCTTGCTTTTTCTTCCCCTTGATTTGATATTTGCTGTTTTGCTTGTTCCAGGGCATCAGATTTCTTCTGCAAATCCAATTTAGTACTAGATACACTGTGCAAATACAAAGCAGAACAGTGAAATAAATCTTTCACAAATTTTCCATAAATTGTTTTGTGTAATTAAATCTATTCTCCACTATTAAAATATATTGTTGTAATAATTTAAAACATTTTTCAGATGATGTATGGATATTTTGTTTCTACACTTAAATAAATGACACACTCTGAAGTCCCATTTTCAGGTTGGTTCTTCTTTAAACATTATACCTATGAACCACTCTGAGAAAGCTAACAGGCAAATTGTAAATCAACATGTAAATCTTCTGAAATTACGGTTCTACAAAAGACAGTCTCATACATTATTCCCAGACAGAGTTAAAAGTTGGGAGACTAACCTCCAATGCTCTAGCATTACCAGATTATATTTTGTGGTAGTTTTTGTTGTGCTGATTGCTGGAGAAATTTCATTTACAATTAAGAGTCCCTCACCAGCTATAACACTGTATTCTGTATCCCTACCAAATTTCCACCCATGGTTTGGAACTTCCTTGTCCATTTATCACACAAAACTTAAATCCACTTAGTCAAGAGTATGAATTCCAATAATCTCATTTGTTCTGTGATAATATAACCTGTTTTTCCACATATATTTTGATGGTGAATGTGTCATTTATATACATATTAGAGATCTGAGCCCATGCTGAGAAAGATCCCTAGTTTTTTAAATATATACTAATATATGGTTGTTTACTGATGACCAGCTTTCTGCTGCTGATACAAGTGGTACCTGGACAGAGTGTACAGAAGAGAGGGAGGAACTATACTGAGGGCTCAGGTTAAGTCATGGTACTTGGTGATTCACCTGAGGGACAAAGGCTGGTGGCTGAAGCAGAAGTCAAACAAGGCGATGCTTCTCTCCCCTGTGAGGAAAAATGCAGAAGCCGCCATTTATGTGTAGGCTTCATGATGATCATGAAGTAATTGACTGTGTATTTCAATTTTAGTCTAAGAGTATAAGGTGCATTTGTCTGGTCTTATCAAACTTTTCAAATTTGAATCTAGGTCTATAAAGTAATGCACTGAATAGCATTTGCATACATTTCTCTTTCTGCTTCAAGCTGTTTAGTCAGTTCTGTTGTTCTGAGGTTGAGCTCTGTACACTGCTGCCGTTGCTGCTGTAGCTCCAGAAGAGCTTGTTCTTTGCTTGCTTTAACCTCAAGAATGTCAGATTCAAGTTTCTGGAAAAGAAAAGAAAAAGCTACAGTTACCATAACACAATCACCAAAGTAGTGAATCACTCAGTTATTTATAAGTGCCACCAGGCACAAAGGGGCTACAGAAGGGATGACAAGCGCAACCCTAGTCTTCTTATGTACATTTAAAATTAAACATGCACCTGTATTTAATGGATTCAAATATCTGTAAGACACTTAAAATACTGTAATCTAAAAATAACCCAGTAATTTATAAATGGAAAATACTTCTCCTCTGTGCAGCTGTATAAACTTCTCATGTTGCCTCCTGTCTTAAATGTAATACACTGAAGATGTGTTCCATTAGGGTCTGATCCTGTAAACATGTATGCACTTGTATAAAATTACTTGACGTATACATAACCACAAATATAAAAGTTCTGAATTTAGGAAGTGGTCTGTATCTCATCTCTTAATAGTCTCCGTGAATTATATTCAGGATTGCAATTGGTGGGGATGGAGGCATAACCCCACTTTCTCATTCATCAGCTGAAAAAGGAAGCACTGAGTAAAGAGACTACTATGAACATCACTTTATAGGTGGCTTGCCATCCTCCCCCTACATTTTCGCCACTGCTGTTACCATGCATTATCAAACAACTCTGCAGCTTTATATAATAAAAGCTAGCTTTATAAACTCAAGATCTTCATTTCTGAATACAAACCTTAAGCTGTCCCTCTAGCTCCTCTGTTTTCTGTTCTAAATAAAGATGTTTCTCTTTATACTCTTTAAGACTGGCTTCCAGCTGTGTACAATATTCTTGCTTGTCATGCAGCTTGACCGTAACCTGATCCAACTGAATATTGACTTTATTTAATTCCTATGAAGTAAAATATAATTTAAAATAGTTACTTTTATGAAGGGAATAATATTTTTGAATTGTTAAGGAGTTCTCTAAACACTTGCCTAAATCTTTGTCTAAAATGTTCAGATACATATGCTATTTTTGAGAAAAACAACATATTTAATAGCTTGTTCTTTACAAATTGCTTTTAAGGCAGAACTTTTTCATGCTGGGAATCACACCTTAATGAAGAGACTGTCTTAAAGGCCATCACTCCCATACATAATCACATGATATTCTTGTGACAACTACAGCAATTGCATGCATGGGATCAAAATAGTAACGTATTTGTAGCAATCAATTAAATATAGGAGGAATAAGGGCAGGCAATAGCATCTGACCAGTCAACTCTCCACAGACCCCAATGGTTCACCGACCAAAGTTTGAAAACTGTTGGCTCAAAACAGAACAATAATACTCTCTATCAGAAATGGAACACGTAATACTTATAATCAAAGGCCCACATGTTTTATGGAGAGCCGGACCTAACTAATGCAACATTTTGATGCAGGAAACTGAGAGACTCTTCAGCGGCTTCATTTAAAATAAAATATGGGAGATTTTTAATGAATTATTAAAATGAACACTAAAATCACCACAGAAGACAGTGTACTATTTATAATGATATTCAATTCCTCATATGAGAAGGCATGGGAGGTGGTGTTTGTTTTGGAAGTGGTTTGGAATTCTGGATGTTTCTGCTGAAATAATTAGCAGCAAAACAATTAACCAGGTTTACAGTTAATTTATCATTTATTTTCAATATTACCACCACAGTGAGACATGCTGGTTTAGGGATGGAAAAGACGCAGACTTGCACCAAAATAACTAGATTGGTTTTAATTCATCCCTTTATTATTTGCAATGTGTGCATGTGCGTATGTGCACTTATTTTCGACTAAAAGTATGTTTTCTGATTTAACTGAAGGGTTTTTTTTATCCTGAGTCTGCAGACTTCAGAAAAATAATACTGTTTTGTTTTACACTCAATATACTTTGGAAAGTTTCTCTTCATAATCACACAGGTTAGAAACAATTCTATTATAATATGAAAGCTTATAGTCTAAAGTACATTTCTGCAACAGAGGTGGATTCCACAGTAAATTCCATACATTATAACACACAGGGCTCTGTTTATACTATCACGACAAAATAGATCACCTATGCAAATAGTCTGAATAATGTCTTCAACACAAATGCAAATGCACAAGGACCTTGATTTTTTTCCCCCAAACCAAACTGTCCTTTTGGTTTTGTGTGCAGGTTATTTTAGATCGCCTAGCAACATTAATTTCTCCTACCTGTTGTTTATCTTGCAGCGCATTCTGGGCCGTGTCCAAATGATTCTGAAGATCTGCTCTTTGAGCAGCTTTTGATGCTTCTGCCGAAAGAAGTAATTCAGTCTTTGCTTTTATCTGAAAAGAAGAGTGTTATAATGTTCATAATATGAAGATCATAAAGATATCTTGATTGCAACTGCTTTTATTTTCTTCCTTCTAACAAGCACTATAATATTTGCTATGTATTGCTAATTACTAGTAATTCTGACATGATGAAATATTGGACACAAATAACAGACCATTTGCTTGCTGTTTTTTTTCTCTGTAACAGTCTAACTTGGTTACCCCCTGAAGCAAATAAAACAAAGTTTATACAGTTGAAGGCAGAATGGAACAAAATAAATAAAATAAAGTTATGAGTAATTATCTGTCTCTGAGTTATGGTGACCAATCTAGCTCCCTTTTTAGTCCAGGGAAACCTTTTCATTGACTATAAACTGGATTGGACCCAACTGACTTCCCCACATCCATACTAGGGATGTTAAATATTGGTTAATTGAATAGTCGAGTAACAGCATGAATTCTTATTGGTTACTCAACTATTCTATAGTCTCCAGGGGTGGGGGTGGAAACCAGTTCACTCTGGTCCCACTCCCGAGGAGCCCCCTGCAATTCCGCGCTGCTGCCTCTGTATCCAAGGCAGCAGCACAGGGTGCCCGTTTAAAAAACACTTCCCTGCGCAGACCAGCTGCCTGCTGCCCTACACTGCTGCCTCTGATACAGCACAGAGTGGCAGCAGCCCCTGTCGACAGGGGGTCCGAGCTCCCCGCAAATAAAAGACTGCTGCAGGGAGGAGGGGCCAGAGAGGATGCCGCAAAGCAGCCTCTGTCTGTGGTGACCCGGGCTAGCAGTGGACAGAGGCTACTGGTCTGGCAGCAGTCCCTGTCTGCGGGGGGTCTGAGCTCCCCACAGACAGAGGCTGCACCGCCTCCAAGGGAGCAGCGCGGGGGGAGGGGCAGGCAGCACCACAGAACCAGTGCTGGGAGGAACCAGCTTTTAAGCCTGTTTAAAAATAGCTAACTTGCAAATAGAAAGGGGAAGGGAATGCGTGTAGTCAACAAGATTAACCTACAAGACTTATCAGTTAATCGTATAATCAACTACACATTGACATCCCTAATCCATACTCTAATATTTGTGTGCTTTGAAGACCTAGAAAATATTATATGCAGCTACTTTAGGAAACAACCATGTGCTCTAATGCACACACTGGGAATGCACAAATAGGTACAATGGACCCTCTTGTGGGTCTCCATCTCTGGAGATATTTAAGAGTAGGTTAGATAAATGTCTATCAGGGATGGTCTAGACAGTATTTGGTCCTGCCACGGGGGCAGGAGACTGGATTCGATGACCTCTCGAGGTCCCTTCCAGTCCTAGTATTCTATGATTCTCTCTTCCTCAGTTCTCACCTGCCAGCCTAAGAAAACAGAATCTGAAGAACAGACATGAAGAGTTTGACAGTGTAGATCTGTATGGGCAGTATTCAGAGATCTCTAGCTATTTGTAAGTTAGCTATTTTTTTCTTCTTCGTTAAGGGTCCTATTCTGCTCCTACTCAAAGCAATAGCAAAACTCCCATTTGATTTAATGGGAACAACATCAAAGCCTAAACTGTTCCACAGGCTTCTGGCCTGATCCATACTGGGAAAATAGTTCATATAACTATGTCTCACTCAAGAGTGTGAAAAATCCGTATCCCTGAGCAACGGAGGGTAAGCAACCTAATCCTAGGGTATGTCTAGACTACATGCCTCTGTCGCCAGAGGCATGTAGATTAGACTAGCCAGCATAGGAAAATGAAGCGGCGATTTAAATAATCGCCGCTTCATTTTCCTATGCCGGGTAGTCTAATCTACATGCTTCTATTGCCAAAGGCATGTAGTCTAGACGTACCCCTAGTGTCAACAGCACTAGGCTGGTGGGTGAATACCACCTTAAGGGAGGTGGAATACCTATGTCATCAGAAGAAGCCTTCCCATCAGTGTAGGGGGTGTCTTTACTGAAACACTACAGCAGCGTCACTGCAGTATTTTAAGTGTAGACAAGCCCTCAGCCTCTCTCAATTGTGATTTAGTCCCTGCTGGAACTATTATTTCACTGCTTTGGACAAAAGAAAACAGTAAAATATAAAACCACTTCAAAAATCAGAAATCTATTAAAATTCTGGGTAGCATCAAGTTCTTCACGAACGTGCTTAGACAAAATCTGACACTGACATACGGATTGTAGAACCATTAAAACTGGTTTTCAGATCGGTTTCTTAGCCTTACGGTACAGAACAAGTTTGAGTCTTTTAAGGAGACAAAATGTCTCCTTCCTCAATTCCATGTGCTCTTTTCAGTGTATGTTTTTTTGGCTTCAATCCTCGTAGCATGGAACTGCTGATGTATTGCTTTACTGTATCTTCTTTATTGCACTTTATTTTGTGGCTCACAAAACAAGCAAACTTTAATAGAAACTTGGCCTACTAGCCCTATATATTCAACAAAGATCACCTTTTTCCATGATGAATTACTGATGGATTTTTTTACATTAGCATGTAGTACATTGGCAAATTACCTGTAAATCAAGCTGGGATACTTTCTCTTTACTTTCATTTAGCTGACTATTTAGTTCACCAATGCTTGTTTCTAGGGAGAGCACACGGTCCTGAGCAGCTCTCAGATGTGCCTTCTGTTCTTGCACCTGTTCATGCAAATTCTCTTGGGCTTGTTTATGGCTTTCCGACTGATTCTTCAGCTTTTCTGTTAGCTGAGTTACCTACAATATAAAAAAGCTGACAATCAAAAGTCCAAAGCCAACATTTAAAAACCCTAAAATTCAAAAGATGTTGTTTTGATTACAAAGCCCCAATACTGACCAACTTCACCACTTACTGATTCTACAACGTTTCTCTCTCTGGACGAAAAGAGTACATTTGATTTGTGTGTGTAATACAGTGGTCACCCCAACTTTTCAAAGCATAACTATCTTGACAAGATAGTCAAAGCCAATAAGCATGATCACTCTCATATCACACTGAGTGTGCGTTTTTCTATGTATGCCTGTTAGTGATGGCTAGGTTGAGAGACAGTTGAGAATGGCTGACTCTTGCTTTATTTGTTTAAAAAAAATAAATAAATAAAATTAAACACATCATGGAGGTACCAATTATGGCTCAACAGTTAGACTGAGTTGAGCTTGCACGGAAGGCATGAATTCAACCCTTTGGTTATGTATTATTGGCTCTAACACGTGAGTGAAAAATCATAGCTTGAGGCTCTGGGGATCTTACATCTGAAAGTAGAATTTGGTGGTATTTTCTTTGCTGCAGTCCTTTTTATTGGAAGGAATGTACAACGTGATGTGCCTCTGAATACAGAGGGAACTAAGAACAAAATGTGCAGTTTCTAACTTTACAGTCCCCAAGCCTCTTTATCCAACACCAATCCAAAAGCTCTCTAGCTTTTTGCAAGGTCGGATTATGCTTCCATGCTCCAGCCTGACTTATTTGCCTCTCTTCTCTGTTCTTGTCTGCTCTCCATTTCTGCGTGCTTCCATGCTCTCTTCTTCCCACATGCTCCTGGATACAACACCCAGTCAAATCCTCTGTGCACACGGTACAAGATTCTGGGCAGATGTTACTGGGCTTTATGTTGCTTGTTCATTCAGCAGTTTGACTAACATTTTAACAAGATACATAACAAGGTTTCACCTAGCTCATAACAGTATGAAAAATACAACATACAGCACTTGTTCCTTGAATATAGAAAGTATTTGCCAAGAATTTACAAGTAAATCCATTAACAGAAAAGCATATATATATTTGATTGTATCCCTCTCCCTTCACCCTTCATCTATCTTCTTAAGGCCCAAGCCTGCAAACACTTATGTCCATGCTTAACTTTAACAACCATGTTGGGGTATAAATTGTTCAGGATAACAGTATATCCATATTACCATTAACATAAATGTGAGTTACATGTGACCATCGAGAAAATAACAGACCCCTATCAACTGAATCTTTGCCAGTTTCAAAGCTCTAGGTCTGCAACAAGCATGAATTAAATTCAATTTAATTCATAACAGTATTCTATACATTGTGTATGTTTTATTTTAATTTTGCAGCAAGCATAGCATAAACATTCATTACAGTAATTACTCACAAAAAATTGCATGTGTTTGCTACCAAAGTATTTTTCAAGTAGCTCATAAAAGACAGGTGTTCCTTCCATTAGAAACAGGTAACAGTATTAGAAACTGGTACATTTCAATCACATTTGTACCAATAACATACACTAAGGACTATATGACAGAAAACTCACATTCAGCTCCAATTACTAGTATTATGTTGCACATATGCTGGAAAAGGAGAACACAGTGTTCTAATAACCTTTCCTAGTAATCATAAAATAATATTAACATGTGTCTTTTAAACAATATGCTAAGAAATTCCTTTAAGTACAAAAAGAGTTACTAACGTACAATAAAATTATCTTTTGTCAAAATCTGATGTAAAAATTGTATGAACAAAAAGTACTGATTCTAGCATATATTTTAAGATAGAGAGCAATCAAGAGAGTTTGAGAGAGCTAACGTTATTTTAAAAATGTCTCAACACTATCTAATAAAGTATCTTTTAGAGGCTACACTAGGTGTGTAATTTCCAACTTCAAAGATGTATGCTATGTGTATTCTTTTTTAAATATGTTATCAATTAGATTTCCATAGAAGTAAAATAATAATAAATTATTTTGATTGTATGTATACGCACCATCCTTCATATCCAAATGCACAACTACTTGTGAACTGGGATGTGAAGCACCAACTGTAGCCAAGAAAAAGCAATTACAGTGGAGGCAGAAGCTGCAGATTGGAAGATGGAAACATAAGATTCTTCCTACCCAAATAAGAATATTTTCTTAAGGGTAGTGGAAACTTTTTCATTTCTTACCTGTTCTTGCAAAGTATGATTTTTCTCTTGCAGCTGGTTAAGTACTGCAGTTTCTCCTTCCCCTGCTTGAATTTTCGCATACAAGTCCTCCCTTTCCTTTTCTAACAGTGTGATGTTCTCTTTACTCTTTTGCAGCAAGGCCTCAAGATTTTGAATTTTTTGATCCTTATCTCCAATCTGACGCAATACTTGTTCCAAATCATTCTAAAATACATTAAATGATTTATTTAAGTATAAGGACCTTAAAAGTTAATCCTGATGCATAAAATGGTAGATTTCAAATTTTAAAATATTTACCACATATGCAAGTTTGAAATAATTAAATAATATTAAAAACATTTATAAAGAAAAGCAAATGCTATATATTAGGATTTCATGTGGTTTGTTTGTATACTGCAGTGCACTGGCAATATTAACAGCTGCACTACAGTAGCTGGAAAGGAATGTGTTTGTTGGTTTTTTTACCTGAGCTTCTCGCAGTTTTGCTGTAGTGCTTTGCTGAAGAGTCTGTTGCTCCTGATGCTGCTGTTTTGCTTTATCTATCTGATGCTGCAATTCAGTGCAATTTGCTGCTTTTTCCTTTAGCTTAAAAAAACAGTCACGGACTGTTGACTGAAAACTGACAAGCACAATTCAGTAGTTCAATAACATTTATCATTCACTCTAATACTGAAAGACTGTACACTAAACAGTTTAACATTTTAAACAGATTTAGAAATAGCAATTTGTCATACCAGTTCCATAGCAATGAACGAACACAGTACTGAAGTACTTCTCAACACTGACAGTAGACAAATTCTAAATGACAAAAATTATCTCAAGTGTCAGACATGCATTATTTTACATCTTAACATCAAACTGTTTCGGTTTTTTGTCTAAGGTAGACTTGGAGTAATTTAATATTCATAAAATACACTAAATGCTAATTATTATTAGCAATTTTAGTAGCAGCTTAGGTCTGTCTACACTACAGACTTACCTTAGTATAACTGTGTTGCTCGGAGATGTGAAAAATCCACATGCCTGAGCAAAGTAGTCATGCAGTCCTAACCCCTGGTATCGACAGCATTATGTCTACAGGAGATCTTCTCCAGTCAACATAGCTACTGCCTCTTGAGGTGGATTAGCTATGCTGATGGGACAGCTCTCTCTCATCAACACAGAGCATTTTATTACAGTCAATGAAGTTGCGACCATGAATTTTTAGGTATACACCCTGCCCTTATGCTTTACTTACCTTACCAGACTTTCTGGAGCCAACATGCAAAGCTGTATGATAGTGTTAGAATGTAATGAGAGTCATACAGCTAAGAGTGGTAAAGTTTTACACAAGTTAAAGATGTCTGCTAAACTGCAATTTTAACTTTGAAAAATTTACCACTATTAGCTGTTTCCACATATAGATCATATAAACAGGTCAACAACAAATACTTGTTACTGAAACAGTACCCCAATTGCAAAAAACCCTGACCTATTAATAGAGTAGTAAAATTACTATTTTCTGACAATTTTCCTACACACACAAGTTATTGTCTATAATAGTGTTTTATCTCTATTGTTTCTTCACCTGGAACTTGATCCCATAAAAAGATATGCACACACAAAACTCTGCTATTCATGGCGTAAGATTCTGTGCATGTGGATCTTTTTGCATGCACAAACCTTTAGCTTCACAGCTCTCAAGGTCAGGGGCCATTCCCTTCATGTATGAGTAAAGCACCTTGCACATTTAGGTACTAGGTAAGGAAACAATTCTTAGCCTTCTAAAAAAATGTAACTGTCATATAAACCATTTTGCCAAAAGAAAAATACTAAGGATTCTTTTAATGATGAATTGTAGAAAATTCAATTAAGTTTTAACAAACTCAGTCAAAGCTGCCAGTTGGACACAAACTCTGTATACACCAACAACATAAGAAGGATATGGCAGGTAGAACACACAAAACCAGAGGAGTTGACAGCCATGCCCGGTCCCTAAGAAAAGTGGAGGTATGCTCTACGCTCCCAGAAGGAGCAGGGCTCTGGCATAAAGGGCAGAGCCAGGGCAGCCAGACATCAGTGCTGCCTGAAGTGTGCTGTGATGACCTCTCCCCCCAGCACTTACAGCAGCCTGGAATGCACTGCGCAGAGCTCCAGCAGTGATTTAAAGGTCCCAGAGCTCCAGGATCTGCCGATGCTGCAGTAGACATGGCGGCAGTCAGGAGCACTGCACCCTTTAGAATTGCCCAGCCCTGGGGCAGTTGGTCCCTCTCCCCCACCAGCAAGCCTGCACAAAACACTACCACAACAAAGATGAAATCTGATCGTATTTATCATTCCTACCTGCTCTTCAGCACGAGAAAGTTTTAACTGCACATCAGCCACCTGCTGTTCCTTGTCCATCAGTTTTTCACTAGAGAGTTGTCTCTGTTCTTTAAGTCGACCATGTGCTTCCCCAAGCTGACGTTCTGTCTCCAGAAGTTTACTATGTAACTGAAAGAAAATACTGGTCTCAGTTTTCCAGGCACTGTTCTGTACTTCAGATTCATTAACCACATAATAAAGCAATTGTCATCATGTTTTTAAAATCACACAAAAATGGAACGAAAACATCTTGAAAATTATTCTTATCAACCTGAGCCAAATCATATCAGCCAAGTGCACATGCAGGAGCACAGACTCAAAAGGAGTGGTAGGGTTCAGAAAGTGGGAAGTGAGGCTATGCAGAAGCATCCTTGCCCCTTTTTAGAAGCCTTTCTATATGAGTTAGGTGGCCTGACACAGAGCAAAGCCAGGGTTAAACTCCATCCCCCCCAAAATGCACAAAATAATTATTTAAAAGAGTGATGACTGGCTCGATCTCTTACATAACAGTCAGAGTGAATCAGCATTACAGTGAATCAGCTCTCCAATGGCCCATGCTCTGGGTTTTACTGGCTGCACTATTTCTAGTGCCATTCTAGTGCACTGCCCCGGCCAGTGAGACTTGTGTTTTTAGTTCACCATATGCACATGGCATTCTTCCACTACAAGGAAGACTGATGTACAGACTCTTTCTACAAGACGTGCTTCCTTTTTAGGAGCGTTGTCTGGTGACATGCCCTTTTGTCGCTTACTCCCAGCTCCTCCCACAGGACTTGTAACCCACTCTCTTGGATGGGCTGATGCATGGGAAACTTCCCAGGAGAGTACAAAGCAAGGACTCCATCATCAGCTACAGAAGCCGAAGATTTCTTTTGCAATTATTGGCTATAAACAGGCATCAGTTCACATAACTTATTCTTCCTTCTGAAACCCCTAGCTATTATTTTAGGCTTTGCTTATCTCCTGCTCACACCTACACACTACTGAATCCTAACCTAGAGACATATTCATATGAACTTCCATTTTTGTAGATTCAGAAGGAACAACAGATAACTACAGAGCAAGTATTTCAATGCCAAACACTGAATGGGTCACACTGTATAGTAGAAAAACTACTTCAACCTAACTGGAGTGCTTACGTCAGTGGATAAAAATATCTGAAGCTAAGTTATTTCTTTTTACAAGTCCACACTATCAAACACTGTAAATCAAAAATTATTCCACCTATGGGTGATGGACTCTTATTAACTGTGCCATAGTACCAATAGTATTTTTTGTATGTGATTGGAAGTGAAAAGTTGTGGTAAAATTGTAAGTAATTTTCTTCTAAAATTACACACAAAAGATGAGCAAACTTGTGAAAATTTGCAGCAATGGTCTCAACCACTGATGACACTGGTACACAGATGATGTAAGAAAACACCAAAGGGAGAAAGAAAGTTCCGGGGGGTAGGGAGGGCGGAGGGGGAAAATCAGGAAAAGTATAACATTTTACATATTACAAAATAAACGTCACACTTTTCTGTTATGCACATGTTAATAAATAGTGTATAAAAGTTCAATAATTAATTAGTAGGCTTTATCAGCCTTTTGGAGACATAAATAGTATGTAATGTAGATGGTTATAAATTTGTTGGAAGAAGGAGCTACAGGCTGTTACAAGCCATGGTTTATATGCAACTTATTGACCTGATAGACAAATAGCAAGCTGTATAAATTGATTAACCATCCATTTAAAAAACTTAAAAAACAACTAATAGTCTAGCAGCACCTTAAAGACTAACAAAACATGTAGATGGTACCATGAGCTTTCATGGGTACAACCCACTTCTTCAGATGAATGGAGTATTAAAAGTCCAGATCCAAGAATAAACAGGTGAAGGGAAATGGGCAAGGAAAAAGGAAAAGAATATTTAAAAACACTATTAACTAATAAAGGTCCTCTTAATATAAAATGAGATCAAAATGCACTTTATTTTTTCCTGTAAGGTACTGTTAGAGCACAATACCCACGTTCTACTTTTATATCAGAAAAATGAGTCTATAGAAGCAAGTGGCAGAACATATGGCCAAAAGTTCTTAAACCATTGACTTCTGTGGGGAATGGTGTGACTCAGTGTGGACATGTGATGAAATTCAAGCTATTAGGGCTGTATAACCCAAGACATTATCATAGTGAGTAGAATATAGTTATTACTGATTTTACCTATAAACAGAAAATACCTCTGGAGTTAAAAAGGTATGACAAGTAAGTGGGCTAACATGTTCAAAGTTTTATGATAAAAACATTTATTAGCAGCTATCACTTCTTAGGAAAAAAAGAGAGTTATAATTTCCTTTCTTTTCTCTTCTCCCCCTGCATCCCACCACTCTGTACCCTTCAATTACTGTTTCAGAGTCTTCTTCTATCACTTATGTGTAGAACATCCTTCTAATCTCTGCCTAACCAAACCATCAGCCTCTCCTCTTTCAAATAATTCAGTGAAACCCACTCTGTCATATCACCTCAAAAATATACTGTACAGACATCAGAGGGGTAGCTGTGTTAGTCTGAATCTGCAAAAGCGGCAAGGAGTCCTCTGGCACCTTATAGACTAACTGAAGTGTTGGAGCATGAGCTTTCATGGGCAAAGACCCACTTCATTAGATGCATGTAGTGGAAATTTCCAGAGGCAGGTATAAATATGCAGGCCAGAATCAGGCTGGAGATGACGAGGTGGATCCAACCAGGGAGGATGAGGCCCACTTCTAGTAGCTGATCTGGAGGTGTGAATTCCAAGAGAGGAGAAGCTGCTTTTGTAGTTAGCGAGCTTGTGCAGTGTGTAGTTGCTGGTGAGAATATGCTTCAGGTTGGCGGGCTGTCTGTGAGCAAGGACTGGCCTGCCTCCCAAGGCCTGTGAAAGCGAGGGATCATTGTCCAGGATGGGTTGTAGATCACTAATGATGCGTTGGAGAGGTTTTAGCTGAGGACTGTAGGTGATGGCCAGTGGTGTTCTGTTGGTTTCTTTCTTGGGCTTGTCCCGTAGCAGGAGGCTTCTGGGTACACGTCTGGCTCTGTCAATCTGTCTCCTCACTTCTTTGTGTGGGTATCGTAGTTTACAGAATGCTTCTTGAAGATCTTGTAGGTGTAGGTCTCTGTCTACCAACAGCACAGGCAGCCATCCTGCAGCAAAAAAACTTCAGGACCAGACTTCAAAGAGAAACTGCAGAGCTACAGTTCATCTTTAAGTTTGACACAATCAACTCAGGATTAAACAAAGACTGTGAATGGCTCGCTAACTACAAAAGCAGCTTCTCCTCTCTTGGAATTCACACCTCCAGTTCAGCTACTAGACGTGGGCCTCATCCTCCCTGGTTGGATCCACTTCGTCATCTCCAGCCTGATTCTGGCCTGCATATTTATACCTGCCTCTGGAAATTTCCACTACATGCATCTAATAAAGTGGGTCTTTGCCCATGAAAGCTCATGCTCCAACACTTCAGTTAGTCTATAAGGTGCCAGAGGACTCCTCGCCACTGTACAGACACACACTTAACCCATCCACACAGATGTACACATAACAAAAACTGAGAAACGGGACAATCTTTTTACTGAAACCCTTTTCTTCCCCCGCCCTCGCCATCTCTCAACTGTTGTTTTTTGTGGTTTTTGTTTTGTTTTGTTTTAACTTTCACTCACCACATCACATTAAAAAAATTAAGCCCTGATCCTGCAATGAGCTGCATGGAAGCATACGGGTCCACCCTAAGTCATTACAAGATCTGAGAGAGCCCAATTCATAATTTCATACTTTCTGTAAAGCACACTTTGGGGTGCTCCATAAAGAAGTACAACCATCAACTGCATTGTCACAGTGACTTTCCAGTCAGCATCAAGCAAAATGGAAACAAAATAGAGAAAACATACTTTTAAAAAGTAGAGTATCAGAAATGTGAACATTACTTAGGACAGTAAGTCTCTGAGTGATGAGCATTTCCTGCTGAAGACTAAGGTACAACTCTGTAATGTTTTGAAGCCTCCAACTGCGGGCTAGAATGTCAGTTAAGGGTGCCCAGTAACTTGCCGATGTACATGGAACTCTCCAGGATCTGGAGCTAAAACTGTTTAAGACAATTGTGATAAGAGGACACGTGGACTTTCTCCCCTAGTGAGTGGGGTGGGTTACCATATAAACCATGTTTAACTATCTAGCAAATGGCAATTAATTATGTCATCATGAATCATATCACATAACACATAAGAGAAAGATGGAATAACTACGGCCATAAACAGATCACCCATACATTTTCCTTCAGCCCCCTAGAAATGATTAATCCTAATAAACTGTGTGTGCTACATTCTATTTATAAAAATAATTACATTGCATGTGTATAAAGATATCTTTCAAAAGTTCAATATTTAAAATAGTATTTCTCTTTTTTTTTTAAATTTAATTTCAAAGTAAAAGAAACACTGCTGATTTTAGGACTGATAGGATATTAAAGCTTTCACCCATCTCAATTTAATCTGAGATAAAGTCTCACCTGCGAAAAAAACAGTCTGTGACTACAGAAACCAACAACATTTTCCCTTTTCTCAACATGTCCTAGTCAAAAGTGACCCCAATACAGTATTAGTATTTTATTTGTATTTTCACAAGAGTGACAAGTATTTGTTTGTGCTGCCCAAAACACTTTGTAAGGTCTGTGCAAGTTAATTAGGGGAAAGGCTGTCCTAATAGCCCATCTATCTTTTTCAGAGTACTGTGTTATTTTACAGACTTCTATGGCTATGTCTACACTGTATTCAAAAATTTGTATCTGGCCTGTGCCATCTGACTTGGGCTGTCAGGGCTTGGACTAAGGAGCAATTCAACTATAGTAAAGACATTTGGGCTCAGGCTGGGGCTTGGGTTCTAGGACACTGCAGTGCGGTAGGGTCCCAGACTTCAGCCTGCTGCCTGAGCCAGAACAGCTATAAATCAATAAACTAGGGAAATACATCCTAGATGGGGCTACTAGAAGGTGGGTACATAGCTGGCTGGATAACCATTCTCAAAGAGTAGTTATTAATGGTTCACAGTCATGCTGAAAGGGCATAACAAGTGGGGTTCCCCAAGGGTCTGTTTTGGGACCAGTTCTTTTCAATATCTTTATCAACAATTTAGATGACGGCATAGAGAGTACGATTATTAAGTATGCAGATGACACCAAGCTGGGAGGGGTTGCAAGTGCTTTGGAGGATAGGGTCAAAATTCAAAATGATCTATTTTCAAACTAGAGAAATGGGCTGAGGTAAACAGGATGAAGTTTAATAAGGTCAAATGTAAAGTATTCCACTTAAGAAGGAACAATCAGTTTCACACATACAGTATGGGAAGTGATTGTCTAGGCAACAGTACTGCTGGAAGGGATTCAGGGGTCATAGTGGATGACAAGTTAAACATGAGACAATAATGTGACACTGTTGTAAAAAAAGCAAACATGATTCTGGAATACATTAATAGGAGTGTTGTGAGCAAGACACAAGAAGTCATTCTTCCGCTCTACTCTGTGCTGATTAGACCTCAACTGGAGTATTGTGTCCAGTTCTGGGCACCACATTGCAAGAAAGATGTGGAGAAATTGGAGAAGGTCCAGAGAAGAGCCACAAAAATGATTAAAGATCAAGAAAATATGAGTTATGAGAGAAGACTGAAAGGATCGGGCTTGTTTAGTTTAGAAAAGAGAAGACTGAGAGGGGACATGATAACGGTTTTCAAGTATCTAAAAGGGTGTTATAAGGAGGAGGGAGAAAAATTGTTCTCCCTGGCCTCTAAGGAAAGGACAAGAAGCAATGGGCTTAAATTGCAGCAAGGGAGGTTTAGGTTGGACATCAGGAAAAACTTCCTGCCTGTCAGGGTGGTTAAACACTGGAATAAATTGCCTAGGGAGGTTGTGGAATCTCCATCACTGGAGATATTTAAAAGCAGGTTACAGACACCTGTCAGGGATGATCTAGACAGTGCTTGGTCCTGCTGTGAGGACAAGTGAGTGGACTCAATGACCTCTCGATAGGATTGCCATGTGTCCGGTTTTCTACCGGACAGTCCGGTATTTGCACCGTCTGTCTGGTAGAAAAATTCAGAAAATACCAGACATGTGCAATGTCCGGGCAGGGGAGTGACTGGGAGGCGGAGTGCGATTGGCTTTGGGAGCCCTGTGGTCACACACAAAAGCTGGGTGGGGTGGGGTAGGGTGGGGCGGGGCAGGGACTTCCAGCCACCCTTCCCCCCTCCCCCGGCCCAGCTTTTGCACAGGATCAGAGGCTCCCAGCACCAATCGTGGCCCCGCCTCCCAGCTGGGAGCCTCTGGTTGCGAGCAGATGCTGGGCTGGGGGAGTGGCTCCCAGCCCCGCTCCTGTCCAGCTTCTGCTGGCAAGTAAAAGGAGCGCTTGCGGGGGGCGCAGCTGGAAGGACTCCGGCTGCAGCCAGTGGCTGCACCACTCCCCCCTCTGCCAGGTCTGCTTCCCATCCCCTTCCTCTTTACCCCCCTCCCGTCCAGCCCCACGGCCCCCGATCCCACCCCCTCTTCCTGCCGGCCAGCCCCGCGGTCCCCAGACCTCTCCCCCTCAGCCCGGCTTCCTGCCCCCCTTCCTCTGGGCCCCCCTTTCCTGCTGTCCATCCACCGGACACCCTCCCCCCCCCCCCCCCCCCCCCGCTAGCTTTGCTTCCCACCCCCCTTCCTCCGGGCCCCCCCATCCTCCCCTCCAGCCACACAGCTCCCAATCCCCCCCAACTCTGCTTCCTGCCCCCTCTTCCTGCCGGCCAGCCCCGTAGCCCCCGACAACCCCCACACTGCCCCCCAGCTCTGCTTCCCGCCCCCCTCTCAGCCGGTTCTTTCCCCCTCCCCACCCCCCGGACAAGCATGTCCGGTTTTTTAGTGGGGTCTACCTGGCAACCCTACCTCTCAAGGACCCTTCCAGTTCTAGTGTTCTATGATTCTATGATCTACACCACAATTAAACAGCTCATTAGCCCAAGCCTGGGCAACTCAAATCAGTTGTCATGAGTCAGCTGCAGGTGGTTAACTGCAGTGTACACACAGCTAAGTAGGCTATAGCCTTCCAAAGGTAATCTCCAATCAGAGGCAAAAAAAGATAGCTGTCAACCTCTTTCCAGTATTCAAAACAATGAGCTAAAACTACTAAGTGAACAACTATAAGGAACATATGGGAACTGAAAAATAAAGAAACTAGGAGTTACCAGTCACTAGATTACAAAACTCAGAATCTTTCAATCCACTCTGAAGTCCTCCCTCCAGACTTTAAATCATCGGTCCCTAATTTTTTTCACTCATGCTACTCCCCCCTAACTTGTAAGCACCATCCCCAAAAGTTGTGGTCTGGAACCAGAGATGCAGAGTGTAGGCAGGGCCAGCAGGAGGGCCATAGCTAGGAACTGCAGTTGGGCCTGGAGTGGAATTGCAGCCTGGAGCAGGGCTGCTGCCAGGAGCAGGGCCAGTGCTTCATTTGGGGCCATGCTCAGTTCTGGGCATAGAGCCATGGCCAGAAGCAGGGCAACAGTCAGGGTTGGGGCTGGTGACAGAGCTGCAGCTGGGATCGCAGCCAGGAGTGGGACCAGGTTGGGC
The DNA here is from genome assembly GCF_052426305.1 of Pelodiscus sinensis. NCBI lineage: Eukaryota > Metazoa > Chordata > Testudines > Trionychidae > Pelodiscus > Pelodiscus sinensis. The sequence continues at coordinate 81,567,154 of NC_143052.1, forward strand.
TGGGTCCCGAGCTGCAGCATATCCACCGTTGGGGACCACTGGTCTAAACAGAATCTTGGGAACCTCAGTGATTCCCTTTCAGGCAGGTTTTTTGGGCTGAGTTCCCTTCTGATGATATTCACGGGAGGATTTGTGTCATCTATACTTCCTTTTCTAGAAATGTATTAAGCCATCCAAGTTTTTTCCCCACCAAAAAGCCTTTCACAAACACAAACCCTACTGAACCAGAACATGCCTTCTTAGTCTGAAACCAGTTTCCAACTGAACTCTGCTAGTGGGTTGAGCCTCCAAAATGTGCATTCTTTGTGGTCTAGGAAGATGGGCACAATGTCACCATTCAGCATTCCTAAGCATATGGATGAAATGTCAAAATTCTTCACATCTTCAAGCATCAGCTTTTTTTTTTTTTTTTTTTTTTTTATTAAACCTGGATTCTTGCCAAGCCACAGGAGAATCCAGCAGAAAATATGCATGGATAGGTTACGATGTAATTTATTACAGGCTTTTGGGTGGGCATTAAGCCAATATACTTATTTAAATTACTTTATGATAAAGGGAAAGCAGTAGAAGCACAGAGTCTAAAAGTCAAGTAAACCAAGCTGGACTGACCCACAGATTTCTTATTTAAGGATTGTGATTCTTGAAATAAACATCTCTCTGATTTCACATACTGCAAACACAGAGGCACCCAACAAAACAAAGATCAAACAAAACTGTACCTCAAAGTTAACTTTAATTGAACACTGAATAATAGTGGGTCAATGCCACAGTTCTGTGGCAATAACTCTCATTATACTCCATAGGATTTAGCATGTGAAAGGACTACAGGACTGTTCACTATATGCATTCCAATAAAAAGGGTCAACACACAACCAGAAATTAGAAAACTGAAAAAAACACTATTAGAACTTCATGTTGTTCTTCTGATCATGAAGAGTTCTTTCTCCGTTATACAGTCACTGATTAGTTCATTTTTTAAGGGACCAAACAATGTGGTGTTTGCTACTTCTTCTGTACTACACTACAGCCTAATAAGCTTTAAAACTAGGACAATTTCCATGATATTCAATCAAACTTTTCTTTTGTGCAACTCCAGCCCATTACAACTTACTCTACCGTGAGCCAGCAGAAATAATATTACCTGTTCCTTGTTATTTATATCCTTGCAAAACTTTTACAAACATGAGGAAGTAGTACCCAGAGATGTTAACTGTAGAGATTACAGACACTCTGTATTAGAGCTATACGCATGTAGAGAGAAAAGTGTAGTACTGAGATGAACATGAATGAAAATACAATGTTGTTGAAGGAACCACACCTGATTGAGCTCACTCTGCAGTTGAAGGCTATGTTGCTCTTTTTCCTCCCTCTGCTGTTGTTGCTGTTTAAACTCTGCCTTGAGATGCTGATACTTTGTCTCTATTTCTGACAATTCTTCCTTGAGTTTGTGGTTTGCTTCCCCCTTCTCACCCAGTTCTGTCTGTAACCTCTGCAATGAGGCTTCAGATGCAGATAGTCTTGCGCGAAGTTGTTCCAGGTCCAGATCCTTTTGATGAAGGCTTGCCTGCATGTTTTTTTTACTCATTGATTCTTCATAATGCTTTTCTTCTAACTGGGTGTAATCAAGTTCTTTCTTCAGCAGCTTTTCGGTCAGACTCTAGAACAATAATTAAATGGAAATTAAATTACAATTCTGCTTACATCTGATCAACTGTCATTACTCACATTGCCTCATAAGAGTTTATCCAGAGCAATGAACAAGTCACTCACAACAATAATCTCCAAAACTGAGTTAAAGAGACAGGAAAATAGGTCTGTCAATAATTCTACATTTTATTTTTTACTTCCTATTATAGCAGTCAATGCCAGAGTCTATATAGCATACCATTTCAATTATAAATCTTATTTTCAAGATCCCCAGCTTTCTATATTTTAAACAGTGCTCAGTAAAGCTGCTTTCTAGACTGAAACTAACACTTTTCCTTTACTCCATAAACAAACTCTTTTCCTCATATTCTGGTAGCTGACTCAGTTGCCACTATTTCTAAATCTTGAATACTGGTTTATTTTACTAAAACACTGAGCTTCTATGTGTGCATGCATGTGTTTGGCAAATTGCTTTGTGAGAGCCAAAACATTATTTGTATATCAGAGGCAACGCAATCTTCCCTGCACTTCTCTGTGCATTGAAATTTGTGGGTCACTGCTTCGCCTGTAATTTTGTGTAAGGCAATGATTTTCAACCTTTTTGCCATTTGCAGGCCCCTAAAAATTTTCAGATGGAGGTATAGGACCTGTTAGAAATCTTAGACACACTCTGCAGACCTCCAAGGGTCCACGGGCAATGGATTGAAAACATCATGCTCTCACTTTTTCAACAAATAGCCTCACTTTGATGAATCACATATCAAGAGAAGTGCAACATACCCAGGTATTCAACTTATGAGCCTCTCCTGAACAGAGACTGCCAAAAAAAAGTACAATATATGATATTAAAAAATGATAATAGCATGAGACCACTAAACTCAGAACCTGATTCAGAATGTATCCTTTTAACAAGTTACTGCTCTACCAGCACATACCAGCTAACTACTTGGAACCAAGTCTTAGAGGGGTAGCCGTGTTAGCCAGTATCTACAAAAACAATGAGTCCTGTGAAACCTTAAAGACTAACAGATTTATTTGGGCATAATATTCATCTGACAAAGTGGTTTTTACCCATGAAAGCTTATATCCAAATAAAACTGTTAGACTTTAAGGTGCCACAAGACTCCTAGTTGTCCTTGGAGCTGTTGGAAAATAAAGCTGTGCATACAAGTCAGCTCAGGAGGGTTGTTTATTTTTAATTTGAACATACCACAAATTTAGATTGACCTTTTAGTGAAGAGGAGCTGTGGAATATCAAATTTTTCTCACCACACTTCAGCAAAATTAATTTTGCAGACAGCAAGGCTTTACTTTGGAACCCACAGATTAAGACAACGTTCGAAAAATATTTACAAAGAATATGCAGTATCTTTTTACACTGGTTTTAATTAACATTTTGGATTGCCAAGTCTCAAGAGCTAAGGAGAACCAAGTTTAGGCAATAATTGATGAAATAATTCAGTTGCTGAATAAAGTGATGTAAGTAATTATAGTAATTCAAATCAATGATTAATGCCTTGGCAACAGGGGCCATTCTCCTGCTAGACGTAACCTATTTCAAAGATAAAGAAAACCAAGATCTTAACCATTTATCTGTAAAAAACTAATGGCACTTTTTGAAATTTATCTACTGTTTTCCTGGGTGTCAAAGTAAAATTCCATCTCAGGGAATTCATTGTCTCCCTAAAATTCCCATGTAGGTGTAAAGAATTTTTAAATTCATTTCCCAATGTGGCATCTCTATGTGCATCTTTTAGCTACCAATGTTCTCCCCGAGTTTAAATGGATACAGTACTCTGTATCTCAGCTCCTCTTTAAACAAAACATTTCTAAGAAGTCAGCTGGCTGGCAGCTTGAAAAATGCCAGCACTCTCAAGTTTAGTGCTGAAAGCATCAGAGGGTGGTTTATGTTCTGCAATTCCTAGAATACACAGGTTCAAGAGCAGACACAGAAAGAACTGTAATTCTAGCTATGTTGGGCATTTTTAAAGCACACTTCTTCATGGCATGTAGGCACTAATCCCAAATTGAATTTGCTTTGATTTAACAGAAAATTAAAACACTATTCAAGACTAATTTTGAGGATACAGAATTTAACAACTGTTAAATCTGATGAAATTTAAAAGAGTAAAAAGTCCTGATATACTAGTTTACTTGCATTTTAACAAGTTCAGAGAGAGTGGGGAGTTATTCTTCAGCACATCAGTTTTCTAAGTTATGTTGCAATCTGGAAAATGGCTGTGCAGTAGCACTCACATTAGAACAAATATAATTACAGTCTTCTCAGAGTTTCCATCATGAAATGTACTTTCTACGGCTTACAACTTGGCCAAGAAAATTTGATCCAATCTGAAGTTTGAATGTGAATTCTAACCTGACAATAACATTTTCCACAACATTTCTAGGAAAACAAAATAACTAATTTTAGTTACATACAATAATAATGAGAATGTATTACATATACAATATATAATAATAAACGCTATATACAGAATGTCTGTTTTGAAGGTTATATGGGTGAAATCCTGAGAAATCAGTGGCAAACTCCCATTGACTACAATGGCACCATAATTTCACCATGAGTTTATGGTATAAATTAGTACTTTTTAACCCTCCGAAAAACAAAAACTCCAGCTAGCCTTATTAACGCCAGGAAAACAGCACAGGAGCACCAGCAAAGTACATCACCTTTTTCCACAATCTGATTCCTACCATTTATTTATTGCATTGCATACATGGATTATTACTACATCTTTGCAACATCAGAAGATATTTAATAGTAATCAATGCAGAGGTGCTTCAAATAAGTAATGATACACTGAACATTTTCATGCACCTGAGAAGCCTGAATAGCAGAATTTGAAAGAGAGTTCCTAAGAATGGTTTAATTTTGAATTAACATTGGGACACAATGGCATGTGTAGTGCTACTGTTGCTGCATTGGTCTCAGGAGATTAGCTATTATGCTAGTATGTCTGCATAATAAATTAGTATTTACTTTACTGCAGTATTTCCCAAACTTTTGAAATTGCAGTTCCCCTTCAGGAAAATGAAACAAAATATGTTAACACCTTGCCAAAATGAGCAGTCACTCAAAGGAGACCAAGTACATCTGCTTAATATGATCCTCTCACTCTTTCCACGCTTTGATGAACAGTGAAACAGCTAACAATTAATGTTTATTTGAAGTATTATCACTTGCACCTGAGCTTATGTCTAAACTTAAAACAGAGTGCAGCATACACACTCTGTGTGCCCCATAGAAACAACAGTGTAAATGGTGAGGCAATGCTTAGGTGAATCAAAACACTCCTGTACCTTAGGGAATATACTCTACACAGCTGTTTACAGGCCCAAGCAATGACTCTTGTGTCTACACAACTATTTTTAGCACAGTAATTTCCCACTGCCTCAAAACTGCAGGAACTGTACTTTACAGAAGGGACTCTCTCTCACAGATGCAAGGCAGAAAGGAAGAGCTCTGGCCGTGGGGTGGCAGCGGAGAAAGTCTCTGGCAGGAGATTTCAGATTAAACCCTTTTCCCATCAACTCTTCCTTACTAGGAAAAGGGGCTAGATTTGCAGGGAAACTTGAACCATTGTAAGAGGCCGACTGATTTTCCTAGCATTAAGCAGTTATAGGCCTTGGGAGTAACTGAGGCACTAAGGGACCTTGGGTTTATGCAAGCAATTTGATTTGGAACTGTGATACTCTAGATCTGAGCTATGAAAAGATGAGAAGAAACCATGTGACAGGTACAGTTCCTCTTGCCTTTCCCTATTTTCCATTATGGTCAAGACAGGTTCATCTGGTAAATAAAACAGTTATTTGCCTTGTTGTAACTGTTGTTCTTCCAGATGTGTTGGACATAACCATTCCAATCAGGTGAGTGCACACACATGCACAAAAGCCAGAAGATATTTCTCCTATTAGCACTCTCATGATGCTGATTATATAGCCCCGCCAACCCATCAACCTCCCAGTTCCTTCTTGCTGGCCACTCTGACATAGGTGCAGGAGGGTGGGCACTGGAATGGATATGAACAACACATCTCAAAGAACAGAAGTTACAAGAAGGTGAGTAATCATTTTTTTATTTTCAAGTGCTTGTTCATGTCATTAGAACCAGGTGACATGAACCCCTTGTGGGGCAGGAGTCAATAAACCTGTAAGAGCCATGTTGATGGCAGGGGCACTCCAGGGGCTGGTGCCTTCCCCATGGCTGGCTGCTTCTTAGGAGGGGTAGAAGAGCAACTTCTCTCCTGCCTCTTCTTTTTTGGTGGCACCAGAGATGAGAACCTGCGCATGCCTCTCTTGTGGTTCACACCATGTCAGTGCCGCTCCCTGGTAGGTGCCAAGTCATGCGTTGTTGCCACCCGTATGCTATGCACCAAGGAAAAGTCGGTCCGCATAGGATCCACTGAGCCCAGGTCGAATTGGAGGCGGAGAAGCTGCCTCCATGAGCAAACTCTTTAAGTGCCTGTGGGTGAAAACTTTTAAAGATTCTGCTCTTTTCTTTTTGATGACTCTCACTATGACACTTTAGACACTCAGTGTGGGGATCACACTTAAGCATAAACTTGCCACAGACTTTGCAAGCTTTGGACCCCAGGCTCCGAGTCATGCCCCAGTGTGAGAAAGGTAAGAAGAAACTCAACTAAAAACAAGCAATCCTGTGGCACCTTGGAGGCTAGCAAAAATGTATAGTATCATGAGCTTTCATGGAGGCAGGCCAGTCCTCCCCTACAGACAACCACCTAACCCAGGGATCAGCAACGTATGGTTCTTGAGCCACATATGGATCAGTATGGAAACAAATATGACTCTTTTGTCATTCCCAAAATACATGCAACTTTTTAAACTAAAATGAAAAATTAAATTCAAAATTTTAAATCGCATAATAACGCATGCCCAGATGGCCTTTTTTGTCTATTTCATCTTTAACCAGAGGTGAAAGTAATGTGGTGAGCTTCGGTAAGAACTGGCTGCACTGTGGTCAGAGCTGGCTGGGGCACTCTGCTCATTTGAAGGGTTGGATGAGGGCATGCTGCAGGGGACACGTACGTGCTCCAAGCTGGGATAGTGAGAGGGGCTGGTGGTGGCAGATGCCTCCATCTGGCCAAGGCGGCCCGGCTCCAGCCCCCATCTGATTGCTGCAGTCTGTCCCCAGCCACCATACTCCTGGGACAGACCCCACGGCCCAGCCCCGCGACTGCTGCAACAGTTCGGCTGTGATGGCCCAGCTTGGGCTCTGGCCACGGCAGCCTGGCCAATAAGGCCCCAATTGGGGCCCAGCCCGCATCTGGCTGCAGCATCCAGTCCACAGATCCAATCCTAGGGCAGGCCCCATGGTCTGGCCCCCATCTGGCCACAGGAAGAGCTAGTGGTGGCTCCTCTCCTACTGCGGCATAGGTAGGAGGGGAACCCACGATCCAGCTGCAGCGATCCTGGCCCGGCCCCTCATCCAGCAGGTGCAGTAGTCCAGCCCCAGCCAGGTAAAGTAATTCAGCTTCAGGGCCATCCCACATACTCTGCTTCCCACCTCCAGTTTCCTTCCCTGCTTCCGGCACCTCCCACACACTCCATCCTCTTGCCCTGAGCCCCTCATATACCTCAGCTGTGACTCCTACATAAGAACACAAGAACAGCCTACTGGGTCAGACCAAAGGTCCATCCAGCCCAGTATCCTGTCTGCCGACAGTGGCCAATGCCAGGTGCCCCAGAGGGAGTGAACCGAACAAGTAATGATCAAGCGATCTCTCTCCTACTATCCATCTCCACCCTCTGACAAACAGAGGCTAGGGACACCATTCCTTACCCATCCTGGCTAATAGCCATTAATGGATTTAACCTCCATTAATTTATCTAGTTCTCTTTTAAACTCTGTTATAGTCCTAGCCTACCCCATTAAATAAAGTCTGTGAGTACAATGTTTAATTTATGTTATTATTAATCATCATGTCAATTCTCAATAATATTATGTTGTATATTTTCAGTCATGGAAATGGGCATTCTTTACTGGCTCTTTGTTGACAACTTGTTCTGAATTTTTATGTAATTTGGCTATTAGGTTTGAAAAGGTCACCAAGCCCTGCCCTAACCTGAAGCAAATTCTTTCCAGGAGCTACCCATCATACCTCAGACACACTCACCCTGGAACTTACCCCTGCAATAAACCCCACTGCCAACTCTGTCCACACATCTATATAAGCAACATCATCATAGGACCTAACCACATAAGCCACAACATCAGAGGCTCATACAACTGCACATCCACTAATGTGATATATGCCATCAAGTGCCAGCAATGCCCCTATGCCCTGTTTATTGGCCAAACCAGATAGTCTCTATGACAAAGGATAAATTGACACAAATTAGATATTCAAAATGGTAACACACAGAAACCTGTAGGGGAACATTTTAAACTACCTGAGTGCTCATTAATGGACTTAAAAGTAACCATTCTTCTACAAAGTAATTTCACAAGCCAACTACACACAGAGAGAGCAGAATTGACTTTCATATGCAAATTAGATATCTTCTCACTTGGTTTGAACTGGTTAACATATTATAACGTCATATTCAACACTCTATTGACGTCAAAAGCTAAGTATGGGACCTTTCCAGCTCACTCATTTAGCTTCATTAGCACCAGGACTATAACTGACAGATAATTTTTTTCTGTCCTCTCTCCCTTCTTATTCTGAGGAATCTTCTCTTTTCTCCACTCAAGATCACCTCATCTGAAGTGGGTTGTGCCCACATAAGCTCATTATACTATACATATATTTTTATTAATCTCTTAAGGTGCCATAGGACTACTTGTTTTTTTAAAAGTTGTTTTTAAGGTTACAGACTAACACTGCTACCCCTCTGTAACTCAACTAAGTTTAACTAACAAAGTGAACTAATGAACTATGCTCTGATAGGACACTACTGATGGCGCTTGCCAGAGCAAAAGCAAGAGGTTCCAGCTGCTGTCATCAGTTGGCAAGAAGGAATTGGGGGTTTGGCAGATTGACAGAACTGTGCATTAAGCACCATGAGTGGTGCCTAAGCCAATCCAACAGTGAAGGGAAAATCTTCTGGTTGCCATTCACACACACAGAGACCTGATTGGAACTGACATGAACAAGCACTCAAAGAAGAATATCCTGCTATGGGATTAATAGAATTGCAGAAGGTTGGCCTAAACTCCAGATGTCTCAGTCCTTCCTCATGAGTTCTTACTATTCTCAAAGTTCGTTTTACCTTTTAAAAAAAAAAGAGGAAGTAGATTCCTCTCCAAAGGCCTGCACTTATGTATTATTCATCACTCCTCAGTGTATTGCAGTTGCTGGAAGATAGCACTGTAAAATAATATTCTTTTAAATCAGACTATATATGATTTCCACATCTGGGCTACGCTGGAATCTCAGTGAATATACAAACTAAAACCCAATATATTCCCCCCAGCATGAATATCTGTTTTATATCTTTTCCAAAAGCATACATTTACAAGGTGATTAAAAGTAAAATTTTCCATTATTTAAAAAGCTTTTCATAACTTTCCTAGTTCTATGGCCAGACCCTCAAAATAGGACAGTACAAGGTATTTGGAAATCTGCCCTATAGAGACAAATAATGATTCCAAGCATCCACCCAACATCCAGTATAGGATTTACTGGAGTGAGGGCAGGTCAGGGGAATGGCCAAGGAGTACAGTACTCTTAGGAGACTTCTGTAAATGCTGCAAATTAGAGCAGTCTTGGGCTACTATCAGTCACTTTGGGTGTCATTTCAGCTCCAACAGCCTCAGGACTGGAGCCAACCTTACCACACCATCTCCTCAACTGCACTGAGCAAGAATTCAGCATAGCTGAGGACTCTTCTCTTGATTTCTGATCTATCTTTCTATTTTGACTAGACATTAGTCATCTTATTCATCAATCTGCTATCATTCCATTAAATATAGGTCATTAAATGTATTGTGTTGAGTACTTCAGATCAGTTTCAATGCATTCTTCATATATGATTAAACTCTGTTGGTTTGGGGAAGTGGAATCACATTACAGTTCTGCCTTAGACTTACATCATGCAATCATAAGAAAAGTATAGATATATTAAACAGTAACTTACTATATTTCTTGGCAAATGTTATTTCTGCACTAAACTGCAGATTTTGGTCTCAGTGCCTACCCCTCACTGACATTTTATGTTCTGTTTTTCTAAATATGAATATGCTTCCTTTTCCAAGATACCTTTTGGGCAACGTGCTAGTCTGCCAGCAACACACTAAGTATTATATGATTCATCATTCTAAGAAAGTGGTCCATCACAACTGAATTCCATATTTGGTCTTGCATATCTCCACATACACACACACACAGACACTGTGGGAGTACACAAACAAAAATAAAAAGCATCTGGGCAGCACAGGTCAATAGTATTCAGCGTTATGGTGTCAGAGACTCTGGGGTTAAAGCCTATATTTTGTTTTGTGTGCATCATGTTAATATAAGGTTAGGAATTATCGCATGGGCATCTGCTAAGATTCCAATGACTAACTTGACCTGAACATTTTCCATTTTGGTTTGTCCCAGTTTTGTTTTGGCAGAATTGTAGATAATACACTGAGACATTAAGTGAAGCATTATGCTTTGCAGAAGGAATTTATCCATATATTTTGGCAATGCAGAATTACAAAAGCAACTTGGGGGAGGGGCGGGATGTGGAAATAAGTAACATTTTAAAAAATGAAGTTAGAGAAAAAAAATCCTGCCTTATATGTGTTGAATTATATGCCAAATACAGTAAACGTGTCTTTGATTTATTCACAAGACATTTATGAACAGCATTACAATGATGAAATAAATACAGAGCAGTGGAAAAAGTGGTTCACCTCCATAGAGAGGGAATAAATTACTTCACTTAGGCTACAGCTGATGAGAAAAAGGTATGTAGCTTTCAAAATAACAGAGCTGTTTAATATAACACTTCTTTAACTACATTAACTAAACCTGAGTTGTGAGTGTATATGTGTGTGTGTGTGTGTGTGTGTGTGTGTGTGTGTGTGTGTGTGTGTGTATATATATATATATATATATATATATATATATAATTACAGACACACACACACACACACACACACACACACACACACACACACACACACACACACACACTCACTCCTACCATGGCGATGTCCCAAGAACTTGGATAAAATTATAGAATATGTAATACTGTATATAACATGCAAAGAACACACAATGTTGTCGGGTAGCATAAAGGGTTTATTAGCAAGAGTTTGAGATGGGCACATTACTCATGAACAGTGAAGCCATGAGCAAATTATACAGGTCTCAACATATTCTGAAGAAAACTTCTCAGTTCAGTTTAATATTAAAAAACCTCACAGGATATAATAGAGCACTAGTGTTAAATTTAAAATACATGGCGGGGATGCTTTTTTTTTTTTTTTAGTTTGTGAATATTACTGCATTTTTAAAGGTTTTTTTTTTAAATTTGATGTTTGTTCCTTGTCAAGTTCTCTGAAAAACTATGGACTGGCTATGATTTTTTTAAGTGACGAGAGGCTTTTTTATTGGTTTTTGTCCAAAATATCCTATACCTATTTATAGATAGATATATAAAAATAAATATATAATATGTGGCTCTTTGCACTCTGTCCACAGCTATTTTGGCTCTTCGTCTCTAACTGGCTGGCCACCCCTGTGCTAGGCCTTAATCCAGAGCAAGCAGCACATGCTCCCCCACACATTGGTACAACTGTAACCTAACATTACTTTCTTTTGCCCTTTCCCCACTTAGCTGCAGAGGACACAGTGATTCTGCAGAGTGTTTCCCTTCCCTATCTGGATGCAGACACCTTTATACAGTAAAACTCCATTAGTCCGGCATCCAATGCTCCGGGACTCCTGATGGTCTGGCACCATCAGGAACCTGGAAGTGCTGGGGCAGCCGGACAGGCTTCCCCCATTCAGCTGCTGCTGAAACTGACCAGCAACTGAATCGGGGAAGCCGGGAGCAGAGCAGCTGGGGTGCTGCCGGTTGGTCTCGTAGCGCTGCCCCTCGGGGCTGCGGGACCAACCCGGCAGCACCCCAGCTGCTTTGCCCCAGGCGTCGGGATTCAGCCGCTGCTGAAACTGACCATTAGCGTCAGTTTCACCAGCAGACTGAATCCGGACGCCTGGGGCAGAGCAGCTGGGGTGCTGCGGGGTTGGTCTTGTAGCGCCGCCCCTCGGCACTGCGGGACCAACCCGGCAGGACCCCAGCTGCTCTGCCTCAGGGGTCCCCAAGTCAGCCGCTGCTGAAACAGATCAGCGGCTGATTCCAGGAAGCCCTGGGCAGAGCAGCTCTGCCCCTGGTTTCCTGGAATCAGCCGCTGATCTGTTTCAGCAGCGGCTGAATCGGGGACCCCTGGGGCAGAGCAGCTGGGGTGCTACCGGGTTGGTCCCGCAGCCCCGAGGGGCAGCACTATGGGACCAACCGGGCAGTACCCCAGCTGCTCTGTCCCATCCGTCCGGATTCAGTCTGCTGGTGAAACTGATGCTAATGGTCAGTTTCAGCAGCGGCTGAATCCCGACGCCTGGGGCAAAGCAGCTGGGGTGCTACCGGGTTGGTCCCGCAGCCCCGAGGGGCAGCGTTATGGGACCAACCGGGCAGTACCCCAGCTGCTCTGTCCCAGGCGTCCCCAAGAGCAGCTGGACTGCTGCTGGGTTGGTGCCATAGCGCTGCCCCTCGGCGCTGCGGGACCAACCCGGCAGCACCCCAGCTGCTCTAATGCAGGCATCCCTGATTCAGCTGCTGCTGAAACTGACCAGCAGCAGCTGAATAAGGGACGCCTGGGGCAGAGCCAGACTATCTTAAGGGAGGGCTATGAGGGGTCTTGGGTGGCATCCCCTCCCACCCCACTCTAGACCCCTCATAGCCCCCCCTTCTGATAGTCAGGCATATCCGGCACCCCATGGGTCCTAAAGGTGCCGGATTATCGGAAGTTTACTGTACCAATGCATTAGCTGGGTCAGTGTGTGTGTGTGTGTGTGTGTGTAAGAGAGAGAGAGACAGAGATAAATGGGAGATATAATGTAATTACAGTGTTCTAATAACTGTAATAGACCTATCTTTAAAAATTACAATGTAAGATAAAATCTTTCAAAGGTACTATTGTACAATTATTACCCCTTTCAAGCTAATAAGGGAAAGGCTTAACTTTTGATGCCACAGTGAAGTATCCTAAACTCTTTGGTTAAAGCTCTGAAATGCAATTTGAGACTCAAGAGCCAGATTGTACATTTTCACATAAATATATGTTTCACAGTATAAGTAATAATAAAACTCTTACCTGGTTTTTCTGTGTTAATTCATTAATTGAACTTTGAAGTTTTTGTTGTTCCTGAACATACACAGCAACTTCCTGAGGGCCTTTTGCAAGCTCAGCTCTTAGCTGATTTATTGTGGCCTTAAAAAATTTAAAAACAGATATGATTAATAATAATTTACATTGTGATAGCCCAGTGTAAACAGGAGTTTGGAAATCGGGGGGCAGGAGAGGCGAGGGTGTATAAAGCATGCAAAAAGGAATGTTTGTTTAATTATCTTGAACTCTATGTACAAATTTTGGCCCAAATCACTACCTAGGAAAATACCAGACAGAGGGATGAGGAAGAATCCCTTTGCTGAGATCCTTTCCCATCATTCCATTAGAATAATGGGTTTTTGACCTCTCCAGTGGAAAAGGCCAAGGAGCCCTCCCCCCAAACCTGGCAGATCCCAAAGGATCTACATGGAGGCCTTGTGTCTCTCATGGCTCTGACTCTCACTGGAATTGGGATCCCTTGGGCTCCATTTCTGCTGTGTTGTCAAGATCCCTAACCAGCCAGGAAGGCTGGTCAAGTGGATAGGGCACTAGGAGGGATTTGGATGCCAGGTTCTGTTCCCATTTCTGCCATAGACATCCTGTCTGTGTTTGACAAGTCATAATCTATCCTATGTCATTTACCCATCTGTAAAGTGAGGATAACAATTCCCTACCTGACAGAGTAATGTAAGGATAACTATGTTAATGACTGTAAAGTTTCCAGATACTATTGTGATGAGGGCATAAGTACCTTAAATAGATAGCAATGGCTGCCCTAATCTCTCTTCTTTAAGAGTTAATTTCTGTGAGACAGACACACAATATATCCCCCATACCCACCTACCCTGGAAAGGACTCCAGACTACAGAGAAATCTCCGCATGGCACACAGGAAGTGGTGGGGAAGGGGGGAGAGAGGATGGTGCAGGGGACAAGTTAATATGGTAGGAAGTGCATGTTGTGTTACCTTTGACACACATAGTGAACAAATGGCATTATTAGTTGTAAATGCTTTTCCTTCCCCTAAGTTATTCTAGCCACAGATTTCTGGTCACAAGAACAGATGTTAATATGATTATTTCCTTTTTTAGAAAAAGGATAGCACCTCCCAAGAAAATTTACACTGTTTTGTGCATGTAACAAAAATTTCTAGAAAGAAGCACTAGCTCATAAATAAAGACAAATTACTTTGTCTTGTCCATAAACTAGGATACATTTTGGGAAGATCAGAGACAATGTAAGACTATATGTTGCTATTAGCTCTGACTTTTCATAATGGCACACTTTATATACCACTGTAGTTGCAGAGTTTTTGCTAAAAACATCAGATCTCTACTGTGCAAATGCTGTGTTTTGTGAGAATATCCCAAAAATTGCATGGACATTTTGTAGAAGTGATAGAATAAATGTAAAAATGTGCACAAATTTGTCAAACACAGTTGCAGCTTTATAAACCAGAAAAAAGGAGAAGAACCTACATAAAAAGTTTACTGTAAATATATTCCATGATATAGTTCTGCCAGCTACTGTTAAAAAGAAAATTATGATTAGCTAATAAACAGCAACAAAGCGAGGCTGAGTAATTGTTTAAAATACTTGCTGGCTGATCTGTTTAATTGATTAATAAATCAGTAAGCAGGAACACATGTTGATCTTGATGATATCTTGAAGCCACAGAATTACAATATAATGATAAAAAGCTTTCAACAAAAAATTACCTCTAATTTAAGCATCTCCATTAGAAAGCAGAAAAAAATAAAATAAAATGATGGATGAAAGATGGAAACAAGTAATGATAAAAGTTTTAGGTATAATTCTTCAAAATCTATTGTACAACAATATCTTTCTATGCCTTTATTTAAAGAGACAGTCTTGACTTGATCACAACAAAGGAACTTGATACAGAAATTCTCATATATTTATTCATGTTAATTCCCCTATTTGCGTTGTTTAGTATGTATACTGGAAATAATATCAACAACCTAGCAGGTCTATACTTTGTGTTTTATGCCATGTAGGTAATTATTGCATATATAAATAACTGGAATGGGTTCCAGCAAAGATTCACGCACGCGAAACTTGACTATAGTAAAACTACCCAGAGTGAATGAAGTTAAGCACAGTGAATGAAGTTAAGCATGTCTTTCCATTGATTTAAAAGACTTTTAGAGTAGCTCTTATGTGTTTTAGATGCTGCACAGATAATTTACTATGTGGGATTCACTACAGTGAGAAATTAAATATGGAATAATTATGAAGATCCCAAAAGCAACACTAACCTAGAACAGCAACATGTCATGTTTTCAAGTATAACTCCCTAACAAGCACAATATACAATATTCAATGAATAAGAAGGTGAGATGGTGAATCGTAAAAGAACAACAGTACAGCTGGTTGAGCGATTTTTAAATGTGAAAATAGAATTCTTTCAGCAGTTTTTAATTAGTTAAAGCCAACTGGTAATTTAGTCTCATATATTGCTCCTTGCTTTTAATCCTTCGCATTGGAGGCCCAAAAAAACCACACAAAGCACAAAATGACAAACATGAAGCCAATATTTAGAGCAGAAATGCCATAAATATGGAAATGGTGGATTATTTCACCTCAAAACTACTTAGTTTCTCAGTATTTAAAGAAAAGTTCTATTAAAAACAGTGAGATTTTTGTTCTTATTCTTGCAACTCAGGCTACACAATTCTCTTTTTCAAAATTACATTCTCTGGAAACCAAAACTATGAACATGATAAGCTATTTCAGGTCTTAGTCCTATTTTATTTAGATTCTCAATCTGCATTCTCATTAGTCTAAGCAAAAAGACCAAGGACTGTATCATAGTTTCAGGTAAGCTATGCTTCAGACCCCTTTTAATCCCTCATGAGTGCATCCATCTGGTTGAGTTTATTACTTTTCCCCCTTTTTGGGTGGAGCCACATACCCTACCTTTCTCAGAACTGTTCTCTGGACTGCATACCCTTTCATTTGAAGAAACGGGTTGTGCCCACAAAAGCTCATACCACCATCTACATTTTTTGTTAGTCTCTAAGGTGCTGCAAGACTATTCTTTCTTAAGATTTTTTAGCTACAGACTAACACAGCTACCCCTCTGAAACTTATTTACCAACTATGTTAATATAACAGGCCAAACTGAGTTTATCTACTGTAATCCCATTTCCTCCAGGACCACTGACATGGGCTGATTAAAGTGACTCAAAACACTTTTCAAAACAAGGAATTGTTTATTCCTATGGTGTCTGACCAGTTTTGAAGCAGTAATCACTATAGCAGTTCAACCAGCCAAATAGCCACATGTGGCTAGTGGCTAGCATGTTGAACATCATGGATTTATTCACTCAAGGTGTACAGCATTGAGAGAAAGGGCATAAAACCATAAAAGGTCTATATATCTGGCCTTACCTAAACTTTATTCTTTCTTTGCAAGTTTTGTGTAAGTTCAACTCAGCCCTGCCATTTCTACTGCTGGGCAGGGATGTCAGCATGTAGATGACTACAGGATTGACCGATAAGCCTAGATCATTGGTTAATCCTATTGACTACACGTATTCCTCTCCCCGGCCTCCCTTCCCCCCCGACTTGCTGCCTATGCATCAGAAGTTAAGTACCCCTTTGGCCCTAGGCTTGGGCCTGGGAAAAATTAACCTGATATACTGATTGAGCCCAAGCAGATTGGTATTTTCCAATTAATGGCTCTTTCACTGTCTCTTTAAGGACCCTTTGTATTCTCTCTGGAGTCCCAACAGTTCCCTCCTAACAACCTCCTTTAATTCTATGCAGTCAGACAGCATAACATCCAAAAGGCAAACTGAGGTGAATGTAATTGTCATAGAAAATAATACAGATAACTCACTGACTGAATAGTCAGAGACTGAATTACTTTCTCAGCCCCAGAAGTGATCCCTCAAGCACAGGCCTGAATCACAGGCCTGGGGAAGCTTTCATCACCATGACTGTATACATTCTATGAGTAAAGGGCTTCAGGTTCCAGTGGTCTCAATCTAGCACTTTTCACAAACACATTTTATTAGTTGTAAAAAATTTAGTGGAAATCAGGCTACTGATTTTAAAATCAGTTAGATCTAACATCGCTTCCCACAGACAGCAAAGAGTTATTGTAATGCAGTTTACCTGTGTCTCACATGATTGTTACTACGTTAAAGATTATAATGCAGAGAGGTTAGCAACATTTTATAAAAGAATGAATTACTGCTACTTACCTTAGCACTTCCATTCTACCAGATGGCTTTGGTTCACTTTCACTAGTGCCTATCTAATTTTTCATAGATAGTTAATGCCACTCCAAACACTGTACTGGAAATTTAGTCCAAATTTTCCTTCAGACCCCACCAAAATTTCCCATATGCATTCATGAGAATAACTAGCTACACCAATGCAAGCCACTTACCCTATATCTTGCACTACATGTAAGAGTGACAATGATCATTAGTTTGTTCCTGCTGAATAATGTGCCGTGAAATAGCTAGCCATTTTGCTATGTAAATCCATTCATGAAGATGAACTGCAGCAGTTCATATTCCCACTAGAGTTAGTCCTGCAAAATCTGACAGATATCACTTTATGTTTTGTTTGTACTATAACATTGTCTTTGAAACACACAGACTGGATAGCCAATATTTTGAAATGAAAGCTTAACTTCTGAAACGTACACTCAAAAAGAAAGGACAAAGAGTTTAGATGGCCACAGTTTAGATGGCCACATAGTCACTTATACTCAGGGCCCCAACTGTGATATTCCTTTTTTCACATACATATTTGATCCAGTCTGTGAAAGACTCCTTCTCAGTCTAAATTTTTAAAACTTAAATAAGAATATATTGGACTTATTGTTTGGTATAATACTATACTCTCTATACAATTCATGTAGCCCCATGAATGTCTTGTACAGTCTCTGCGGGGCATGGAAAGAAGGGAAGATGACAGGAACCCTGAGGAGTTTAGAAACAGTACAAGGCCAAGAGAACTGGTTACTATGCACACATCTGTAAAGCTCTGCAGGACAGAGGAACAAAGGAGGAGCTGGAATTTGTAGAGCTCCGAAATTTCACAGGACAGATAAACCCACAGGATGCAGAGGGGCCAGTTATACTGAACTACTGCAAAGGGTCTCTAGAACTTCATGTACTAGAGGTAACTTGCAAAACATACATGCTTATCTGAGCTGTACACAATAGGGAAATACATAATCGTGGTGGAATGGGGAGCCTGCAGAGCTCCTGTTTTCTATATTGGCCCTATATTTAAAAGAAGGAAATTAACCAATAATGCTATTACTTTTAACGCAAACATCTCCTGGCAAAATTTTATTGATCCAAGCCAAAAATTATTGAAAGGTTGTCGGTGCTAAGATTGCTACCTCTTACTGAAATGCAAACATGTTCACACAATGGAGTGTTCCAATTTAAGAAAACCTAAGCATTTTAAAAAGTCTGGAAATAAACAGTTTAAAGGAAGGAAGATAAATATTCACATATCCTCACAGTTCAGACATTGTCTGAAATAAACATGCATGTGTAAAAATAAAATCATATTGCACATTCCAAAAACAACCTTATTTCAGACTCCTAGTGTCTACCCACCTAACATTTAACAGGAAATGCTTATTGGAACAACAGTTTTAAGAAATCTCTGGTTGCAGATGAAAACACCCAACATTCTCCAAGTTTGTTTGACCCCCTTTCTCTTCTTCCTAGGTAATTTGGTAATGTACTAGCTTCATTTCATCAAAAGGGTATACTGTGGTCTGTGCCCTATTGAGTACTACAGGATTGCGTAAATGCTGTTAAGTATTTTCAGATTTCCCAGCACTGGTCTAACTCTGCTTCCACTGAGTTCAACACATGCTGGCTAGGCCAATGCTGATCACTTCTGAACAATCCACCTACAGGTTGTATCTTATATGGAACATTGAGACCCACATTAAAATGAT
This sequence comes from Pelodiscus sinensis, assembly GCF_052426305.1. NCBI lineage: Eukaryota > Metazoa > Chordata > Testudines > Trionychidae > Pelodiscus > Pelodiscus sinensis. Next base: position 81,586,121 of record NC_143052.1, read on the forward strand.
AAACAGGAAACATGGGCATGGAGAGATACAGGGCTATATATTTCCAGGACATATAATTAAGGTGGAAGTAACAGATTTTGTTTTCAACCTCAGAATGGAATATTGGATGAAGAAAAATAGCGGTGTCTCTAGTCAGACCATGAAGGATGAGAGATAATATACTAGGGTCTTTTGGCCAAAATAGGACTGGCAAGAGTTTCAGTTTTGGATATGGAGAAAAATACGCAAAAGGTTGGTTTCTATGGCCAGTAATGAGCAGGTGAACTGAAGGATATTGGGTGGATGGTAAACAGGGGGAGCGTGCCAATGATTTTAAGGTTTGTAGTTTGTATACAAAATATACACGTGATAAAGGGTAAGTGTCAGAAGGCTTCTGATTAATAGCGTTAATGCGGGGCAGAGAAATGGTGCAGAATTTACACAAAATAAAAAAAGTCCCAATGAAAATTCTACACACACCTACAATCTTAACAATCTTAACACTACAACCTTTCAATAATTTTTGGCTTGAATCAATAAACATTTATCTAAGGGACTGTATGAACTGTGAGAACACTTGAATAGTTATATACCTTATATTATTAATGGTTCATTTTCAGACCTTTACATGCTTGAGGGTTATTTAAAACTATAACCCTGTTTTAATTTTAATGTTAAGTAGCAATTGTAGCTTTAGGTAACAATTAATTTCTGTCTCTGTAGTGCAGCACACAATTTAGGAAAGCTCAAAGTATTTTTTGCTTTTTGAGGCAGAAATGTATTGCTCTTTCCCTGTCTCACTGGAAAGACCATGACATATACTAGCAGGGGAGGTTGCATCGCCTCTACATGCCTGTCCAAAACTAACACTTTGTGCTAAAGAGAGAAAAAAAATTAAAAGATTTCTCTGGATACTGATGCATGAATTGTATCAATCTACTCCAACCTAATGAAACACTCCCTTCCCAACTAGTTATGAAAGAAAGTCAAGCTCTAGTCAGTGTGATGGACTAATATCCATCATTATCATATGAAAATCATGGCAAAGCTAAAACACATTCTAAGCCTTTTCGTTTGGCTTCATTACCTCTGAGTTTGCATACTCTGCCTGCAAATGCTTGCACTCATCTTTCAGCTTCTCTGATTCTCTCTCACGCTCCAAAGTCATCTTGTCCATCAATGTCTGAACTTGAACCAGCTCCTTCTTGAGAACAGAAACATCCTCCACACCAGGTCTTTGCAACTGAAAGGCAGCATAACAATTATTACTACTTATAAGGATTTCTAATGCTGACAGTTATGGTTGCAGTATTGCTTCATATTCATTGCAAAAACTTCCAAATTCATTACAATTTCCTGCTGAAACTATCTTGGGTTATTTCCGGACCCTTTATTTTCAAACACATGTTCATCTTCATCAAAACAGAGAATGATATTATTTTTCAGTGTTTTTATTGTACAGATTGCTGTCGCACCCAAGGCCGCCCATCAGGGGTGGGACACAACAGCATTAGGCACTGTATTCCCACGCATAAAGACAGTGTTCATGCCCTGAATACAAAAGAAAAGAACAGAGGAGGAGTGGAAAGAAAAGATAAATCATACAAGCAATGTGGCCAGGGTGGTAACCCCAGCCATACATTACAGAGAGAAGGTGGGTGAGGTAATTTCACTTATTGAACCAAGTTCTGTTGGAGAGAGCAAGAGAAGCTTTTGAGTTTACATGATGCACGCCTTCAGGTTTGGGAAATGTACTCACAATGTCACAGCTAGATATAAAATGGAATAATTTATTTAGCCTGGTAGTTAACACACATTTCCAGAGACCATTTAAGGTGAAGTGGGGAGGGAAGTTGGGAATTATAAATTATTGTAATAACCATAAATCCAACGTCGTGTTCAGTCCATGATTTTTCAGAATCTAGCAAAATTATAAATTCAGCAATGAACTCAGAAACACACTCCAAAAACATTGCCAAACTTGTCCATTTCATCCTCACCCATAACAATTTTACATTAAGCAGAAAACACTTCGCCCAAACCATGGGAACAGTCATCTTTACCAGGAAGGCTCCTCAATAATGCCAACCTCTTCAGAGGCCCCCTTGAAAGAACAATTTCTGAATATATATTCATCATGAAACTAGTAATATACTTGAGAAATCATGGATGACATTTTCATCCTCTAGACAGATGACCTAAACATCTCCACAACTTCAACAACCAACTCCCATCCACTAAGCTTTCTCAAGAACAAATTATTCTCAACCTAGGGGCCGCTGAGCAGGCTTCACGGGGCCCATCAAGCAGAGCTGGCATTAGACTTGCTGGAATCCAGGGCAGAAAGCCAAAACCCCACAACTTGGGGCTGAAGCTCAGGTTGGCAAGCCCACCACCCATGGCTGAAACTGAAGCCTGAGCAACCATTGTCAGACAGATGCAAAACTGCAGACATATCTCCATTTGTACTATAATCAACACTCCCCACAATAAACCTTTCAAGGTCCCAATAACAACTATGTGGGTGAAGTGAGACAATCACTTTGCTCTCCAATTAACTTACACAGAACAACAACAGAAGACAAAAACCACAGCAACACCCAGGAGGGAACATTTTTCACAGAAGTGATCACTCTATATCTGACCTATCTGTCCTCATCCTCAGAAGAAACCTGGACAACACCTTCAAAGGACACATGCAGGAACTTAAATTCATAATTTTGCTAGCTACTAACATCATAGTCTGACTAGATATTTATGATTCATTACAACAATATATAACCCACTAAACACATCGACAGCTTCTCCCTCCCCATTAAGAGCAGTTAACAGGCCATTTCACCTGGAATGGTCCCTTGAAATATGTGTTAGCTATTTAGGATAAACAATCTGTTCTGCCTTATATTTAGCTGTGACACTTTAATAACATTTCCCAGACACGAAGAAGAGTTCTGTGTAGCAAAAACCTTGTCCCTCTCACCAACAGATGTTGGTCCAATAAAAGATATTACCTCACCCACTTTGTCTCATTAATACTTTGAGACCAACACAACAACAAAACCACTGCATACAGCCATACATAATGTTAGTTCTGTAGATGGATGGGTTGTTTACATGTTTGCTTTATATATTACCAAAAACTGTTTTAGGTGGACTTTTTTGGGGAAAAGTAGCAGTTGGAGCTAAAGTGGATGAGAGGAAGGGACTTTTGGTGTTGGATAGGGAACAGGAAAGAGAAAAAAATAGGCAAGAGGGAGAGAGGAGAGGAAGAGGGAAAAGAGAAACAGAAGAACAATGGCCGGAAGAGTGAGGGTGGACAGCTGAAGGATTGCAGTGGCAGGAAGGAGTGGAAAGACACATGAAGAAAAACTACTAATCAATAGCAATACAGCAAAGGAAAAGAAAAATCCGGAGCCTAAGTTTTACAGCTGAGTGAATGATGACAGGAGGCTGGCAGGCTCCTCTTGACTACTTTGCTATCTGTTCTATGGAAGAAAGGCTGCTGAGTAGGATCCTCAGAGTATAATTGTGGGGGGAAAAAGGTTACTGGGAATACCTATTCTTTGCTATTTTGCCTCTGTGGAGACACACTTTTGGAATACATGTGCCCTGGGCAGCCAAGAGCAACAACAGTAACACCAGTGTAGACAAAGTGATGAGACCTGCCAGACTTTTAACCATTACATCAGCAAGACCTGGGCAAAGCTGCTCTTTTGAATGCATTTGCCTGGTGACGGCAACAGTGAAAAACTTGGGGGAGGGGGAAAGGCTAATATAGACACACCCACTGAAGTAAACAACTACTGATCTATTCATAAGAGTATAATCTAACCATCAGTAAGATTTGCAAAATTAGGCCTAAACAAAACACATATGAGGATTCATATTCTGTTTATGAAAGTCCTTAAATGAGGGAAGCCACACAGATGTCTCTGAACATTGCGCAAACTAGCATCATGTCATACATATATAACAATAATACAAATAACTGAATAAACAGAGCAGGAAGAATATATATTCCTTGACTGGAATAGATAGTTTAGAAGAGGGGATTTTCTGAACTCCTCTTGCTCTCCCAAATAAATCACTGTCCAAGTAAACAATTATAGTCTTTTTTACGATTATGTTTAGAATGAGCAAATGACTGAAAACCTTTCCTCCTAATATGGGAAAGGAATAAAATAAATAAGGTAGTATGAATTACCAGTTCAGTCTTTAAATCTTCTATTATGGCTCGCTCTTTCTGTAGTTCTTGCATCAGGTTTGTCACTTTCTGCTCTGCACTTTCTCGAAGACTCATTTCCTCATCATACTTTGCCTTAATATCTAGTTAAGAATGAAGTTATGCAAAAGATCATTGATTCAGGTTTTAAATTAAGAGAAGAACAGACTGCATAATAATTGTGTATACTTACCCACAATTTCAGTGGCCAGTTGTGCAGCTTTTTGCTCAAACAGGTCTTTCATCTGCTTAATATTAAAATTTTCTACTTGGGTCTCTTCCAGTTTCTGTTCTAATGATTCTAGCTCAAAAAGAGTAATATTTATTGAAAAAACTAAAATCAGAGCATTACAAATGAGTAGTTCACCAAAGCTCACTTAACTTCAATTCACTTCAATAGAACTGTTCATATACTTAAAGTTAGAGCATGTGCTCAAGTGTTTTGCTGGAACAGGCCAGTGATCATAGTGTTTTGCAGGGTTGAACTCAGAATCTAGCTAATCGGTGGAAATCAGTTTATCCGTTTTGATCATTTTTATGCACTGCTGATTTCTGAGCCCTGAGGTGAAATCAGAAGTTATTTAATGAGGATCAGCCAGAGATTGCACATGTGTGTAAAAGCTGATATTCCATTAATGCCTCCATGCTAAAATAACATGGAACAAAAAAATTATAAACATGCAGATTTTTTTTTTAAAAAGTGTTTTCTTTGGCAGCAAGCACGAGAGACTGGCACTGAAGACAACACAATGAGCATTGACAATTGTTGTAATTCAAATGTCAACAATCACTCTGTCTCTCTCAGCACAAAAGCTGTTTAGATATTAACATTATTAAGGCCGTGTTCAAAAATCAAAACCATGATCAGAGGTACTTTTATGGTCATCATAATTTCACCTCCTTTATCCTAAAAATGATGGAACTAATCAACTTCTAATATTTCTTTACTCTAAAAATGCACAAAGCAACCTTACTGTGTCCTTATAGACTTCTTGAAAAAAAAGTAGGCAAGAGAAGATGTTACATAATTGCACCATTTTTAGCCTTTCACTATAGGAAACAGTATTTTTATCAATAAGTTTCACTAAATTTTTCTAACACTCAGTATTGTAGTATTTCAGTGCAATGTAGAAACATTGCTATTAAAATATTTCTCACCTGTAGATGCAGCAGTGGTCACTCCATCAGGTTTAGATTCCTTAAGAAAAGGAAAAATGAAGAATAAATGTGTCACTAGATAGTAAAGGTAATAACTACAGTTTTAATAGAAGACATTTTTCTAAGCATTTGAAAGAATTCCACATTTAAAGTCTCTAGAAAAGTTACGAAAATAGACAGGTGCTTCAATACTGCAAAACAATTTAGGACAGAAAAGGTCAAGAAGACTTTCCATCCTTTTGCATCACTTAACTATCATACTTATGCAGAACAGCAAAACTCCAATGTTAACTAGCTTTCTGTTACACTGAAATCTGCCTCTATACCATACATTTTGTTATATGCAGGATTTTGTAAAAGAGGACCAACAGCTAAGGAAGGAAAGTCAGATTTTCCCAAAAGTGTCAAGAAAAACTATTATTTAATTCTTTACCTAGAGCAAAATTTACTTCTAATGCCTATTTCCGAAGTTTGTAAAATTCAATACTGGAGTAACTCTATATATGAAAATAAATTCAAGCTCAATTGTTTCAGGAGGCAAGTTCAATAAGGTGCAAGAGGCTTCAGGTAACTTTACTTTGGCAGGCGTTTTTGAAGAAGGTCTTTAAGATTATACTGCACTGACATTTTCAGAAAAGCTTCGAAAGCAATACCTCACTGAAGCTTCCCAAATAGATGCAACAATGGTAAAGAGACATGTAAACTGAGCATGGTCTAAATAAGCATACTGAGAGGAAAAATCTGAGTGGAAATTAAAGGGCACGGGTGCTGAACAATCCTGGCACGTTTAACATCCCTTTAACCTTCAGCATATGTACAACTTCAGTATATGTACAACTGATTTTTAAAACCATGCCAGGAATCAAGTTATGAAATTGATTGAATTGGGCCACATGCCTTACAAATGATATTAATCTTCAATGTCAAAGTCAATAATAAACTGCATGTTTGTAAACCTGCTTCAAGTATTTTAAAGCAATTACTTGCTGCTGCTGCACTTTTTCTAATTCTTTCTTCAGCTCTTCTGAGTACCATCTTTCCTCCTAGACACAGGGGGAAAAGTATATTACTGACTCACAATAGAAGCAGCTAGCACATTTCACTATTTGAAACCATGAACTACATTCAAGTAAAATTAATTTCCAACCTTAAGTGAAGCTTGCAAGTCTTGGACTTCTTGTCGGAGTAGTGATATTTCATCGCTGAATAAAGATTCAGGAGTTGAGAAATGGTTAAATCTTGGTTCAATTTTATTAATTAAACTTATGTATGAGTAATAGTTCCGGTTCAGGTTTATTATTAATAAGCTGTATATGGGATGCCTCATATTTAATCAATGTCTTAATACAGTCCCACCTACATAGTATTCTTTCAGGACAAGGTTACACTAGGGCTACATCCAAAATTCATTCCTGAGGTAATGTCCCTGTTTCACATAAACTAACTGATACGTCTCCCAATAATCAACAGCGCAGAGATTGAAGCACACCTACAATGGAGCATTCATAGGGTCATTATTCGAAGAAGCAGCACATTTCACAGTACTTGTGATGGGGGTATAACAGATCCCGCGATAAAACACATTTTTTAAAAGGCAACACACTCCAAATTGTACGGAGCATAACTGACCTCATGTTTAGACCATGAAAATAGATAGCTTCAACAACAATATAAAAAGAACACAGAGAGAAAAGTGGCAATAAACGGCCTACTATTTTGAACAAATGGAGCAAATAGCTGTCATATGTTCTAAAAATAGCAAGATTTTTCACAACACTTTTCTGATGTGTTTTTAGCTCTCATTCTCTGAAAGAGATGTAACATCCTCTGTTTCTTAGAGTACATCTAGAGTGTGGGTTTTTTTGGGGGATACTGGAGGTATCCCAAAAAAACTACGCCACGTCCAGGGAACACATTTGCTCTTCCAATTTTTTTTTTTTTTTTTTTTTTTTTTGCAGAAGAGCAGACACGATCTTTTGGAATCCCTGTCTTCCTCGTTCCACAAGGAAGAAGGGATCTTCTGAAAGAGGGAGTTTTTCTGAAATTTGGCCCAGTTTAGATGTGCCAAATTTTGGAAAAACCTCTTTTGGAAAAAAAAAAAAAAGCGGAAAAGGGTACGCAAAATGCAGAGTGCATTTTGCATACCTTTTTCCGCAAAAATGTTGTAGTCTAGGCATAGTCCTAGTCTCTGGATTAGAACATTAGATGCCACTTCCCTAGAAACAATCTGGCGCTTGAATAGTTGCATAATTAATTTCAGGTGTAACTGACCCTAATAATTTTTAATAACTTTTTTTTTGCTACATTAAAACCACAATCAGGTATGAAGATAAATCCATTGCTAACAAATTGTCCTTATCACACTTTGAGAATGCTTAAATTAAAAACAGTTGATTGCCTATCACGTTTTACTTAATTTTTTGTTTGTATTTGGGGTGCAGGAGATCCCCAAAGGCTTTGGCAGTGTAGAACTTTTATTTTTCCCAGTGACTAACATTTAGGTGGTCTAACTGACCCCATTACCTTTATAGTGACTCATTTGGGGGAGTTCGGGGGGAATTTGGCTACACAAAAACCACAACAGGTAAGATAAAACCAATATTGAAAGATTGTTGAAAATGTTTATTTACATTTTCATGTGCATTGAGGTCTGACAGACAGACCCCAAAACAGTAGAAGGGTTAAATATGCAAATAAATTGATTTAGACTTATATCCTGTGTTACTGGACTATATCAACTAAAGTAAGAGAATTTTAGAATTGCACGATAATATATTAAAATGTTTAGTTGTGTTATACTCCATGTTATTAAAAGTGTAGGTTAGTTCTTCTTTTACCATATAATATCAAGGAGCAATGCTAGGAGACAGTATGCTATCTCATTTGTACTGAAATATGCAGCCATATAATATTTAACCCAAGCAGCAATTCAATGTCCTCAACAGTTATACCAATTTCAGGCAATGTGCTGAGGTTTAAAACCCTAAGGCTTGCAACTCTCAAATTTCATTCTAAACTCTTACATCCCTAATTAGAATGTTGGGTTTCAACCGTTTAAATGGTTAACTGATAAGCATTCATATCTTCGCCAGCACCCATCAGCTACCAGCCCTGCTCCCAGGGAGCCAGCTGCCACCCTGCGCTGCAGACTCTGCAATGTAAGGCTTATGCTGCAGAACCCACCGCACAGCTGGCTCCCCGGAAGCAGGGCCAGCAGCCGGGAGCTAGCATGCACTGGGAGCTGGCCTGGCTGGCTTCCGAACTCAATGTGGGGCGAGTTACAGTTGGTGACTGGAAAAGAAGTGTGTTAGAAAAGTGGTGCTCTGATTGAGCCTCAAGTGAAGGACTGAAGGACAGAAAAACGACAAAGAAATGTGAATATGAAAAAGTGAGTGAAGCTTTGTTCTTATGGTTCACACAGCAAAGGGATAAGGGCATGCCTATCACAGGCCCAATCCTGCAAGAGAAAGCTCTGATTTTCCAAAAGGAATTTAATGAAGGGGAACCTGATTTCACGGCTAGTGTAGGCTGGCTTGATCACTGGAAAAAATAATACGGGTTAAGGCAGCTCAGTATATGTGGCGAAAAATTATCAGCAAATCCCGAAGGATTTCTGAAATTTAAAGCAAAATTTCATTGTCTTATCGACAATGAAGGATTATCAGGTGAGCAGATATTTAACTGTGAAGAGACAGACAAACTATAAAATGCTGCCTTCAAAAACTCTAGCTTCCCGGGCTGAAGCTTCAGCTCCTAGGTATAAATGAAGTAAAGAAAGAATGACGATTCTAGCCTGTAGTAATGCTACTGGTAACCACAAACTAAGACTCATATTTATTGGAAAGGAAAAAGACCACGAGCTTTCAAAAACCTAGCACCTACTGCTCTACCAGTTTTGTATAAGAATCAGAGGACTGCATGGATGGATTCAGAAATTTTCCGAGGCTGTTTTTTCAATGAATTTGTTCCTTCAGTAGAACAATTTTTGAAATTGCTAAACCTACCGAGGAAAGCAATCGTCATTGATAATGCACCATCCCATTCTCATGAGGATGAACTGAGCAGCAGAGATATTAGAGTAATTTTTCTTCCTCCTAACATCACCTCATTGTGTCAGCCTCCGGACCAGGGTGTGCTTGAAGCATTAAAGAAAAAATATCGTCGTAAGCTTTTAACTACACTCATTGAGGCAATAGATGATGGAAATGGTATGCTAGGTAAGCTAAGGACAGTGAACCTAAAAGATGTTATTTATTGGATCGCACAATCACGGGAAGAGATTGAACCACAAACTCTGGCAAGATCATGGAGAAAGTTACTTTCGGAAGACAAAAATATACAAGAAATGGAACAAGAAAATAGTGATAACCTGCTACCTCTGTTACAACAAATTCCAGGCTGTGAAAAAGTGAATGATGATGATATACAGGAATGGATGGAGAAAGACAAGCAACAATAACTGACTGACCATGACATAATAGCTCTGGTGAATCGGTATGACAAAGACAAAACAGAGAGAATGAGTCATAGCAAAGGGGTCAAGGCTCTCGAGGTGGCACTTGCTTATGTTGAACCACAAGGGGAGGCAACTGCTAGTGATGTTATGTTATTGAGACGCTGGAGCGACCTCGCCGCAAGGAAGAGAAACAAAGCTGGGAAACAAACTTCAATCACTAATTTTTTTAAACAATATCTTTTGTGTTTTGCCATTCTCATACTGAATGTTCTGTACTCTATTATGTTAGTTGTACTGTAGAATAATTATTAATAAACCTGATTTCATACTTCTTTCCATATTATCCGACATTTTCGTTAATCCGACCATCTATCAGTCCCGTTTAGGTCAGATAATCGAGACTCTACTGTATTGGTATGCAGTGGCAATCTGAGGCCCCAGTCATTATTAAAACATGATAAAAACACTGTACAACAATTCAGGGTCACTAAATAGAAAAAAGAATCTCCAATATCAGGGGTGGACAAGATGCAGCCAGCCCTTTATATCTTGGAAATGCCCAAATAAGAAGGGAACCCCCTTTAATTCCAGCAAAAGATACCACCTCCAGATCAACAGCATTAAAGGAAATCAAATCAATAATATCAAAATGTGAACCCAATTTTCATCTTTTACCAGGCCTGTATCAGCTAACATAGTATTTAACTAACATTTTAATTGTTTTTAGAAATGGGGCATCAAAATTTAAATACTTCACTACATAATTAAGATTAGTAAATGCTTAAATGTAATTAGAAAAACTGAACCCTGAAAGAAAACTATATGCACAAATTAATATTGTTCTACCTTTTTGATGAAGAATGCCCTTCTCCTCCATGACTTGAATCGATGCCAGATTCATGAACTGCTTCATAGTGCTTGAAAAGTTCTTCAGCAGATCCATGAGATTTCATACACAGAGGACAAATAAAGCCCTATTATAAAGGAAAGAAAATTCAACAGTAATTTTTGTCTTTTCCCATCTTTTCATCATAAATCAAGAGATTCACTGGTACCAATTAATAGAAAAAATAAAATGCAAGAGAGTAGTTATCTTAAAATATAACATTTAACTAATTCTCTGACATTATAAAGTAGAGAAGACTAGAAAAGGATAAAATAAACACCCTATTTCACTATGTTGTGTTGCTTTAGAGTAAAACGGTACCCTATTGCTAAATTGAATTCCTAGGACTAGTACACAGAATTATAATAAATTAGAAGAAACAATATAGCATCAAAGGACTCAGTCACTATTTTAAATGTTTCAAGAAAGGATGTGTTTAAAAGGCACTTTCACAAAGTTTTTTTGTTTAAGAGAGTTCTGTTACTTTCAAAGATTTCTCCTAACATGGAGATCTTTCAAGAACCACATTCATAGTAATGAGACTGAATAAAAACACTGCAGAGAAGAGCCAACCACAGACTCCAGTCAGCAGGGTCAGAAGCAGCCAACGATGGGGCTGCTGCACTGGGGGAGAGAGTAAAATGGGGCCCTTACAAGGTCATGCCCCCAATAATCCTCTGGACACAGAGCCGTGAAGGAGAAAGGGGGCACTAAGATTTAGATGCAGCCAGTCTCCCCACCTCCTTCTTATGTGAGCTTGGGAGAACACAGCAGAGAAGAGCCAACCAGAAACAACAGCCAGCAGAAGCAAAAGCAGACAATGCAGGGATCTAGGGATATTCAGAGAACTTTCTGAGATGGGGACCATCTACTACTCTGTTTGTACAGCATAACAGACCTCCCACTTGGTTAGGCATTAGGTGCTACCAGAACAAACATGTTAATAATAAATAATAAATATAATAATGACAATGGCTTACTAGCCAGACATGTGTTTGAATCTGCAATGCTAATACTAGGAAAAATGTCTCTGTGTCTTGCAAAAGTGAGCAAATCAACTAAGTCAGTGATGGACAACTACCTCATGCAAATCAGACCTGTTTAGTCTAAAGAATCTGACAACAACCTTTTAAAATCAAGATGATCCACTGTAAATTCATGCAGCCTTGCTCTCCTTAGAATGTCTCCCTCCCACTGCCTCAGGCTTGTCTATACTCAAGTTAAATGATTGTCATGATGTGCCCTGGAACAAACATTAGTGGTCTGCCCAGACTAACCTGTGGCAGACAAGTTAAAATACCTCAATCTAACTGACAATCTATTATCTCCATGTAAAAAACAACAAGCTAGACAAACCTTGTGTGTGCTTGGTAAGATGTGACGCAGAGGCCCATTTGTGGTTACTATTCTGTGTACTCCTGGGGAAATTCTGTAGCACTGTGCACCCACAGAAAATGCCTGGTCCCTCCCTCCCGAATTTCTGTGCTTCCCTGCACATTCGTCCTGGTTCACTCTGTGCCTCCGACCGAGGTCACAAACAATCACTTCTCCAGGTCCTTCTTCCACATGAATTAAAGAGGATCCATAGTAGAGGAGATGGAGGGCAGGTAGTAGAAGAGAGGTAGGGACCATACATTCCAAAGAACTCCAGTTCCAGGAAAATAACCTCCTCTTTTTCAAATGATAGTCCCTATTATATTCCAGGATGGGGGCAGAGCAGAGACGGCATCACTCACTCCCCCGCCCCCAGTCCCTAATTGGCCTGGGAGCGGAGGAGCAGCAGGGCCCCTGCGGACCGGATCTACCTGCTTGGCAGGCCGGATCCGGCCCGCGGAGGCCCTTTTTCCCATCCCTGATGTAGCAAGATATCCATTTAGAGACTCTCTAGATACAGATGTTGTGTCCTCTGACTCTCTTTGCTATGGTGAAAAAACTGCTTTTGGAATTTGATTGGTTTGGTTCACCATATTTAAAAGGTCCATGCTTGTTGATCATCAAGGAAAATGTATTCTTGGATCTTCAGCACAAGTTTGCAATGTCAGGAAAAACATAGGCAAGTGAATGGATTGGTTACAATGAAATTCCACATCTATTTCAGGGATAAATGTGGAAGGTAGTTACAAAGAAACCTTAGAATCACAGAGTTGGAAGAGACCTCAGGAGGTTATCCAGATCAACTCCCTCCTAAAATCATCCCAGCCAGGACTCTGTCAAGCCAGGACATGACCACCACCTCCCTAGGTAACTCATTCCAGTGTTTCACCACCCTCCTAGTGAAATAGTTTTTCCTAATATCCTACCCAGACCATGCCCACTGCAACTTGAGACCATTGCTCTCATTCTGTCATCGGTCACCACTGAGAACAGCCTCTCTCCATCCTCTTTGGAACCCCCCTTCAGGTAGTTGAAGGCTTCTATCAAATCCCCCCTCACTCTTCTCTTCTGTAGACAAAATAAGCCCAAATCCCTCAGCCTCGCCTTATAAGTCATGTGTTCCAGCCCCCTAATCATCTTTGTGGCACTCTGCTGGTCTCTCTCCAATGCATCCACATCCTTTCTGTAATGGGGGGCCTAGAATTGGATGCAGTACTCCAGATGTGGCCTCACTAATGCCAAATAAAGGGGAATAATCACTTCCATAGATCTGCTGGCAATGCTCCTAGAGTGTATGGAGGGTCTGCTATAATGCCTCCCAATTTGTCAACTGTCATGGAATGGACTAGGCCTAGAAGCCTTCAGCTTCATCCTGCCTCGGAAAAGAGCAAAGGAGAGGTCTTCCAGGTGACCTAGAATGGCTGCCAGGGAAGCCCATCGGGGGCAGGGCCATGCAAAAGGAGCAGCAGAGACAGAGCAATCAGTTGCTGCCTAGAGCAAGAAGAGGGAAAACTGGGTTCCTAGCTTGCTGGGAGAGCAACAGGACCATGGACAGCTCAGCTCAAACAAGATTACAGGTGGCTACAGAAGACTGGGATGGGAGGAAGTGAAGGAGCTCCTGGCTGGTTGTGGGGCTGGACAAGGACTGAACCAGAGCCTAGTCAGATCAAGCAAGGGTACTGTAATAGGCCCAGCTGGTCTGATTAGAGGATGCACCCAGAGAGGGTTGCCAAAAAGAACATATCAACTGAGGGTGCCATGCTGGGCCCCTATTAGGCTATTACAGGAGGGCAGTGTCTCCCAGGAGAAAACTACCACCAGAAGTTATAGACTATTTATCCTGAAAGCGGTTTTCCTTGTTCCACCTGCAGCTAATGTGCAAAACTCAGCAAGAGAGCTGAGTTAGTGAAAATCCACCAAAGAAACCATCAGACTAGGGAAAGAAAGAATGCTTGTGAGAGGTGCGAACCCCATTACACCACTCCTTGCTGATGTGACAGCTACAAGAAAGGTGACTTTCATGGAAGAGAGGTTCACTGAACAAGTAGTAAAAGGCTCAAAGGGGAAGGGAAGCTTTGAGCTCTCTGAGAATGAGATTCAGGTCCCAATGGGGAGGGACCTTCTGAGTAGGCAGGAGAGTTCTTATTAAGTCTTTCCAAAATCTATTGGTTAGTTGGTGGGTGTTAGAAAATTAAGTAGCCCTGAGCAGATGGGATGGTATGAACTGACCGCCACTAAGTGTACTCACGAGGAGCTGATAGACAGATCTTCTGTCTTTAAAGACAGAATACAGTTAAGATTAGCAAAAACTGCCTTAGTCTCTGGTAGGATGCTTCTCTGTTGCATCCAAGATGAGAAATGTTTCCATTTAGTAAGGTAACATTTCCGCGTGGAGTCTTTTCTACTGTGAGACAGGATGTCTCACATGGCTACGCTGACTACACAATACAGAAAATTCAGGACAGTCCCGAATTTCAATTTCCTGTCCCAGTGCCCCCATAAACACTGAAAATGTCCCAGAAACAGCAGCGCAGCTAGAAGCTGTTCCGCACTACTGTTTCCCCTCCCCCTCCCTCAGGGGAACACAGGTGTGCAGGGACCTTCTGTCATGGACATGAGAGATGGCCAGCAGCCTGGGGACTAAGGAGCTAACTGTTCCTAGCCAGGTAGCAGTCAGCCAATAGAAATGCAGATAGGGATTTTCAAACCGAGACAAAGGAATTTTGGGATTTTCCCTCCTTTGTCTCTGGGCCAGTTTGCTCTAGATACTGAGGGAGACAGAAGACGTATCTCTCCAAAAAAAGACTCTTCATAATATGTAAGTAGGGTAAAGTTTAGATAAATCCATTAATTTAGATCAGTGGTCCCCAACCTTTCGGGGCTGCCGGGTGCCTGGGGGCGGGGCCACTCACTTTTGTGCATACGGGGGCGGAGCCACTCACTGGCCACGTGACTGGGGGCGGGGCCAAGCATGCGCCACACGCCCGAGGCCGGCAGCGGCATGTGCAGCGATCCCGGGCAAGGACTGCCCAGGTTCTGCGGGGCCGGGGCCGGCAAGGGCACGCGCAGCGCACCCAGGGCCGGGGCCAGCCATGCGCCCGGGGCTGGCACCTGCCACACACCCGGGGGCGGGGCCAGCCCAGGTTGCTCCGCGGGCGCATGTAAAGGGCCCGGCTGGCGCCATGGCGCCTGTGGGCACCAGGTTGGAGACCACGGGTTTAGATAAATGAAAAGATCACATAATTAGCTTTGCCTTTAATGATTAGTTTATGAGCTAAACTGCACATTGTGTACTAAATATTGTCAAGTTTAGCTGGTATCTTCAAATATAATCACCAAAATAGTGTGTACAGAATGCATATACAGCTTAAAATGGCATTTACCTTCTAATAACCCAACTATCATACATTATTTGACTTGTAAAATAAAACACATCTGATTTAATGAAGGCCAGGGTAATTGACTAGTCTATTGATTTACTTAGTGAATTAGACTACTTATAAAAGACTGGATGGAAACTATTTAATTTATTAAAGTCCAGATAATAAAAGTAAGATATTTGTTTATCACATTATGTTCCCAAAATCAGCACATCAGATAGCGGATTCAGTAGTTGTACTAAATGAGTATTTAGTTGAAAAAGATCTTCTCCTCTTGTGATTCTTCTCTTGAAAGCAAACATTTACACCCAACTACCATCCTAATTTGCCAGAAAATTTTGATTTTAAAAATCAATTTTAATCAATTTGTAATTATTTTTACAAAGAGAAGTGGATTCTCATTTGATGGCAACCATTAAAACATATTGATCTGCAACTAAATATAGCCTTTACATTACATATGGGGCTGGGCTGTTTGGTTTGTTTATTGTTTTGACTAATTACAAGGACATACTTTTATATGCTTACTTTACATTTATTCAGATTCTTAAATTTTACATAGTTAAAATAGTGAATGATACATTTCTTATTTACTAGATGATTAATTTTTACTTGCTATTCATATCAAGCTCTATTTGTATGGAAATTAAATTAAAATGCACAAAACCAACATTTCAGTATTTTAAAATTATTATTACATCAAACTACTTTCAGTGTGGCAAACAAATAAGAAAAAGTTATCAAAGCAAGTTTTACATTTAAAACAAACAGTCTTGCTAAAAAATGCAAGTATTAACTGTAGTTACTGAACTTATTTTTTCTGATCACCCAGTGCTTCAAGATTTCAGGTGCAACAGAACATCCTTTCTCAGTTTTTAATCACAGATCAGAAAAGGGGAAACAAGATTTCTTGCATTTTCAGCTCCCCATTTGTTTCTTGACTTTATATGATTTAGTCATCACTCTGAAAAGAAAATATTCTCTCAGCACCTGCAAAAAAGGTTACTGCTGTTAAGCAGGTGTACAGATGCAACAAACTCTAGTCCCAGGTGCTTAGCTAGTGACTTCCATCAGTGCAATGGCTTAACTTGCTTGAAAGCTCAGTCACAAACACGTACTGCTTAATACTAGTTTTGATATTTTAATAGATACGTTTAAACCTTAACATAAGCATCCATTTCAAATTTTATGCTTTCAATATTTTTGGAAGTGAACCCTGTTTAATTTAAATTAAAAAAAATCTAAATCTTTTATTTTATCCACCCTGCTACTTGCTTTCTAAATTATTCCAAATTCCCAACATTCATTTCCATGGTTCTAGTACACTCAGTAATAGATCTGAAGTTTGACTTAAAATGTAGGGTTCATAAGAAAGACACACACACCTCAACTGGGCCGCTGCTAATTGCAGAGCAGTGAAGTGCATTCCCAAGGCTTCGGATATAGTGTGCTCCAGCACCCACTGGGGATCCCTTATTCCCATTCCTGCCAACCCTGGGAGGCAGGGAGAAGTGATCCCCAGCAGGCTACAGGGAAGTTTTGGGCCTGTTTTCTACTCACTGCCATCATAGTGCACACTGCAAGAGAGCTCCAGAAGATGCAGTCCGACAGGAGGAGAGTAAATGCCAGAGAACAGAGCAAGAACCAAGAGGCTGCCTTTCAGGTGGGAACAGCAGGACTTCCAGATAAGCCCCAGTGACGGGGGCAAAACCCCCAATATCATAGCTGCAAGAAGTCACCTCCTGCCTGTCAGCTTTGCTGCCTACTCTAGGTAAGCATTGTGCAGCAGGAAAAAGCTAGAGTGACACTGCCGCTGGAGGAGGAGGAAGGGGGCATGTATTCAGTAATGACACTTGTGGTATATTGTGCTGACTGCCTGCAGCACTAGCTCCTCTGTCACCAGGAACTGCAGGATACATTCAGAGGACTTACAGTTCCTGAGTCAAGTTGGGGCTATGTGTACATAGGAAACCAATAGGATGACTCAGACCCTAAATGCCAGATTAACATGGGCTTGGACCCTACATTCTGCAGGGTCTTGGAACCGTGAGTTCGAGCCCTAGGTTAGCACATTTGCAGAATAGATGCAAGAGGAGCTTCGCTTGAGCCTAGACTCAGTCATGGGCTTAAATTGTGGTGTAAACAGAGCAAAGACTAATTTTCATAAAATTGTCTCTTTTGTATATTTGGAGAGAGGAGTAATAACCAAACCATATCTCGTACAATAGCTATAATATTCCTCCTGAAACATTTACCACTGGATAAATATATTTAAAAATGTACGCAATATTTTAACTCCCTAAAGACAACCAAGGAAATCTCAAATAGATTTGACATTTCTTCATTCCATGTTTACACATCCAGTAAAGATTCCATTTGCCATTAAGCATGCAATGTTTTGGCATTGGAAACTCTTAAAAACTCCTGTAGCTGATATTTCTACACAGTCTGGGATTTGCTCTTTGGACAGAGGGAAAAGAATCCCAAAGAAGTTGAGTAAAAGATAGGGATGTTAAAAATCCTGTATTAGGGTAGCCATGTAACTACTGAAAATCTCAGCGATTACGCAGCTACCCGTGCTGTGGGCTCTACAGTAGAAAGCTTAGAGGCTCCAGCAAAGCCTTCCCAGGACTGGGGCCGCGAGGCTCTTGCCCACCCAACTCCCAGAAAAGAGGCTTTGCTGCTCTGTAACCCGGTGACAGTGAAGCCGCCTCCCCTGGAGCAGTTATTTGGTTGTTCTCTAAGGGTATGTCTACACTTGCACCCTCTTTTGAGAGAGGGGATGTAAATATAGACATTTGAAACTGCAAATGAAGATGAGATTTAAATATCCTACACTTTATTTGCATAATTGCGTCCAGCCGCTATTTCAAAATAGCTCTATTTCAAAATAACAGGCGCTGTTTAGACACAGTTATTTCGAGAGAAAACCCTTCTTTCAAAATAACCCTTATTCCTAATAAAATGAGATTTAGCAGTTATTTTGAATGGGTTTTCTCTCAAAATAACCGCGTCTAAACAGAGCCTGTTATTTTGAAATAGCGCTATTTCGAAATAGCAGGCGGACGCGATTATGCAAATGAAGTGCGGGACATTTAAATCCCGGCTTCATTTGCAATTTCGAATGTCTACATTTGCATCCCTCTATCGAAAGAGCGTGCAAGTATAGACATACCCTTGCATCCCTAGTAAAGGATGGTGCTTGTAATGCCTAAACTTCACCAAATGCAGTTGTCTCCATGGAAACAGTACAAGCTACCTAATCAGCTTTAGAAAGAAGTCTTACCACAAGATCTCTAACAGAAAATCCTGCCTAAATGTATAGCCAAATTTTTCAGACAGTTGAAATTCAGCAGTGATTACCTAGTTGAATTTCCAGGTGTTCTGTCATCCTCTCAACTAGTAGCCATTTGAAATAACTAAAATATCAGATTCATTTAAAGATATAAAATATGTAAAATAACTAAAATATCAGATTCACTTATCTGCTTCAATTACCTTTGGTAAATGAAACAGCCAATCATTCATTCATTTTCTGATATAGCTGTAAAACTAATCTGAAGTTTTCAAAATAAATCACATACAGTGTATATCTTCAAAAAATGAAACCTACACCTCTCTGAGTTGTAAAGAATTTGTATTAAGGTTATGACAATCAACAAGAACGTACTTTTATGTAGAAAACCATGATTAAATTGAGTCTTCCTGACTAGTGCTTTAACTCATGATTTAAATCAATCTGATATAAATCCAATCCACCCTGCCACCATGGGTCAGCCAAAAGTCCACCTTGCCCATTATCCTGCCATCCAACAGTGGCCAATGCCAGGTGCTTCAAAAGGACTGAACCGAATAGGGCAATCATCAAGTAATCCATCCCTGTCATCTAGTCCCAGCATCTGAGGCTATGGCTAAACTGCCAGAGGGGAGGGGGGTTCGGAACAAGATATGCAAATTATGCTCACATCTGCATATCATCTTTCGATTCTTTTTGCAGAAGAGATTTTGCAGATATTTAGCCCTGTGTAGATGGGACCAAATGTCGGGGAAAAAACTTCTTTTGCAAGACCCCTTATTCCTCATAAATCGAGGTTTGCAGGGTCTTGCAAAAGAGGGTTTTTTTCTGACATTTGGCCCCGTCAACACGGGACCAAATACCGGCAAAACCTCTCCTGCAAAAAGAATCGGAAGCGAGCTTGATTTGCATATCTTCTTCCGAAAAACCTGCACTGTAGCCGTAGCCAGACAGAGGCATAAGAGCTTCCAGGGCATGGGGTTGCATCCCTGACCTCCTCACCTAATAATCACTGATGAACCTATCCTCTATAAACTTATCCAATTCTTTTTTTAATCCAATTTTAGTTATGGCCTTCACAACACCACCCTGGCAATGAGTTCCACAGGCAGACTGAATTGTGTGAAGAAGTATTTCTGTTTCGTTTCATTTGTAGCCTGCTCCCTATCAGTTTAATTGGGTGATCCCTGGTTCATGTGCTATAAAAATGAGTAACACTTCTCTATTCACTATCTCCTCACCATTTACGATTCTTAAGACCTCTATCGTATTCCCCCCTCAGTCACCTCTTTTCTAAGCTGACCAGTTGTAGCCAGACACGAACCCCATCTTGTTTCCCGCCCCCCCGCCAGAGAGCAAGAGAAAGGCAGTCAGCCTTTGATGTCCTGGGAACGCAGGTGTGCTGCCTGTCCCTGACTCTACCATAAACAGAAACCAGACAGTAAATGGGCTAGCTGACGACCCGGGGCCTCCCATTGCCCTGATCGCTAGTACCAGTAATTGACACGCCTGCACTGTCCCAGAAGAGGAATCTTCGCCCATCATATACCAGGAGGTGCCCATTGTCTTCATTTTCCCAGGTGTGAATTATGCTTTGCACCCTTTGTGGAAACTTGGTGTTCAAAGCCATTTTTCCTAATTGGCCACTTGAGACCAGGAAGAAGCCTACGTGACCCAAGGGGTATAAAGAGGGCTTAGTAGCCCACCCCATTTGAGCTCCAATCATCTATATCTGCTGGCAGGTATTGATTGTCTCCCGAGGTCTGTGGGACGCCCAACCTTGTCCTACTTCTTCCCGAGGGATTGAGAGAAAGACGCTGGCCACGCCAAGTCTGGAACGCAGGGGTGAGAATGTATACCTGCTAGATGTCTATTTTGCATGCATTTAATAAGAGCTCAGAGAACCAAAAGGGTTTCATGGTACCTGTAAGTGACTTATTAGTGTAATTTCTGTCCTGTCCTTTGTAGTGGCTGTGTTACCTGTAACACAGCAGTAGCATTTAACAGCTAAGTTTACCCTGTAACAATAAAATAGTAACTGTTTAAGCTTTAACCTGACTCCTTCAGTTGCTGTAACAGAACCAAGCACAATTTAAAAGAACTTCAGCCGGTCATAAGGGACTCACTGCCCTGACCGTCGGCTGACACCAGTACCAACCTTTTTCTCTCTTCTCATATGGAAGCTGTTCCATACTACTTATTTCTGTCACACTTCTTTGTACCTTTTCCAATTCTAATCTATCTTTATGGAGATGGGACAACCACAACTGAATGCAGTACCCAAGATGTGGGTTTACCATGGATTTCTAAAATGGCATGATATTTTCTGTCTTATCTATCCCTTTCTTAGTGGTTCCTAACACTGTAGCTTCTTTGACTTGCCACTGGAACTTGACCAGTATTTTCAAAGAACTATCTATGACAACACCAAAATCTGTTTTCTGTCTTCAATCATAACCGCTACTGGTAATTTAGAACCCATTATTTTATATGTAAAGTTCAAATGTAGTTCAAAGTTACTTTGTAGATATGAACAATAAATTTCTTCTGCCATTTATTACCTAGTAACCCAGTTTTGTGAGAGCTCTTTGTAGCTTTGTAGACAGCTTTGGACTTATCTATCTTGAGTAATTTTGTACTATCTACAAACTTTGCTACCTTGCTATTTATCTCCATTTCCAGATCACTTATGCATATGTTGAGCACTGTTCCCAGTACAGATCCTTAGAGAACCCTGCTACTTATTTCTCACCACTGTGAAAACTGACCATGTATTTCTACCCTTTGTTTCTAATTTTTAACCAGTTACTGATCTGTGAGAGGACCAACCTCTTGAGCAAAGTAAGCAGGCATAGGAGAAGTCTTTTGGTAAAAGACCTTGTCAAACATTTTCTGAAAATTCAAGCACACTATATCAACTGGATAACTCTTGTTCCCATGCTTGTTGACAACCTCAAAGAACTCTAATAGATTGATTCTCAGCTGGCGTCTTAGCCTAACTTTAAACCACTACAGCAGGCTTTGACTGGTGAGGCATAATCTCCCTTTACAAAAGCCATGTTGGCTCTTCACCAATTAAACTTATTTAATTTATTTAACTTATTTAATTTATTATTAAACTTATTTTAATTTAGTGAACTTATTTAACTTTTCATTCTAGTCCTTACTGCAGTTTCAACCAATTTTCCTGGGATGGATGGTAGGCTTACTGGCCTGTAATTGCCAGGATCTCTTCTGGGGAGCCCTTTTTTTAAATTGTGTTCCATTAAAAATCCACCAGTCATTTGGTACAGAGTAATAGTTTATATACCACAGCTAATAATCCTGTAATTTCATATCTAAGTACCTTCAGAAACCATGGATGAATACCATCTGCTCCTGGTGACTGATTACTGTATAATGTATCAATTTGGTCCAAAGCCACCTCTATGGACACTTCATCTCGGACAGTTGCTTAGACTTGTCACCTAAAAAGAATGGCTCAGGTGTGGGAATAACCCTCAAATCCTCTGCCATGAAGACTGCCACAAAATATTCATTTAATTTCTCTGTGATGGCTTATCTCCCTTGAATGCTACTTTATTTAGGTACTTTGATCCTCCAGTAGCTCCACTGACTGACTGACAGGCTTCCTGCTTCTGATGTATTTTTTTTAAAATGTGCATCTTTCATATACATTTGTACTCTGCAAAGACAGAAGTATTCCTGACTTGACATGTTTGTGGTCAGAGAAGATATATAAAAATTACACTTACTTAACATACATGCACCCTGCTTTCATTAAATATCTCATGAATTTAATTTTCTAACAAAGGCAGTTCCTATTACTTTTTACTCCTGGAAGCACTGTAAAGTCAATGCAGCACAGCAGAAAAGAGAACTAGAATCTATTTTGAAAGCACTTAAAAACATAATCCTTAACAAAGTTCTTCTCGTAGAGTTTGCATTACTGGTAATAAGGCATGAGCCAGAAACAGCTGAATTTGAATTTCAAATACTAGGTTGGGTGTGCAGCACTTGCCAATTAGAAGGAAGTCATCCTTTTACTTGTCAGTGACTCACTATGAAGTAATTGACAAAAAACATACACTGTATTCTTAAGCCATTTTCAGAATATAACCACAAGTTAAGCAAGAAACCTACTAATTTATACATGTAGCTACATTGTTCAACATTCAGACTATTTAAGTTCCAGGCTACTAAATTCAATCACTCAAGATCTGGTTACTTCAGACATGCCAAAGGTAAGTGTTAATTTACCAAGCATGTATTAGGAAGACACTTGCATTCTACCTGAAAAGCATGGCAGACATAGGCCTTACTTTATTTAACATAATCATCAATACAGGAAATAAAGAATAATTTTCACAGGAAGGGCAGCCAATTTCCTAATCAAATGCAGCACCTGGTGCCAGTTGATAATTAGGAATAACAGAGTTCTTCTCTTGCTGGTCCATGGATCTATTTGGCCATATGTCATACAACAATAAATGAGCATGCAGTTGATCCTTGTCCCAGTCGGTGAGTTTCACTGTCCTGAGACATCACAATCCTCAGACTGCCCAGTCACAAAAGAGCACAAAGATCACTTCCCCAAATTTTGTTGCCAACTGGCTGTATGTTTCCCTTGCAGGACTGTCCTACAAGTACTCAATGTTGCTAAAAACCAATATATAATAAAGTAACTTAAATTACAACATTTCAACCATAGTATAAACTTCCCAAAGGAGAAATAAGAAAAACAAAAATACAAAAAAAACAAACCCCACCATACAACTTCATTCAGTTCACACCACTGAAACAATCAAACTCTTCACACACTGGCAAAAGTGATGCTGGAAGAAGAGAAGCCAAAGAATCCTCCCTCACCCTCCAGTCTCATTTAATAAGTGGAGAGAAGCCCAATCCCCAAAAGCCAATCTATCTTAGATTTTCTTAAAGATCAGAAGGAGACCAATCAGTGGCTGCTATTTGCTTGTGAGTACAAGCTTCCCTAGGCAGCCCTACAGGAACAACCTGAGATAGTAACAGGAACAGCTAAGGCAGTTCCCCAGTTTGCAGATACCCATCTATGTGAAATAAGGCTCACCTGGCCACTGTGATCTTCCTAGAACATAACAGAAGTAGAGAAAAACACATTAGCTAGGTTAATCCCAGGGAAAAGTATCCTCAGTGTTCACCAGTGCCAATACCTGGAGTCAAATGCTATAATTTTCTTTGCTGCTCCGTAATGCAAATAGGTCCACCTGTATATCAAACCATATGGCCATCAGAGGGCCAAAAATCACCTAGTCCTATTCCCATTCTTCTACAGCAGTTCTGTTTTCCCTGAATGGAAATAATTTTTCTTACAGCAGACATTCACTATTTCCGAGAAAAGGTAGAACCTGGTGGCTTGGGGTTGTTTCTCTCCCAGAGGGAAGATGGGAATGAAGAGAAGTGATTGCACCTTTCTGATGATTTAGGCACATGACTGTCATGCAACTGATAGCTTCATTACCTGATGTCCATGGGCTTTGAAGAAAAAATGACTCAATTTAACCAGAGGATTGATTGCCATTAAATTAACACCACACTGAAGGATGAAAGATTTGTTAAATATACTTTTAAACATAAGAGCTACTTAAACAAAAAGGGTTTATATTTGCAGGGGAGAGACATCAAATACTAACTGTGTTCTAAATCTCAACAAACTGTTTTATAAAAGAAGTTTTTATTGTGATTTTGTCAGTGAGCTTGAAGCTCCTTATCAAATTGTTTAAAGGGAAAATTTTGACTGGTTTCTAAATGTTCCTATTCTCCCTATCCCGAAGATTATTAAAATATCTCCTCCTAAGTGCATTATACCTGTACCTCAAAGTTAGATTCACATTAAAAGTCAGTCTTAAAAGCAACGAAGAAATTCTAAAAAGAAATTCTAAAATATTTAACTGTATAAACAATTTCCCAAATGTTATACTTAGGTTCATTATTGTGACTAATGGAGAAGTAAAGTACATTAACTAATAGAAAATTCATGCAAAATACGTTTCAAAAAAGTGAATGCAAATGTCTGATATTACAGAAATTCCACATGAGAAATAGCTGAATACAAGAAAGATAACAATAAGCAGCATCCCAAGAGACACCTTCTTGTAAACATGCAGGGAATCACAAAAAACAAAGTGAAAGAAGCTGGTACCCAAGCAACCAAAGAGGAAAGTCATTTATTTTAAGCAACCCATTACCAAGCCACTCAAACAAAATAAATAAGACCCACAGTAACAGCGGGCAGGTCATGATGCTCCTGTCTTCTTGTCTCTGTCCCAATGTGTTCATTCTGGTAATGTTCAGACAGACCAGTGGCACTTACAAACAGTTTCATACATAGCGGACAGATGAAGCCCTGTGAAACAGTAACTTTTAGGTACATTTTTTAAAAAGTAAGAATATAAACAGAAAGACCACTTAGAAGTGTCAAAATAGGTATTGGAATTCTTAAAATTCATGGTACTGTTAAGATGCAAGAAACAAAGCTGGTGTTTTGTGCTTTTCAGTTCTTGAGATGAAAATTTGCTGATCGTGAGTCCAAAACACAGAGAAGACAAACAGAAAGTTAAGTGAATGAAAACAAAATATAGCTCAGACGCTGAGCTTTAGCACTAGACAGTACATTCATTTTGTTAATTGGTTTTATCAGTTTTACTAGGCCTTTGCCACTTCTTCACACTACAATGGAGCCTATTATACATAATGTATCATGACATAGCTATTGTAAAATACTAGTGCTATGTCTACTAGGAATGTGAAGATTTAACCAGTAAGCCTTCCCCGTTAAGCAGTAGCTATAGTAGCTGGAGGCAGTAGCTGCTCTGAACAAGATGGTGAAGCAGCCCTGTAATCATTCACTACTGTGAATGCACTCACATTACTTTCTCTTATACCTCTTCCTGTGTTTCTGCAGATGTGCCCAGATGAGGAACCCCTTGCACACACCAGGGAAGCACCCCTGTCAGCTAGGGAGGCTATCAAGAAGGACATGTTTAGAGAGGTGCTGCAGTCATAGCCTGGAGAGGAAGCCAAGAGTGTATTTTAGGGGTCATCAGCAAATGATAAAACTGATGGAGGACCAGAGATGCTTAAGTCCCTGACTGCACTTCAGTCAAACACACGCATGTTCTCCTCCACTTGCAGCTTATACAGAACTGAGTGTCAGGCCCTTCCCAAATTCCCCACACACATTCCTTACATCTTTCCAGACTGTCATACTACCCCTTTCACACCAACCTTTCAGGTAAGCTCCCTAACAACAGCTGGACTTATACACAGCTATGAGAGCCTCCAATAAGGGAGTGCTCCTCAGTGTCACGTCCCATTCAGGAAATCAAATTCTGTGTACTGGTTATGGATGTTTAATAAAACATATTCAAAGAAAATGAATATTTTTCTCCTACGCATGGTTGTTGCTACTGGAATTCATACACAGTGGCAGCTGCCATATTTGCAGACTATAACTCAAGCTCAGGAGCCAATCACCACAATGGTCATTCCATGCAGAAAGTAAGTCTGACAGAATGCATTTCATAAAGACATATTACTAAGTCTCACTGTCAAAATGCTTCTTCAAAGCCTCTCTGATTCAAATAGCTGCCCTTTGAGCCACACTAATAGCCCTAGTGTCCAGCTACTCAAAATCAACCATCAACCAATCCACCTCAATGCTCCACTCCTAGGGAAACTTTTCCCACTTAGCTTCACAAACATTATGTGGAGTACAGCAAGCTGCTGTGACCATGGGAATATTTTCCTCACTGAGGTCTAACCTGCAATAAACATTAAGGTAAAGCCAAGTATCAGAGGGGGTAGCCATATGAGTCTGTATTCACAAAAACAAAGAGAAGACCTGTGGCACCTTAAAAGACTAACACTTGTTTGGGCATAAGCTTTCATGGGCAAAAAGCTCACTCTCTCAGATGCACAGGTAAAGCCAGTGAGCCTTTAATAGGCTAGACACATTTAACAGTCATTCAGCACCAGCTCAGCCTGAGGTTAAGGGCTCCTTGCTGCTGTCAAGACTTCTACTGTAAGGATCCAGGGAAGTAAAGAGTAGACAGGATCCCTCAGGATGACTGCGGACATTTCAACATCCCCCAGTGGAATTTTCCAGTCTGGAAAGACCATCTTTGCAGCTTTCTATACAGGTCTGAAGATGCATGCCTCATGCACAGTCCCTAATCACCCAGCACTGGTATCAGTGCAATGACCTGGTGATCCACAAGCACCAACAATATCACAGAAAAGTAGCACTTTCTATTGATGTATTCCTTTGCAAGATGATCAGGGGCCAAAACTGGGACATGTGTGCCATCCATTGCCCCGCTGCAGTTAGGGAATCCCCTTGCCACAAAGTCATCCACTATTTCTTGCACATTTCCCAGAGACACAGTCTATCTTAGCAAGATGCAACTAATGGTCCTGCACACTTGACTGCAACGCAACACCATGGCTGACTTCCAACTCCAAACTGATTTGTTACTGACTGACAGCAGTCTGGAGTTGCCAATTTTCACACAGCAATTGCCACATGTTTCTCCACAGAGAGGGCAGGTCTTATTTTGATGCTCTTGCACCACATGGAAAGGCTGAGCTTTGTACACACTTCCAGGAAGGTGGCTTTTCACATCTAAAAGTTCTGTAGCCACTGCCCGTCATCCCACATCTGCATAACAATGTGATCCGACCACTTAGTGCTTGTTTCAGAAGCCCAATAAGCAATGGTCCAACTTGTTCAGCTGCTTCACAAATGACAAAAGTAATCTGGAATTGTTTATTTCCATAGGCACTCAGCAAGACAGACATCACGGATTCCTGTTCAGGTTTCGCAGCTCATGAACGACTGCATGATCAGCCATGTTCTGTTTATAACACTTCCTAAAAAAGTGCCGAGCAGTGCAAGATCCATTCTTTCGTGCAGAGCTAGGACGTGCACAGTTTATACGGGCTGTTGAAAAAACAGTGCAAAACGTAGTTCGAAGCCCATGGAATGATGGGACAGAAAAAATACATCATGGAATGGTAAGCCCGCATCCATGATGCACTACAATCCACTCCCTAGTCCCACAAATCCTAGCAGCAAAAGGTGGTGAGTTACACAATGGGATAGAGACCCACAGTGCACTGCTCTCTCTCTCTCGATGCTACAGCTCAAACCATGGATGCACTCCACTGACACAAACAGGGTAGTGTGAACATGCACAAGCACTGTAAGTACAGCAGGTAGTTATAACTAAACTACTATATAACTACATACCCACAGGGAATTTCAAACATACGGATATTATGTTATAGGAGCAATCCACGAATCACTGCATTAGTGAACTTAGTTAGGCATTTCTTAAGGAAAGAGTAGCTTGAAAAAGCCAGTGAGGCATGAGGACTATGCCCGAGCTCTTCATCAGTCCTCAGAGCAGCTTGACTGCATAAAAATGCAGATACCACACAATTCATTAACAATTCTTGATTGATCTGAAGCATATTACACCAATGTGCAGGGTCTTTGTGATGTCAAATACAGAATCACTGATACATCACCCAAATTCATGTCCCAAAGTTCTGTGAAGAAATTATTTCATATTAACAACATATTTTATATATTTCTCATTCTTAACTGCATATGAACTGACATTTTACTATGCTAACTATTCATATGAAGCCTATTGAGAATATGTCTGCTCATTTTAAGCTAGCAAACCTGACAGGTTCAATTCACTAATGCATGTATGCTATTGATATGAAATATTTGTTCATTTCCTGGTACAATATATTTGCATCTTTTTGTCCATTTAAACAGATTTTGACTAATTAACGTCCCAACTATTTCAAAGAGAGGTGAATCAGGTTCCAAATGAAGGAACCCAGTCCCATATATTATCCTACCATACCTCTGAAGTGCTTTCGTTGTTCACATCTACTGCATTTCCTGGGGCTGCAGAGGAATCTGAATCTGAGCTCTGAGACCCAACTCTGCCTGGAGTCTGAAACAGAAGAAATATAAAGTTTATTAAACCACATTTTAAGCCTGTGCTCCAAAAAAGAATCTCTCTTATAAATTTCTTTATAATTTTAAGATTTTACATCAATTGAACAAACTGACAAGCACACTGCATAAATTGTCAATGCAGTAATATACAGCCCAAACTTACTGCCAAGCCCTCCCACCATCACTTGAGTAAGGGGTATTTATTAGAAAGAAAAGTATGCAACAATATATAAGAATGTCATACATACAGAATTAAGCCAAAGGGCATTAATTATTTAAATTACAACTAAACACTGTTAACTTTGTCTTTTGATTTGATAATGTCTCGCGTGATATTCTTATCAGTAAACTAGACAAAAACAACTTAGATGGGGCTACTATAAGATGGGTGCAAAACTGGCTGGATAACCGTTCTCAGGGTATGTCTACACTACACAATTAATTCGAACTAACAGACGTTAGTTCGAATTAACTTTGATAGGCGCTACACTAGCGCTCCGCTAGTACGAACTTAATTCGAACTAGCAGAGCGCTTAGTTCGAACTAGGTAAACCTCATTGTACGAGGACTAAGCCTAGTTCGAACTTACTAGTTCGAATTAAGGGGTGTGTAGCCCCTTAATTCGAACCGGTGGGAGGCTAGCCCTCCCCAGCTTTCCCTGGTGGCCACTCTGGCCAACACCAGGGAAACTCGTATGCCTCCCTCCCGGCCCCGGACTCCTTAAAGGGGCACGGGCTGGCTACGATGCCCATGCCAGGTGCAAGCCTGCCAGCACCCAGCCAGCAGACCCTGCACCTGGCACGGCTCGAGCCCTCCCCCTCTTCCCAGGACCAGGCTGGTGGCTCCCGGGAGCTTGCCCGGGACCGCAAGAGGCGGGCACCCGCCTGGTCTAGTGCGGACATCGTGGACCTTGTCCACGACCTTCGCACTAGGCACAGGAAAGTGGCCATCTAGGGCAGGAGAGCTGCCAGCCTGGCCACCCAGGAGCAGGTGTGCATGAAAATCAAGGGGGTCCACTGAGACCCCCAACCCTGAGCCCTGAGCTTACAATGGCCATACTGGGTCAGACCAAATGTCCATCTAGCCCAGTAGCCTGTCTGCTAACAGCGGCCAACCCTAGGGACCCTGGAGGGGATGGACCGAAGACAGTGACCAAGCCATTTGTCTCGTGCCATCCCTCTCCAGCCTTCCACAAACTTTGGGCAGGGACACCACTCCTACCCCCTGGCTAATACCACTCCATGGACCCAACCTTTATCTCACTTCTCTTTAAACTCTGTTCTAGTTCTAGCCTTCACAGCCTCCTGCAGCAAGGAGTTCCACAGGTTGACTCTTTGCTTTGTGAAGAACAACTTTCTGTTACTAGTTTGAAGCCCGCTACCCATTCCTTTCTTTTGGTGTCCTCTAGTCCTTCTATTATGGGAACTAATGAAGAACTTTTCTTGATGCACCCTCTCCACCCCACTCATGCTTTTATAGACCTCTATCCTATCCCCCCTCAGTCTCCTCTTTTCTAAACTGAAAAGTCCCAGTCTCTTTAGCCTCTCTTCATATGGGACCTGTTCCAAACCTCTGATCATTGTAGTTGCCCTCCCCTCTCCCACCCTCTCTCTTCCCCTCTCCCACCTCCTTTTCCCAGTCTCCCTGAGTTTTGTTCAATAAAGAGAGATTCTATTTTTGACCACACGTTTTCTTTATTTTGTACATCAGGAAGGGGGGCTAGGGAAGGGTAAGTGGAAGGAGGTGAGGCAGGAATGGGGTACGAGCCCCCGATGGGGAGGACTGGGCTGGCTCTGCGGGCTTCTGGGGGTGGAAGCTCTCCTGCAGCCCCCCAATTGCTCCCTCTTCCCAGATGGCAGCCTGAGGCAAGTGCAGCCAGTCTGATGGCCGAGTGCTGTGATGTGCCCAGTGTGGGCACTCAGGGCACTCCAAGCCAGGACTTCTTTGCAAGCGGGGCACCCCTGAGAACTGTCTGTCTGGGGTGGGGGTCGGGTCCCTTTAAGCACAGCCATCGGCTAGCCTGAGGCAGCAGCTCCACGCTCTAAGTCCTCATCTGATGCCCTGCCGGCACTGCTTCCGGCCATCCTTAACCCTGGTTCAGGGTCCACTTAATGTGGACATGCTAGTTCGAATTAGCAAAACACTAATTCGAACTAGTTTTTTAGTCTGGATCCGTTAGTTCGAATTAGCTTAGTTCGAATTAACTAATTCGAACTAAGTTAGTTCGAATTAACGCGGTAGTGTAGACATACCCTCAGAGAGTAGTTATTAATGGTTCACAATCCTGCTGGAAAGGTATAACAAGTGGGGTTCCACAGGGGTCTGTTTTGGGACCAGTTCTGTTCAATATCTTCATCAACGATTTAGATATTGACATAGAAAGTATGCTTATTAAGTTTGCAGATGATACCAAGCTGGGAGGGGTTGCAACTGCTTTTGAGGATAGGGTCATAATTCAAAATGATCTGGACAAACTGGAGAAATGGTCCGAGGTAAAAAGGATGAAGTTTAATAAGGACAAATGCAAAGTACTCCACTTAGGAAGGAACAAGCAGTCTCACACATACAGAATGGGAAGTGACTGTCTAGGAAGGAGTACGGCAGAAAGGGATCTCAGGGTTATAGTGGACCACAAGCTGAATATGAGTCAGCAGTGTGATGCTGTTGCAAAAAAAGCAAACATGATTCTGGGATGCATTAACAGATGTGTTGTGAGCAAGACACAAGAAGTCATTCTTCCGCTCTACTCTGCGCTGATTAGGCCTCAGTTGGAGTATTGTGTCCAGTTCTGGGTACCACATTTCAACAAAGATGTAGAGAAATTGGAGAAGGTCCAGAGAAAAGCAACAAAACATGAGCTATAAGGGAAGACTGAAAGACTAAATTGGGCTTGTTTAGTTTGGAAAGGAGACACTGAGGGGGGACATGATAGTAGTTTTCAGGTATCTAAAACGGTGTCACAAGGAGGAGGGAGAAAAATTGTTCTCCTTAGCCTCTAAGGATAGGACAAGAAGCAATGGGCTTAAACTGCAGCAAGGGAGGTTTAGATTGGACATTAGGGAAAACTTCCTAACTGTCAGGGTGGTTAAACACTGGAATAACTTGCCTAGGGAGGTTGTGGAATCTTCATCTCTGGAGATATTTAAGAGCAGCTTAGATAGGCTTCTATCAGAGATGGTCTAGATAGTACAGTAGATTTCCGATAATCCAGAACCTTTGGGACCTAGGAAGTGGCAGATTATCAGATGTGCCAGACTATCAGGAGGTCCTATAAACTGGTTTTTTTTTTTAATATATATATATATATATATATATATATATATATATATACATACATACATACATACACACACATATACACACACACACACACACTGTATACAGTATATACTGTATATAAAGTGTTTTTAACCCTTTTTATTGTACATACTGTATAGTATTGTCAGCCGACGGTCAGGGCAGTGTTTGCGTGTGTGTTACACACAAGTCTTCAACTGCTGAGACGCAAGGTCCCGTCGCAGCGGGCAGCCTAGGAGGCTGGAGGGCAAAAGCTTAACGTCTGTGACTTTACCGCTAGGACCGGGGTCCCGTCGCGGGGGGCAGCCAACAGGCTGACAGACGCCCCAGAGTTTATAGGAAGAGCTTATTACATCTCAGATTTCAGCTGCTAGGATACAGGATCCCTTCGCAGCGGGCAGTCTAGGGAAGACTGAGAGATGCCCCAACGGATCTGTCACCTGGGAGTGACACGATCCAAACGCCCAAGCTCTTCCTATACCTGTCCCTTGTGACTGGCTGACGTTCTTTTAAATTGTGCTTGGTTCTGTTACAGCAACTGAAGGAGTCAGGTTAAAGCTTAAACAGTTACAGGTTTATTAAGGAAGCTTATAAATCATATGGTTACAATGGCTATTGCTCTATTTCTTAACTGCTAGCAAATACAGATCTTATGGTTACATAGGAAAAAGGAAGATAGAAAGTAATGGTACCAAGTGACAGCTTAATCTTTAAAGAGCTCTATTCTATGCATGCACTAAAACAAAAGGACACATATGGGTACAATTTTTACCCTTCTGCGTCGCTCGGTCCCAGCGTGTCAGGCTAGGATCGGTTCCTCAATTCCTCGGAAAGACGAATACAAGGTGGGCGTCCCCATGGAACCTCGGGAGGTCAAACACCTAACCCGACCAGCAGATAGATGGCAGATTGACACTCAGAGTGAGTGTGCTGATGGACCCATCTTTATACCCATGGGGTCACGTATTCCTCTTTCTTATCTGTGATGCCAAATGGTGCTGGTCTGTCTTTTGTGACATCAGCTCTTACAAGGGAGTTGTAAACTTAATTTACACGTGTAAGGTAGATAACTAAGGGTACGTCTAGACTACCGGGTTTTGTCGACAGAAGTTTTGTCGACAGTATCTGTCGACAAAACGTCTGTCGACAAAGAGCGTCCAGACACATTGAGTTCTGTCGACAAAGCAAGCTGCTTTGTCGACAGAACCCTGTAGTCTAGACGCAACCCTACAAGCAATAACACCTTCTGTCGACAGAAGGTGTTATGCCTCGTAAAATGAGGTACACCAGCGTCGACAAAACTGCTGAGTTCTGTCGACGTTATGTCGACAGAACTCAGCGGTAGTGTAGACGCTGGTATAGTTTTGTCGACAAAAGTCCACTTTTGTCGACAAAACTCAGTAGTCTAGACACACCCTAAATTTGGAAGTACTGGGGATTCTTTTCTCAGTGGGAGATTCCTCTCCCAGGGACGACTGTGTGTGATCATATCAACATAGGTGCCAGCCAGACAGTTCTCGCGGCCTTGAGGTCAGCTTATTGCCTTAATCATTCTCTCTCATATCTATGTTTTCAGTTTTCTCAGGGTCAGAGGAGCCTGCATATCCTGGTCTCACATCGAAGCTTTCAAGGCTATGCTGATTTTTATTGCTCCTTCTCTGCCCTGTATACAGGCATCTCAGAGGGCAAGCAAGAAATAATGTGACGGGGGGGGGGGGGGGCGGACTGTCTGGCTACAAGTATACTGTAATGTTTTAGTTTTTTAACCCTTTTTTACCGTTTTTGCTCGGTTCAGCTGCTGCCGCTGCTGCCTTGTGACTCATTTTTTGCCGAAGGTCACTCACTAGGCTCTTGCCAGTTTGATGCCGGACTATCGGAAGTGCCATACAATTGGATGCCGGATTATCGGAGTTTTACTGTACTGGGTCCTGGTATGAGGGCAGGGGACTGGACTCAAGGTCCCTTCCAGTTCTAGTGTTCTATGATTCTATGAAATGTTAATTTCTTGGATTTTTCTATTGAATAAAAATTGAGCTCCTTAAACAAAATATTAAATAAATACTGTACTAATATACTACTCTTTAGACTGTAGAGTTTTGATAATTAAAATAAGTGTTTTTATATTTCTCAGATTATTCAGTAGAAAAGCTGACAAAAGTAAGCCCTTTCATATGTAAGGGGGGAGGGATAGCTCAGTGGTTTGAGTATTGGGCTGCTAAACCCAGCGTTGTGAGCTCAATACTTGAGGAGGTCACTTAGGAATCTGGGGCAAAATCTGTCAGGGATGGTACTTGGTCCTGCTGTGAAAGCAGGGGACTGGACTCAATGACCTTTCAAGGTCCCTTCCAGTTTTAGAAGATAGACATCTCCATTCATTTTTGTTCTTATTAAATAAAAATGTTACTTTAAATTTCAATATAGAGGATTAGAAGTAAAGTTAAAACTGCTTTATATATCAAACTTCCAATTAAATTAGACTGACTTAATCAACAGGAAATCCTATAAAATTTAGATATATTTTTTCCTATGATTCCATTATATGCTACTTTAGAGTTTCAATCCATAAATAAAGTATATGCTACTTTATTCAAAGCCTGGTGGAACAGATTTGGGTTACTAATGCTCAAATTCAACTTATTTTTCAGCAAGATATTAATTTTTCCTTCTCTGAACTACTTCAAAAGTTTCACTGCTTCATCAAAATCATAAAAGAAAATTAGCATCCTCAATACAGTACACTTTAGAAATGAAAGCTATTGAAACAGCAAATCAAAAAAAGGCCTCCATAGCTTAAAATTTTTCTCCCTCTTAAATCTTATGTGGTCCAGGTTGTTCTGGAAAAACAAAGATCTGTTGACTGTGGTAGTAAAGTCTTACTTTCTTGGTCTCTGAACAGCTGACCATCAACCACTCCCACTCTAGAGCGATGTCAGTTTACTTTAAGCATACCAATCAGGAAGTTAGAACCAAGGATGTGAAAGTGTAACCGTGTAAATTGCTAAACAATGAGCCTAGGCTCATCGGTTAACATTCACAGTTCCATGCAGGCTCCCAGGGAGCTGCCTGAGACAGAGACAGCAGCACGGGGTGGCAGGCAAGAGCCGGTACACACAGGGAGCCAGCGTAAAAGCCAACACCCAACATACTCTGGCACCTGGGGAGCCGCCTGCTGTCCCGTGTGTAACCACTGATATTTTTCATTTGTTATATGGTTACTTAATTACATGCACTTTAACATCCCTATTTAGAATCCAAATGAAATATGTCTACAAATTACAACATCCAATCTGGAATATTTTTGATCTTATATAAGGGATTCACAATTATGCAAACAAAATTCTAAAATAAAGAGAGTACGCTAGGCGAATGAGTTATTTGCAGACTTCAGAAACACAAAAATCCTAATACTATTTATCTTGGGGAAAAAATGCAAAACCTTAAATTTCCAACAGATCAATAAATAGTCCTTTATAAAGGTGTCTCTAAAGTAATTTTCTCCCTTAGGGTACGTCTAGACTACATGCCTCTGTCGCCAGAGGCATGTAGATTAGGTTACCAGACATAGTAAAATGAAGCGGCGATTTAAATAATCGCCGCTTCATTTAAATTTACATGGCTGCCACGCTGAGCCGACAAACAGCTGATTAGCTGTTTGTCGGCTCAGCGCGATAGTCTGGACACGTGGGTGGCGACATCAAAGGTATTTGTCGACCACCCAGGTATACCTCATCCCAGGAGGCTTACCTGGGTGGTCGACAAATGCCTTTGATGTCGACACCCGCGCGTCCAGACTATCGCACTGAGCTGACAAACAGCTGATCAGCTGTTTGTCATCTCAGCACAGCAGCCATGTAAATTTAAATGAAGCGGCGATTATTTAAATCGCCGCTTCATTTTACTATGTCTGGTAGCCTAATCTACATGCCTCTGGCGACAGAGGCATGTAGTCTAGACGTACCCTTAGTTAGAAATTGAAGTATCTATTCTATTTGTGGTTATACATAATATTCCATTTCTTTTTTCCAACCAGGAATATAGATTTGTATAAGTAATTAAATATAATTTTAAATCTGTCATCTAATTACTGTACTGCTGCAAACAAACAGTATGCCTAAAAGAAATATGTGAAGAGCCAACAGAATCAGGTGAATGGTTGTTGGAGGTCGAGATTAGCTAAATGCACTACACCTAACAGGTGAGCAGGGATGACCATGACTGGAGAAAGCAGAAGCAAAAGCCTCTTCTTGTTGCATCCTCCCCCGTTTAGTTGTTGCTAAAATAGCCACTGGCACACGTTTATCCATTTTGTGTCCTCTTTGTTATTTAGTCTATTTACTGGAAACATGAAAGACGAGAAAAATCTACATTAGAGAACGTAGTCTTATTTTAGCTTTAAATTACTTAGAGTGAAGCAGAATCCATAATGTACTTAAAAGATTTCTGATCACCAAAGATGATGACATAGACCCTACTTCTAAAAGTTTATAATCCATTCTAAAGGGTCAAAAATAGATTAAAGGTGGAAGAAAGGAATAAGATATACAGGCAGTCCCCGGGTTACGTACAAGATAGGGACTGTAGGTTTGTTCTTAAGTTGAATCTGTATGTAAGTCGGAACTGGCGTCAGCCGCTGCTGAAACTGATCAGTTTCAACCGCGGCTGAATCTGGATGCCAGTTCTGACTTACATACAGATTCAACTTAAGAAACCCAGGCGTCCCCAAGTCAGCTGCTGCTGAAACTGATCAGCAGCTGATTCCAGGAAGCCTGGGGCAGAGCAACTCTGCCTCAGGCTTCCTGAAGTCAGCTGCTAGTCAGTTTCAGCAGCGGCTGACTTGGGGACACCTGGGGCAGAGCAACTGGGGTGCTGCTGGGTTGCTCCAGTAGCGCGGCTCCTTGGCGCTACTGGAGCAACCCAGCAGCACCCCAGCTGCTCTGCCCCAGGCGTCCTGATTCAGCCGTTGCTGAAACTGACCAGCAGCGGCTGAATCAGGACGCCTGGGGCAGAGCAGCTGGGGTGATGCCGGGTTGGTCCGGAGCGGCACTGCGGGACCAACCCAGCAGCCCCCAGCTGCTCTACCCCAGGGGTAGGCAAGAAAAGCCTGGTCTGCTGGGGGGGGGGCACTAGCTGCACCCCCCCCCCAGCAGACCAGGGAGACGGGGGTGGCGGGACACCCAAGTCCTCCACGGCTTTGCTCCGTCTCCCTGGTCTGCTGACTTGGGAGACGCGGAGCAAAGCCGCAGAGCACGCCCGCAGCGGGACAGCTCGGGCGCGCCGCGGCTGTCCCACTGCTGGCGTGCTCCGAGGCTTTGCTCCCCATCTCCCTGGTCTGCTGGTCAGACCAGGGAGACGGAGAGCAAAGCCGCGGAGCACGCCCGCAGGGGGACAGCTCAAGCGCGCCCGGGCTGTCCCGCTGCGGGTGTGCTCCAAGGCTTTGCTCCCCATCTCCCTGCAGACCAGGCGGCGGCTTTGCTCGGGTGTCCCTGGTTTGTTGGGGGGGGGTCCAGCGGCTTTGCTGGACCCCCTCAGCAGACCAGGGAGACCGGGAGAAGCTTTTCTCGCCCCGGAGGACACGGGTGGCCCGGAGGACACGTAACATAAGTCGGATCCGCGTAAGTCGGGGACTGCC
The DNA here is from genome assembly GCF_052426305.1 of Pelodiscus sinensis. Taxonomy (NCBI): domain Eukaryota; kingdom Metazoa; phylum Chordata; order Testudines; family Trionychidae; genus Pelodiscus; species Pelodiscus sinensis. The sequence goes on from NC_143052.1 coordinate 81,623,815, forward strand.
TGTATAAATGCATGACACAAATGTCAAGGTGATGCCTGGCACTCATTAGTAATTCTCATGATTTTTTTATTTTTTGGCATTGTATCAGCTATCATCTATTGCTTTATTACCAAACAGTTCATTTCCTTTAGACTTCACAACAGAAGCAGGTCTTAGGATGGGATTTAAAAATGAGATCAATATATAAACAGAGAAAGGGCATTCTATGGGTAGAGAGCAGGATGGAAAAAGTACAGACTGTGTTATAGGAAAGCAATGTATCAAGGCTGATAACATTGACGAAATGAAGGGGGGAGGGAGCAACATAAAAAATGAGGTCAGATAAGTAGGGAGGGGCAAAAGTATCATCCAAGGTCTCGAAGGCAGTGACAAAAGTTTCATAAGGCAGATAAGCTGCACTCAGGAAGCTATATGAAGTTAATAATACAATTATGTTTATAACACAGTAGCACCAACAACTTATGAACAATGTTGCATATTCTTGTGGAGGCACATGGAGGGATCCAAAGTGGAGAGCAAGGTAATAAGAATATATTAGGATTGGTTTTCATTTTTTTTAAACATTATGAAACTAATGGGTAAAATATTTAAGGAGGATTAAACTGCTGACATCACTATTTTCTAGAAAGGTCTGAAATATCCAGCAGCAAAGAGAATAGGAAAGTCTCATGATGCTTCTGAAGAACAACCTGTGCATAGGAATATTAGATATTAGCACAAGTTAAATGATATAATATGTAATTAAGAACATTTGCATATATTTAAGACAGTAATTATCCCTTCCCTTTCTTCATGACAAATAGCTTCTAACTTACAGGCACACCCTATGAGTTACATCTTTCTACAGTCAGTCAATAGTCAGCCGTCAGGTCAAACTACCACAAAATTATTCTGTTTAAAGCACGTCTACTATACGAACATCTGGAAACTTGCTAATAAATTTTACTAGATTTCCTCTAAATATAACTTTTCCTCAGCTATGGTCCAGAGATTCTTGCTGCCAGGTTGAGAGACTATTTGCAAGCCTTAGCAATTCTCTCCCCAGAGCAAAAAGATCTGAGAACAAACTTGCCCAGATCTGGTCTCCTAGAATCAGTGATGGCACAGTAGAGTGAACAGGCAGTAAAGGCATACAAGTACTGACTCCAGTGTACCAGAAAAACGTTCTCACAGGGATTTCTGAACCACGCCCAAATCTCATGTTCTGGTGATAAGATCTAATACACCAATTGTTAAGTATTAGAACTTATTACCACAACCTGAAGTTCTAGATGACAGAGGTGAATAAACACCATTAACAAATAATTAATGAAGGAACAGGGAGCTGCAATGTATCCAAAGAGGGACAACTTGTACAGGAAATTATTGTTGCCTAACTTGAACCTTAGGTATCTCATGTATGTTAGCCTTCTCAATATGGTGAACGATGAATCTCGAGTGTCCAACTCCAAAGCAATCTTGAGAAGGAATTCTGTTACTATACCAAATGTCTGTTTTATTCGAACATTTCTTGAAATCAGTGTTGGACACACTAGGGATGTAAAAGAGTAGTCTAATAGTTGACTACCCGAGAAGCCTAGGCTTCTCAGGTAGTTGAGTCTACTATTCACATTTCCCCCCTCTCCCCCGTTGCCTCTTTATCAGAGACATGAAGGGGGGGAGCAGAAGCTGGTGCTGGGGGAAGCCGGCTTAAACACCGGTTCCCCCCAGCACTGTCTCTGCAGTGCAGGGGTGTGGGTGGATACAGGGGAAGCAGAGGCGCAGTGGTTCTGCTTTTTAAATGCAGTAAGAGCCATCCCGCTCTGACTGCATTTAAAAGGCAGAAGTGCAGCACAGGACCCGGCGTGAGCCAAGACTGAATCAGTCCCAGCTCATACCAGGTTCCGAACCTATTCCCATGGCAGCTCTGTAGTTTAAATGTAGTAGGAGCCTGGCTGCCTGTGTAACCCACATACCCACACACAATTACTACGGGATTTTGCTGGCTGTTCCTGTTCATCAGGGAGTGAAGGGAAAGTGCACAGTTTGCTGCATTCCTCACTCTGGCTGGAGAGAACAGGGACAGACAAGTATGGGTCTGCCCCAGCCAGGGGACATGCAACCCTCTCTCAGCTGTGTCTGCTGGAGCTGCAGCTGTAATGGATATGCACTTCTCACCTGACCCCAAACTGCTACAGTTAAAGAGGGCTGGAGTAGTTCTCTCTCCCTAGGCCAGGCATGTCCAAAGTCCGGCCCACGGGCCAATTGCGGCCCGTGTTCCGATTTAATACGGCCCCCGCTTCCTCCCCCTCTCCTGGCTCCCCGGCGCTCTTTTGAACTGGCGCGTCCAGCTCGCCGCCGCCGCCCATGGCCTCCGCGGTCCTAGAGCCTGCCCTGTAGGGCACGTCCGCAGCCCTGCTCTCCCGCTCAGCTGCGGGTTCGCCCTGCCCCCGGGCCGCCGTGAGGCCGGCGTGCCCTGCACTCTCCGCCTGCCTCCGACCCTGCGGGCCCTCCGCCTTGGGGCTGAGAGTGCAGGGACAGCCCTCACGCATATTCACTTCTTCACATCTGGCCCTCTTTGAAAAAAGTTTGGACACCCCTGCCCTAGGCAAACCTACATACTGAACCTCTCATCCCCAGCCCCACCCCAGAGTAATGATTTAAATGAAGAATGTACATTTTCATTTTATTTCTAAAACAACAAAAACTAATTGATTTAAGGACTATGGATCTAAAAACCCATTTATTTAATTAACCAGTTAACTGTGATTAAAGGGGGGTGGGCAGTTGGGGGCCGCTCCAGCTGGCTGGGCTGGAGTTGGCCTCTTGCAGTGAACAGGGACTGCTTCGGCCAGGCTGGAGTGCACCACACCCACAGCAGGCCCTGCAGAGCAAGAGCAGCCTCCTAACCCTGGCAGGTAGGGAGCTGCTTCAGCCCCCACCAGTTAACCATAACTGGTAAGCCTCACCCATCAAGGATGAGGCTTCCCAGTTAACCTGTCACATCCGTATTAAAGACCCAAACAACACCAGGTAAATCTTCTCGTTTTCTATAACCAAGAACCCAATGATCCATGCTAATAGCTCTTCAAATTGTAAAAGAGAAAAAAAACAGAATCCTCAACAGCATAGATGAGAGGAACCAATAAAAAATATTCACTATATTTGACCACCAAAATTGCTACCTGGACCCAGATGTTCACCAGGAGTCTGACACTTTATTTACACTGGTATAAACAAGAAGTAGCTCTGCTGAAATCACTGGTGTTACCCTTGCATAAACAAGAGGAAAATCAGGCCAACATCATGATGGGTGTGTTGAGCAAAACTAATATTAGCATTCCTTAGACCAGAGCTACTCAACACATAGCCCACGGGCCACATGCAGCCCATGGCACATTTGTTCACGGCCCGCAGTGCAGTTTGAGTTTGGGTTTACACGGGGCTCAACACGCAGCCTGCAGATGGGATCCTTTGAACATGGTCTCCACTGGGAACACGCTCCACAACAGCGCGTCAATATAATGGTCTTCTGTTGATATACCTTTTAGTAGTTAAATTCCTGGACTGTCATTGCTCATTAAAAGTGCCATCATAAGGGTGGAAATCGGGGAAATATTGCATTTTGTTAAAATCAGCAGAACTGACTTAAATGGGGCCTGCGTGTTATGTAGTCTTGCCTTAAACTTTGTATTCATGCTCAACAGTGTGAAAGAAGCTATTTGCATATATGTTTGCATGTATATGCAACCACACTTAAGTTGCGGATCTCTGCGTGTGCTGAGAGTATGATTGTGGCCCATGGGGCTTCCAAAGTTGAGTAGCCCTGCTTTAGACTATTGAGCTCTCTAAGGGCACATCTACACAGCAGGGCTAAAGCAGAAATAATCTCCGCAATTTGAGCTACATCAATTGCGTAGCTGAAGTCGAAATAGCTTATTTCAGCTTTTGGCGCTGTCTACACAGCAGGAAGTCCGAGAAAGAGCACTCTTCCTCCAACTTCCCTTACTCCTCATAAAATGAGGGCTAAAGGATTCGGAGTAAGAAGTCCTCCAGCTTGACATTACTTTGAAATAACTGCTTGCAGTGTAGACGCAGACTGTGTTATTTCAGAATAATGTCAGTTATCACAAAATAACACTGCTGTGTAGACATATCTTCAGATTCACACCCATTAAGATCTGAAGGGTCTAATGATCAGGATCTGATGCTACATGTGAAAAGGAAAGGGGCTTTGCAGTAAGTAGGTATGTGGGCATTTTTAAATGGCTAGGATCCAAGTAGTGGATAATAATCCTTGGCTCCATTAATGTGCTCGAGGTTTCATCTAGAGATGTGAATGCTTAACCACTTAACCAGTAAGCCTCACCCTTAACAGGTAGGCTTCACTTGTTAAGGTTAATTAGTGGGGGCTAGAGCAGCTCCCCATTTGCCACAGGCAAGGGGCTGCTCCCCCGCAGTCAGGGGCTGCTCTAGCATCCTGACCAGACGCTTCTGTTCCTGGCAGGCCCAGGCACCCTGCAGGCAGGAACTGCTTCAGCCCAGCTGATGCAGCCCCTGCCTGCGGTGGGGGGGCAGGGAACACTACTCCAGCCAGCAGCAGGCCAGGGGACTACTCCATCTGGGCTGGAGCAGCTCCTCCTTTAATCAGTTAAACAATCTGTTTAACTGATTATCTAATTAAACAGGACTTTACAACCCTAGTGTTATCTGTTTTTGAACTAATGAAATCAGGTCTTTGAAAAAGGACTGTCATACTGCTCTAAGCACCTTTATGTTATCCAAAGGGGAGAGAAAAAAAAATCAATAGATTCTACCGGGAAGACAGAAGAAATCTCTTCCATTCTAATAATTAAGCATTTGTTTCCTGTAATATGCACAGAGTACTAGGTGTTGTACATACAATAAAGGAATCATGGTTCCCACCCTGAAGAGCTTACAGGACTAAAATGCTGTCGGTTCCACCTACTCCTATTGTAAAATTTCATCTCTAATGTGCACATGCCCAGACAAAAGACTTATCTAACTTAGCAGGAGGAGGATGGTATGAGAATATAGCATCTTGTTATTACTCTACACTTCTTCACTTTCAAACGCTATGAATTTGAGACAGAAGCACTTTTCCACACAGTACATGAGCGGTGGCCATGTTGAACAAAGGTTATGCCCAGACATCATTCTTGTATCCAATGGCACTGAGGAACCACAAAGTATATGCATGTTCAATGAGCTGCTCGACTGAGTATAATGGAGAGACTTTCCTAGAGGCCCTAATTACAGAGAAATTTTGATTCTCAAAACCTCAGAGCCAACTAGGTTCCCATATGTTCAAATGTCTCCGGTACACAATTTATCCCAAATGGTAATAGACCTTGCCGATATGAAGAGAACATCTACACTAAGGGATGTACCTTTTCTACACCCCTTGCAGTTAAAGCAGGTCTTTGGTTTTATCCTTCAAGACCTAAAATTCAAAAAAATGCTACTTCCTGTACTTCAGCCATAAAGCCTTCAAATAGAAAGATGGAAGTACAGAAAAATAAGTTAACTTGCTAACTTTGGCAGTGATACACAGAGACCATTCTTTATCCCACCTACAT